>NW_024412376.1:58253481-58393537 GCF_014898765.1 Herpailurus yagouaroundi
ATAGTGTATATTACACATAGTGTAATAGTGTATATTACACATAGTGTAATAATTTCAGGAATAGAATTTAGTGACTCATCACTTACATATAATAATATGAGACCCAGTGTTCATCCCAGTAAGTGACTGTCTTAATGCCCATTGCTCATTTAGCCCATCCCCCCACCCAACTATCCACCAGCAAACCTGTTTGTTTTCTGTACTTAAGAGTTTCTTATGGTTTGCCTCCCTCTCCGTTTTTATCTTATTTTTGTTTCCCTTCTTCTATGTTCTTCTGTTTTGTTTCTTAAATTCCACATATGAGTGAAATTGTGTCCTATTTATCTTTCTCTGGCTGACTTACATCGCTTAGCATGATACACTCTAGTTCCATCTACCTTGTTGCAGATGGTAAGATTGCATTCTTTTTGATTGCTGAGTAATAGTCCATTGAATATATATATGCTGCATCTTTTTTATCCATACATCAGTGGATGGACATTTAGGTTCTTTCCATTCTTTGGCTATTGTTGATAGAGCTGCTATAAAAAAAGGGGCTGCGTGTGCCCCTTTGAATCAGCATTTTTGTATCCTTCAGATAAATATGTAGTAGTGCCGTTGCTGGGTCGTAGGGTAGTTCTATTTTTAATTTTTTGAGGAACCTCCATTCTGTTTTCCAGAGGGAATGCACCAGTTTGCATTCCCACCAGCAGTGCAAAAGGATTCCTCTTTCTCCACATCCTTGCCAACATCTGTTGTGGCCTGAGTTGTTAATTTTAGCCATTCTGATAAGCGTGAGGTGGTATCTCATTTTGGTTTTGATTTGTGTTTTCCTGCTAATGAGTGATGTTGAGCGTCTTTTCATGTGCCTGTTAGCCATCTGGATCTCTCTTATGGAAAAGTATCTATTCATGTCTTTTGCCCATTTCTTCACTGGATTATTAGTTTTTTGGATGTTGAGTTTGATATAAGTTATTTATAGATTTTGGATACTAACCCTTTATCTGATATGTTGTTTCAAATATCTTCTCCCATTTCGCCGGTTGCCTTTTAGTTTTGCTGATTGTTTCCTTCGCTGTGCAGAAGCTTTTTATTTGGATAAAGTCCCAATAGTTCATTTTTCCTTTAGTTTCCCCTGCCTCTGGAGACCAGTGAGAAGTTGCTACAGCTGAGGTCAAAGAGGTTGTTACCTGTTTTCTCCTCTAGGATTTTGATGGCTTCCTGTCTTATGTTTAATTCTTTCATCCAATTTGAGGTTATTTTGTGTATGGTGTAAGAAAGTGGTCCAGATTCATTGTTCTGCATTTGGCTGTCCAGTTTTCCCAACACTGTTCAGAAAAGATGGTCTATTTTCCATTGGATATTCTTTCTTGCTTTGTCAAAGATTGGTTGCCCATACGTTTGTGGGTCCATTTCTGGGTTCTGGGTTCTGTTCCATTGATCTATGTGTCTGTTTTTGTGCCAGTACCATACTGTCTTGATGATTATAACTTTGTAATACAGCTTAAAGTCTGGAAATGTGATGCCTCCAGCTTTGGTTTCCTTTTTCAAAATTACTTTGGCAATTCAGGGTCTTTTCTGGTACCATACAAATTTTAGACTGTTTGTTCCAGCTCTGTGAAGAATGCTGGTGTTACTTTGATAGGGGTTGTATTGAATGTGTAGATTGCTTTGGGTAGTGTCGACATTTTAACAATATTTGTTCTTCCAGTCCACGAGCATGGAATGTTTTTCCACTGTTCTGTGTCTTCTTCCATTTCTTTCATAACCTTTCTATAGTTTTCAGTGTATAGATTTTTCACCTCTTTGATTAAGTTTATTCCTAGATATTTATGGTTTTTCATGCAATTGTAAATGGGATCAATTCCCTGTTATCTCTTTCTGTTGCTTCATTATTGGTGTATAGAAATGTGATTCCTGTACATTGAATTTATATTATGCTACTTTGCTGAATTCCTGGATCAGTTCTAGCAGTTTTTTGATGGAGTCTTTCAGGTTTTCCACATAAAATATCACGTCGTCTGCGAAGAGTGAAAGTGTGACTTCCTCCTTGCTGATGTAGATGCCTTTTATTTCTTTTTTTTTGTCTGATTGCCGAGGTTCAGACTTCCAACACTATTTTGAATAACAGTGTAGTGGAGAGATTGGGCCTCCTTGTCGCGTTCCTGACCTTAGAGGGAAAGCTGTCAGTTTTTCTCTATTGAGGATGATATTAGCAGTCAGTCTTTCATATCTGGTCTTTATGATCTTGAGGTATGTTCCTTCTATCCCTACTTTCTTAACAGCTATCAAGAAAGGATACTGTATGTTGTCAAATTCTTTCTCTGCATCTATTGAGAGGATCATGTGGTTCTTACCCTTTTTTAAATTTATGTGATGTATCACATTAATTGATTTATGGATATTGAACCAGCTCTGGATCACAGGAACAAATCCCACTTGATTGTGGTGAATAAATCTTTTAATGTATTGTTGGATCCGGTTTGCTAGTATCTTGTTGAGAATTTTTGCATCCATGTTCATCAAAGGAATTGGTATGTAGTTCTCCTTTTTAGTAGGGGGTCTTTGTCTGGTTTTGGATTCAAGGTAATGCTGGCCTTGTAGAATGAGTTTGAAAGTTTTCTTTCCATTTCTATTTTTTGGAACAGGTTTAAGGGATAGGTGTTAACTTTTCTTTAAATGTTTGGTAGAATTCCCCTGGAAAGCCTTCCAGCCCTGGACTCTTGTTTTTGGGGAGATTTTTGATTACTGATTTAATTTCTTTACTGGTTGTGGGTCTATTCAAATTTTCCATTTCTTCCAGATTGACCAGTTTGTTGGCATATAATTGCTCATAATATTCTCTTATTATAGTTTGTATTTCTCTGGTGTGATGATCTCTCCTCTTTCATTCTCCTTATTCATTCTCCTCTCCTTTTTCATTTTGATCCATCTGGCTAGAAGTTTATCAATTTTCTTAATTCTTTCAAACAACCAACTCCTGGTTCTGTTGATCTGTTGTTTCTTTGATTCAATCTATATCATTGATTTCTGCTCTAATCTTTATTATTTCCTTTCTTTTGCTGGTTTTGGGCTTTATTTGTTCTTTTTCCCGGTCTTTAAGGTGTAAAGTTAAGTTGTGTATTTGAGACCTTTCTTCCTTCTTTAGGAGAGCCTGGATTGCTATGTACTTCCCTCTTATGACCACCTTTGCTGCATACCAGAGGTTTTGGGCTGTCATGTTTTCATTTTCATTGGCTTCTGTGTACTTCTTAATTTCCTCTTTTATTTCTTGGTTAACCCATTCATTCTGTAGTAAGATGTTCTTTAATCTCCAAGTGTTCATGGTTATTGCAGATTTATTCTTGTGGTTGATTTCGAGTTTCATAGCAAACTCGTGGTCTGAAAATATGAAAGGTATGATCCTGATCTTTTTGTACTTGTTGAGGGCTGATTTGTGTTCCAGTATGTGATCTAGTCTGGAGAATGTTCCATGTGCACTCAAGAAGAATGTGTATTCTGCTGCTTTAGGATGAAATGCCCTAAATGTATCTGTTAAACCATCCAGTCCAGTGTGTCATTCAAAGCCATTGTTTCCTTGTTGATTTTCTGCATATTTGGGTGCTTTCACACTTGGAGCATAAATGTTTACAATTGCTAGATATTCTTGATGGATAGACCCCTTAATTATGATATAATGCCCTCCTTCATCTCTTGATACAGGCTTTATTTTAAAGTCTAGATTGTCTGATATAAGTATGGCTACTCCAGCTTTCATTTGACAACCAGTAGCATGATAGATTGTTCTCCATCCCCTTACTTTCTATCTGTAGGTGTCTTTAGGTCTAAAATGAGTCTCTTGTAAGCAGCATATAAATGTGTCTTTTGTTTTCTTATCCATTCTGATACCCTATGTCTTTTGATTGGAGCATTTAGTCCATTGACATTTAGAGTGAGTACTGAAACATATGAATTTAGTGCCCTTGTGTTCCCTATAGAGTTGTTTATGGTAATGTTCCCTGGTGCTTCTAGTCTTTGTTGCTTTGATCTTTGTTTTGTTTTGTTTTCTCTTTTGTCCACTCAGAGTCCCTCTTAAAATTTCTTGCGGGGATGCTTTAGTGGTCACGTACTCCTTTAGTTTTTGTTTGTCTTGGAAACTCTTTATCTCTCCTTTTATTTTGAATGACAGCCTTTCTGGATAAAGATTTCTTGGCTGCATAATTTTCCAATTCAGCACATTGAATATATCACTCCTTTTTGGCCTGCAAAATTTCTTGTATATAGGTTTATTGCAACCCTGACCTATCTTCCCTTATAGGTTAAGGACAAACTCAAGTTATGCAGATTGTTGCATTAATCATCCAAACAATTTCCTAGGCGTTCAAAATAGTTTGGTGCTGTTCTAGCTGTGTTTCAAGGACAAGACAAGCTCAGGATCTCCATGATGCTCTGCCATCTTAATTCCTCCTTCCTTCATGGTCTTTTTAAAAAGTATGAGTAGTTATTAATTAGAAAAATATACTGTCATAGGAGTCATCTTGATGAGATGTAACTAATTCTTCAAAATATTTTGTACACATAAGTCATACTGTTTCTGAAGTATTTTAAATGTTAATTGAAATAAGAGTTTTTCTCACAAAGTAATTTACTTTATACTGAAATATATGCAATATGAAAATATTTTTCTTCTTATAAAACAAAAGTGCCTTAAAAGTTACGAGTTACGTTTTTAGTGTGCAATTCAGTTTTTCTCTTGACTTGCTCTATGGCACCAGTTCTTAAAGTGTTGTTCAGAGAATCTGGAAGGTCACACCTACTTTCATAATTATAGTTTACTGTTTTCTTTTTTCATACTCGTTCTCTGATGAGTGTACAGTGGTGTTTTCCAGAGGCTGATGGTAAGCAACACAACAGGTTGAACACAGAAGTAGATAATGTGAATCTGACTGTCCCCTGTTCAAACATTAAGGAAATTTACAAAAATGTAAAATAATAACATTTTTCTAGAAAATTTTTTATTTTGGAAAATGAACTTATTTTTCATAAAATGTTATTTATGTTAACCTATAATGACTTAATACCTATAAGGGGATTAATAAGTAAATATTTTGAAATGTTGCCAGTTTTCACTTCAAATATGGTAAGTTTTCATAGAAATTCACTCTCCTTCCACTGTTGTGATAAATTCTTGACCCTTTAGGGGCACCTAGGTGGCTCAGTCAGTTAAGTGTCTGACTTTAGCTCAGGTCATGATCTCGCAGCTCCCCATCGGGCTCTCTGCTGACAGCCTAGAGCCTGGAGCCTGCTTCAGATTCTGTCTCCCTCTTTCTCCGCCCCTCCCCCAGCCACACTCTGTCTCTCTCTCTCTCTCTCTCTCTCTCTCTCTCTCTCAAAAATAAACATTAAAAATTTTTTTAAATAATTCTTGACTCTTTAATACTCAGGTGGTTATTTATTTTTTATGCCATAAAAGTTTTATTTTTTTCTCAAAATTATCCTAAATATTTTTATTGGGTATTAATCAATTTTTGTGAATCTAAACAATTTATGAATGTCTTAATTACAGGTTGCAAGCACAAGAAAACAGTATAATGTACAGATTTCTCGACTAACAGAAGAACTTTCAGCCCTTCAAATGGTAGGTTAGAAGACTATATTCTTCTGAATATTATCTATTTTATTTTTCTTATTTTTTTAATGTTTATTTACTCACCTTGAAAGTGAGGGTGAGAGAGAGAGCAGGGGAGGGGTAGAGAGAGAAAGATAGGGAGAACATCCCAAGCATACTCCATGCTGTCAGCACAAAGCATGATATGGGGCTTCATCTCACGAACCATGAGATCGTGGTCTGAGCCAAAACCAAGAGTTGGAAGCTTAACCAACTGAGCCACCCAGGCGACCCTGAATATTGCTTATTTTAAAGCCAGGATACATTTTAATGTGTCTTGTAATGCACATTCTTGTTCATTCAGAAGATACTAAGCCAGGAACTATGCTAGATTCTAGGAAAAGATTAAAAATCAAGATAAACATGTTAACTGTAATCTTGGAGCCTGTGGTCTAGGAGGACAGATGGATGGCATTTATCACATTTTACTATTACTTTTTTTTTTGACAATGCACAGCATGCTATGAAGCACCCATCTGCAGCTGCTAACACATGCTAGTTTCATCTGGGAGATTAAGTAGAAAGTAAGAGAAAGTATATATATCAGTGGGATAGAAGAAAGACAAGCTTCCCAAAAGAGATAGAGTACTGAAGGATAAATAGGCAAAGAGGAGAAAGGAAAAAAAATACTTGTTTCGATAGAGGTGAGATTAAATATGTAAATTTAACATTAAGATATGATGAAATGGAATTTAATAACCTTGCTTATAGGGGAATGAAAGTACAAGAATTTTTAGAGATTGGGAAGATATTTTCCACTTCACAAACTCTAATCCTTTCTGAATCTCTACCTCACTTTTAATGCTGCCTACAAAACTTAGCAACAACTTATGTCTTGTAATAAATATGTTACATTATGTTAGTTCTCTTTCCATCTCCCATCTCCTTCCCTCACTCTCCTTTTCTCTTACTTTATACAAATCTTATCTTTCCAATTATATTATAAACACCTTGAAGGAGAAAAGTCTTATGCCTTCTTTTATCTTCATTGCCTAGCACAGTGTTTTCCCAGTATGTATTTTAATAAATACTTATTGACTAATATTTAAACAATTCTGAAGGAAAGAACAGATCTTTTTCCACATTCTACAAACTCTGTAATGTACATCTTGAGACTTTAGTCTTTGTGTACAGGTCCTGAGAGTAATAGACTAGAAACCAGTGTTACTTTTTGTTTAATGTCATTTGTGTTAAGGATGTAGGAACATTAAGTAAAACTAATGGGATGCAGTGTGGCCAAATAGTCATGTCTAATTAATTGTTGTTTTCAAGTTTTACTACTTCTTCTATTACCTTGCTATTTTGCTTGTTGTCTTACAGGGACTGGTTTAGCTTTGAGTAGATTCGTAGCTAGAAGAAAGTCTTTCCCCAGTTCAGGATCATTTAATGGCTTGTAAACTCTGGAAGGACAAGAACATTATCTCTTTCTGTTTTCCCAAAGGAATGAATGTGTGTTGGATAAGATCTGCAGGGCTTTTAAAAATAATTCTTATCTGTTTACACAACCAGAGCTGTGTAAACTCAATTTCGAGCCAAAAATTATATTTCTTAGGATTTATAGTGAAACAATTATACTACATAGCTAAGTGGATTTTTCTAAAGATATTAAATATTATGTGATGTCATGTTGATTCCATGGGGAACTGTCCTGAATAACTGAAAAGTGTTTGAAATATCAAACATTGAGAAATATGTTTGAAGGAGGACATGTTCAACTACTTTAAAAAGCAGATTTTGGGGCGCCTGGGTGGCGCAGTCGGTTAAGCGACTGACTTCAGCCAGGTCACGATCTCGTGGTCCGTGAGTTCGAGCCCGCGTCGGGCTCTGGGCTGATGGCTCGGAGCCTGGAGCCTGTTTCCGATTCTGTGTCTCCCTCTCTCTCTGCCCCTCCCCCGTTCATGCTCTGGCTCTCTCTGTCCCAAAAATAAATAAATGTTGAAAAAAAAAATTTTTTTTAAATAAATAAATAAAATAAAAAGCAGATTTTGTCAGGTAACTCAGAAACTCACACTATAGTTTGAGACATAATAACCTGATGTTGGCTATTGATTTATATTCTTAAATACCAATTTTATCAGCTGGACCATAAACATGAAGTCAAGGAGGGAGGTTAAGCATACTTTAGCTAACCCCAAACTAAGTTATGCTTGCAGGAAGGAAAAAAAAACCTGTATTTTAAGTTAGTGTGCAGATTTTTTTTGATAGGTTTAAGAAAAGGCCAGAACCAGTCTCTCTCTACCCACATGTCTCCCTTTGGAGAGCAACACAGCTTTTATTTCTCCTACAGTTTCTCTTAAGAAAACTCAAGGTTTTAATTCTGCCAAATAGGAGAGATTATTTTTAACCTACAGTAGATAGTGGGGCGCCTGGGTGGCTCAGTTGGTTAAGCATCCAACTCTTGATATTGACTCAGGTCATGATCCTGCAGTTCAGGGGATCAAGCCCTGCTTTGGACTCTAGGTTCACAGTGCTGAGGAGCCTGGTTAAGATTCTTTCTCTCCTCTCTCTCTTCCCCTCCCCTGATCTCTAAATAAATAAATAAATAAATAAATAAATAAATAAATAAAATGAACTTTAATCTACAGCAAATAGTAAAAAGACTGGTTATAAATGCCCAAATTTTATACAAGTAAAATGAAAAATTCAATATGATCTTTTTTGGATATGTGAATTTTTTAGAAGTCTAATTTTGAATCTCCATGTGCATAGGTATTTAGATATCTTTTTATTATTGGTTTCTAATCTAGTTAAATAGAGGCCATAGATTATAGTCTATATGATATTGATTCTTAACATTTATTGTGATTTTCTTTATGGTACACTATAGGGTATAATTTTGGAAATACTCCATGAGTACTTGAAAAAATATCTAGTTATCATTTGGTCATATTGTGCCCAAAAGGTAGGAATGTTGGTGGTGATTAATAGTAAATATTCATGAAGGCTTTTTAATAATAGTAATTTTAAATACTCGCTTTAGTATTACTGTGAATTTTTAATAGAATTAGTATATTTTTCTAGAAAGGTTCAACTTTTCTAATTTTAACTTTGTTGTTTGAGGTTAACCAAATATTTTTTTTTTGTCATCATTGGGCAGTGAAATGGTGAATTGGGTAGAGAGAGATGCATAGTATATAACATACCATTATTTATATGCCGTTCACCAGATTCAGAAGTGTGATCCAACCTTGTTACTAATGTCTACATTAAAAATCACATGGGTATCATATAAGCAGCTATAGAAAAAGCTTTGACAAAATCCAATCCCCATTCATGATAAAAACTTGCAGTAAACTAGTAACAGAGGGGAACTTCCTCAACTTGATAAAGAATATCTACAAAAAGCCTACAGCTGTGAAACTAGAAGCTTTCCCACTAAGATCAGGAACAAGGCAGTGATGTGACCTCTTACCATTACTTTTCAACATCATCCTGGAAGTACTAGCTAATGCCATTTGACTAAAAATGGAAATAAAAGTTACATAGATTGGGAAGGAAGAAATTTGATATGATTATCTATGTAGAAAACAAAAAAAAAGTGGTGGGGGTGGGGGGGTCCTGGGTTGTTCAGTCAGTTGAACATCTGACTCGATTTTGGCTCAGGTCATGATCCCAGGGTCATGGGATTGAGCCCCACGTCAAGCTCCACATTGAGCATGGAGCCTGCCTAAAAATAAATCAATCCCCCTCTCTCTCTCTCTCTCTCTCTCTCTCTCTCTCTCTTCCTCTGTCCTTCTTCCCTGCTTGTGTGCTGTCTTTCTAAAATAAAAAATAAAAGTAAAACCCCAAAAAATTCAACCAAAAAGAAAGAAGCAATCATAGCATAGTAAGGTTGCAGGATATAGAGTTAATATACAAAAGTCCATTGTATTCCCACATATCAGCAATTAACAAGTGGAATTTTAAACTAAAAACACAGTGGCATTTACCTTAGCATGTAAAAAAAATTACTTAGATATATATCTAACAAAATATACAAAGTCTGTGTGAGGAAAACTGATGACAGATATCAAACTAGAAGTAGATAAATGAAGAGATAGTCCATGTTCATGGATAGGAAGACTCAGTCAAAATGTCAGTTCTTCACAGCCTGATCCATAGATTGAGTGCAATCCCAGTCAAAATCTCAGTAAGTTATTTTGTGGATATTGACAAACTGACTGTAAAGTATATCTGGAGAGACAAAAGACCCAGAATAGCCAACACAACACTGAAGGAGAAGAAGAAAGTCAGAGGACTAATACTACCAGATTTCAAGACTCACTCTAAAGCTATAATAATCAAGATAGTGTGATCTTGGTGAAAGAATAGACAAGCAGATCAATGAAATAAAAAAAATGAAATAAAACAACCTCGAATGGAGTAAAATATAGACCCACATAAATACAGTCAGCTGATCATTGACAAAGAAGCAAAGGCAAGACAGTGGAGCAAAGATAAGTCTTTTTAGCAAATGGTGCTAGGACAATTAGACATTCACATGTAAAAGAATGAATCCAGACACACCCTCCACAAAAATTAATTCAAAATAGGTCACATTCCTGGGGCACCTGGGTGGCCCAGTCAGTTAAGTGTCTGACTTCGGCTCAGTTCGTCTCATGGCTCATGAGTCTGAGCCCCACAGTTCAAAGCCTGGAGCCTGCTTCAGATTCTTTGTCTTCCTCCCTGTCTGTCTCTCCCCTGCTAATGCTCTGCCTCTCTGTCTCTCAAAAATTAATAAACATTAAAAAGTTTTTTTTAATGGGTCACAACCCTAAATGTAAAATGCAAAACTATAAAATTCCTAGAAGATAACATAGAAGAAAACCTGGATGATCTTGAGTTTCGTAATGAATTTTTGGATATAATATCAAAGGCACGATTGATGAAAGAAACAATTGGTAAGTTGGACTTCATTAAAATGAAAAGTTGCTCTGTGAAAGATAGTCAAGAGAATGAAAATTCAAACCACAGATTAGGAGAAAATATTTGCAAAAGACATAACTGACAAAAGACTGTTATCCAGAATATATGAAGAACTCTTAAAACTCAACAGTAAGAAATCAGCTCAATTAAAAACTGGACCAAAGACCTTGACAGACACGTCACCAAAGAACATATACAGATGGCATATAAACATACAGAAAGGTGCTACACATCATATGTCACCATGGAAATGCAAATTAAAGTAATAATGAGGTGCCATTCATTACATCAAGTATGTGCCAGATATGCCTGTTAGAATGACCAAAATCCAGAACCCTGATACCACCAACCTCTGGGGAAAATGTGGAGCAACAGGAATTCTCATTCATTGCTGGTGGTAATTCAAAATGGTATGGCCACTTTTGAAGGCAGTTTGATGGTTTCTTACAAAATTAAATATACTCTTAACATATTGTCCAACAATTACACTCTTCTGTATTTATCCAAAGGAGCTGAAAACTTATGTCCACACAAAAAAACTCAACATGGATGTTTATAGCAGCTTTTTTCACAGTTGCCAAAATTTGGAAGCAACCAAGATGTCCTTTAGTTAGGTGAATGGATAAACTGTGGTACATTCAGACAGTTATTTAGCACTAAAAAGAAATGAGCTATCAAGCCATGAAAAAAACCGTGGAGGAAACGTAAACACATATTATTAAGTGAAAGAAGCTAGTCTGTAAAGGCTACATATTGTTTGATTCCAGCCGTATGGCATTCTTGGAAAGGCAAAACTATGGGGTAAAAAGACTGACGGTTATCAGGAGTTAAGGAGAAGAGAGGGATAAATAGGCATAGGTGAAGCAGAGAGGATTTTTAGGACACTGTACCTACTCTGTAGTGAATACATATCATTATAAATGTGTCCAAACTCACAAAATGAACAGCACCAAGAGTGAACTCTAATGTAAGCTATGGACTTTGAGTGATAAGGTTGTGTCATTATAGGTTCCTCAGTATTAACAAGTGTATAACTACAGTGAGGGATGTTGAAAATAGGGGAGGGCTTTGCATATTATGGGGTCAAGAAGCATAGCAGAAATCTCTGACTTCTCAATTTTTCTGTGAATCTGAACTGCTCTAAAAATAGTCTATTAAAAATCACATATCAACATAGAAGAAATCCCAAATATCACGCCATAAAACTACCTTTTCATAGATTAGCGACTTACTATATGAATATATATGGAATGTTTAAAGTTTCATTTCTTGTGCACTAATAATTCTAGCTTAATGAAAGATAATTTAGATTAATCATCTGATTTGTAACATAGGGTTAAGATCTTCATTATAATCAGAATTCACAATTTAGAAGCTTATTTCAAAATTTAAAAACATTTTGATATACAGTACTTACATAAAATAAAGTTATGCTGAGTGCACCTGGATGGCCCCATCGGTTTAGCGTCCAACTCTTGATTTCAGCTCAAGTCATGGGATCTATCCCTGCTTGGGATTCTCTCTCCCCCTCTCTCTCTGCCCCTCCCCCACTCACAGGTGCACATGCTCTCTCAAAATAAATAAACATTTTTAAAATAAAAAATAAAATAAAGTTATGCTAAAGATAGTTGAATATTAATTAGTAGTGTACTGACAGTAAGCGGGTTCATCCAAAGCATAATCTACAATTAGTAGAAAATAATCACACTGATTCTCAAAAATAAATAAATAGTTAAAAACAAATAGCTGTGAGGAGCCAGTCATTATAAAGGTTGTTTTTAGTTTAGTCTCATTTGCAAAATATTAAATTTTATCAACTGATTGAGATGCTTGCTCAGTTTTACTGATTAAAGCCTTTTGAGGAGAAATGTTAAAAAAAATTTTTTTTAATGTTTATTTATTATTTTAGAGACAGAGTGCAAGCAGGGGAGGGCAGAGAGAGAAGGAGACGCAGAATCCAAAGCAGGCTCCAGGCTCTGAGCTGTCCACACAGAGCCCAATGCGGGGCTCGAACCCATGAACCACGAGATCATGACCTGAGCCAAAGTTGGCTGGTTAATCGACTGAGCCTCCCAGGTGCCTCATGAGCAGAAATGTTTAATGATCATGTTAATAAAATTTACTATGTACGTTGGCTGTTTATAAGTTTTGCCAAAAAAAAATTTTGAATTTTTATACCCATGTACATTTTAGGCCACAGGTTATCCTCAGGATATGGTGTCACTGCCCAGTTCTGTGTTTCCTTTTAAAATACATGATAAGAGGTCTCTTGATTTCAGCTCAGGTCACGATCTCATGGTTTGTGAATTGGGCTTCTTACTCTCTTTCTCTCCCAGTCTTTCTGCCCCTCCACTGCTAGTTCACGCATGCATTCTCTCCCTCCCCCTCCTTCTGAAAATAAATAACATTTTTAAGAAATTAAAATACGTGATATGAGTATATGAATACAACTAATATGAGAAAGGGGTCTTATTTCTCTCTGGAATCCCTCAACCTCTGTCACCCATTTAGTATGTTTACTTAGAACTCCTTGACATTCTGTGCTAGAGGCGATTTCTGAAATCCTGAGATAGGCAGCTCTTTGAAGATTGAGGTTTTTTTTGTTTTTGTTTAATAATCAATATGGTGGGGCGCCTGGGTGGCGCATTCGGTTAAGCGTCCGACTTCAGCCAGGTCACGATCTCGCGGTCCGTGAGTTCGAGCCCCGCGTCGGGCTCTGGGCTGATGGCTCAGAGCCTGGAGCCTGTTTCCTATTCTGTGTCTCCCTCTCTCTCTGCCCCTCCCCCGTTCATGCTCTGTCTCTCTCTGTCCCAAAAAAAAAAATAAATAAATAAATAATCAATATGGTCATGCTCTGTTGATAGGGTAAGTGTGGTATTCTTGTTACAAACAAGAATTTGTTTGTTGGTATTTCTTTGTTACAAACAAATCATTTTACCCATTTTTTTCTTAAGTTTTTACAAACATATTTATTTACAATATGAATTGAATTTATAGGAGTGTGCTGAAAAACAAAGCCAAATTGAACGAGCCATTAGGGAGAAAAAAGCAGTGGAAGAAGAACTAGAAAAGGTAAAAAGGAAAAAATACCTAAACTCAACTGCAGATATTCACTATTACTGTTTGCTTTCATCACACTGCCTACTAGCAATCCCTATATTATAAGTGAGTGTTTTTACCTGGAATATATTCAGAATCTGTACTTAAATACTAGTATTGCCTGAATACATTTCTTTATAAGAGTGGCCATAGTACTTGTACTTTTTACTTAAAGGTGTACATTTTTTGAAGTAGCTATCCTTGATTAAACCTTATTCCAGTAGTAAATTTTACTTCATCTTCCTTGTGTTTTTAAATTCTATGCCAACTTTTATTGGGTTCAGGCCATCTATAAATACAAATATGTATAACCAGAAAATTACAACATTGCTCTGATTTTAACCTTTTAAAAGTATAGGTTTTTATTTTGTAAGTAGAAAAATATTACCCAAATGATATTTATGAAAAAATACTGTAAGAAGTGTGTAGTTTAAAATTTGTTTCTTACTTAGATAGCTTTTTTATCATCAGTAAATATCCCACTCTTGTAAAATACCTTGGGGAAAAAATGGAGACTACACTTGGTGCAGAATATACGGTATTTTAAGTGGTGCATTAGGAACTTTTGTAGAGAGGTTAAGTAAGTTACCTAATGTTAACAAATACTAAATGTTACAGTCAGACTTTGATTTTCAAAGAAGAGTACATACATGCTGTGCTACATAGCATAAAGAAAATCAGTAAACTTAGCAATCAGTAAAAAGCATGTGACATATATGTGTTATTGACATAGAAAGATCATGACATCAGATAGTAAATGAGTCCTTTACAAAGCAGCATATAGCATACATGTCATATTCCAAGTGGGACCTTTATGGTCATCTTTCTCCTGCAAGGTTGATTCCTTCTGAGTTACTATATGTTATGGAATATGTATAGATCCCATTTAGATTGCCACCTGCTATACACCAGGGCTGGGATGAATTTCTTAATATTACATGGCATAGAGTAAGGAATAGGCTTAATTGAGGAAATGTAAAACTTACAATACTAAAGACAACAGGTAAAGAGAAGGCACAGGTCCCTAATTCTCCCACTGTCCCACAAACAAGTGTGCTGAAGTCAAAGCACTGCTGGGACTGTACTATAGGCCTGTATTTTAGTAGTGGGACATTAACTTGCTGATATTTTACCTTTTTATAGAGTAGGATTGGCAAAGCAGTCTTTTCAGTGGAAGAAGATACAGGTTATTGGCCAGGCAGTCTGGATTTAGAGGATAGCCTTGTGTGGGATTTGTCTGAAAATGTGAGCTGCTTAGCACCTGGCAACTTCACACTTCTTGGGATGTTATAGCCCCTGTGTCGTGGTAGGAAGCTTAGTCTTATAAGAAGCTGAGCTTGGGTACAGTCACTCCCGTTGGGGAAAGAGGAACTCCCGTTTCAGTTAGATCATTGTCTAGTTAAACCAGAGTAAGATTCTGAAGTCACTTTCAGATAGTTCTACTCATTGCTCCATAGCATATGTCTGTATTTTTTAATACCAGAATATAGAATTTTCTTAAAAGGTATTCAAGACAATTGAATCAAAACAATTATCTCTAAGTGGTGACATTTAGAGTATTTTTTTTATTTCAACTATTTTATATTTCTTTTTAAAATATTGAAACTGTCCCCAGTACCAGATGACTTCACAGGAAGTTCTATCAAACAAAGAAGAGTTAATACCTATTCTTCCCAAACTATTCCCTAAAATAGAAAAGGAAGGAAAACTTCCATATTCATTTCATGAGGCCAGTATTACCCTAATACCAAAACCAGATAAAGACACCACTGAAAAAGAGAACTACAGGCTAGTATTCCTGATAAGCATAGATGCAAAAATTCTCAATGACAAAACTGAATCCAAACTATACATTAAAAAAAACAAATCATTCACCATGATCAAATAGGATTTATTCCTGGGTTGCAAGGGTGGTTCAGTATTCACAAATCAGTCAGCATGATACAGCACATTAATAAAAGAAAGGATAAAATAAATAATTAAAAATAAAATATTAAAACTTTTTGAATAGTTTACCATAAGCATGAACAAGTTCAAAAAATAAGCAATTATATGTCAGTTTTCAACATTTTATTTTATAAATATGAAACACCAAAATTATTGATATGTTTTAGTGTGTTACAATGGGAACAGATGAACACATGATTATGGGTTTTTATTTATCCATTGACTTCAGTTTCTACACTGTATAATTTGTTAAGACAGTTTTCTTCTGTAAGGTAGTACATATAAGCTTCTTTTGCAGATTTACCATGAAGGCAGAGTAAATGAAAGTGATTACAGAAAACTAGAGGAAATGCACCAAAGATGCCTGGTTGCAGAGCGTTCAAAAGACGATCTTCAGCTAAGACTTAAGACAGCAGAAAATAAAATAAAACAACTTGAAATAAAGTAAGTTATTTTATATTTTCTATTAACATTTTTGTAATTCACATACTTCTTGACAGATTCTTTACTTTTCTTAAATAGGACTTATATATATGTTGGGACAAAAAATTTAGCACCAAATAGAATTTTTTTCAAGCTTATTTCTGAAAACTAATTTGTTTCAGAAGAAAAGATTCAACAGTATTATACCATTTATATCAAATTTCTCCTTTCTGGCAGTTAAATAGAATGCTTATAAGATTGGGTTTTTCTTCATACTAACTAAGCTATTGCAGTAGCTTCCTTACAATTATTGCTTTTATAATCAGTTTATACTTATATTTCTTTTTTTTTTTTGAATATTCTATAATAATCCTTCATGTTTATTTATTACATTGTCTATTAAAATGGTAAATTTATAATCTGGTATATCCGTTCTAACTAAGTTTCTACCTTTCCTGCCAGAGTGTTACTTAATACAGTAAAACTTAATTTGAATTGCATGAAATCTCAATCTGTTACAGAATATGTTTGATAGATATTTTAAAAATAAAGATGAATACTGTCAGCAATATAGTGGAATGAATTGGAGGTACCCAGCCCATATCCCTCCACAGAAACAAATATGTGAAAGGCATCCCTGGACAAAAGTGCCTTTGTGAAAGCTTTGGGATCCAGGTAGGAGGTTACAAATCACTATTGGAGCCCCAAAACAGGGAGGCAGGCCTACACACCAGTGCCAGCATATACTATGGTCCTATCTGTGGGCCAAAGCAGCCCCATCTACATGTGGACTTGGCTCTAGCCCTGCTTGTTGACAGTCCTGCACCTAGCCTCTTCCACTTAGGGATTCAGGAGAAGCCATGCCTGTGAGTGCTTCTGATAACAGGCCTGCCAAACTCAGACCTTACTGTCCCTGCAACCTGGCTTTAGTTCCACTCTACTGTAGTCTGGAAGCAACCCTGCCACCCAGAACCAGCCCAGTTCTGGGAGTACTAACAGTTACCCAGCAGAAGTCACACCTGGCCACACCTCTAGTCACAGGCCTGCCAACCACAGACCTGACTGCAGACTTAGCAAAAACCATAAGACATGGATCCAGCTTTGCTGTACCACAGTTTGAGGTAGTCTTTCATGGCTAGGCGTCCAGCCAACCACCCAAAAGACTCAGCACAAGCTACACCCATAGATGCTTCCAGTTACAGACCCACTGACCTCAGAACTGACTACAATCTGTGAAGTAGTTTTGTGACCCAGCTTTAGTCCCACTCTACCACAGTCCAGAAACAGTCCTATGCACATATGGACCAGCTCAGTGGCATGACAGGAGCACCTTTAGGAACTCACTGGACAAAACACTTGACAGTGCCCTTGGTTACATGCCTGCCAAACATGAACTTGGCAGTAGTCACATGACATGGTTTCAGCCTTGCTCAACCACAATCCCAGAAGCAGCCTCATCAGCTATGGGACTTGGCAGGAGGAAGTCTTCCTCCTTCAGTCTGTAAGGACTAGAAGAGGAATCTGCTTCTTCAAATACACGGATACCAAGAAAGAATTGGGCAAATATGACATCATCAAAGGAAACTAATAAACTAATAAAGGAAACTAATAATTGACCCAAAAGAAATGGTGATCCATGGACTGCTTAACAAAAATTTAAAATATTGTCTTAAAGAAACTCAGGGGCGCCTGGGTGGCGCAGTCAGTTAAGTGTCCGACTTCAGCCAGGTCACGATCTCGCAGTCCGTGAGTTCGAGCCCCGCGTCGGGCTCTGGGCTGATGGCTCAGAGCCTGGAGCCTGTTTCCGATTCTGTGTCTCCCTCTCTCTCTGCCCCTCCCCCGTTCATGCTCTGTCTCTCTCTGTCCCAAAAATAAATAAACGTTGAAAAAAAAAAAAAAGAAACTCAGCTATAAGAGAACAGAGTCAACTAAATAAAATCAGAAAAATGTTACATGAACAAAATGAGCAGTTTAACAAAGAAGTAGAATCCATTAAAAAGAAACAAACAGAAATCCTGGAGCTGAAGAACTGAACTGAAAAATTCTGTGGAGTTTCAGTAGCAGACTTGATCATTCAGAAGAAAATCAGCATGCTTGAAGAGAGGTCATTTGAAATCCAGTTAGAGGAACAAAGAGAAGAATGAAAAAGACTGAAAAAAACCTACATGAGTTATGGGACATCTTAAAGTGAATTAGTATACACATTATGAAAATCCCAGAAGGAGCAGAGAATGAGAAAAGAACAGAAAGCTTGTAAAGAAATAATAATAGAAAACTGCCCAAATCTGGGGAGGGAATTGAACATCCAGATCCATGACACTCAAAGAATCACAGAAAGGCTCAACATCAAGAGGTCTTCACCTAGACACATTATAATCAAATTGCTAAAAATAAAAAAGAATTTTTAAAACAGGAAGTGACTCATCACATACATGGGACTCCCTCCAACCCCAATAAAAGTATTAATGGATTTCTTAGAAGAAACTTTTTATTTTTTTATTTTTTTTTTTAATTTTTTTTTTCAACGTTTATTTATTTTTGGGACAGAGAGAGACAGAGCATGAACGGGGGAGGGGCAGAGAGAGAGGGAGACACAGAATCGGAAACAGGCTCCAGCCTCCGAGCCATCAGCCCAGAGCCTGAAGCGGGGCTCGAACTCACGGACCGCAAGATCGTGACCTGGCTGAAGTCGGACGCTTAACCGGCTGCGCCACCCAGGCGCCCCCTAGAAGAAACTTTTTAGCAGAGAGAAAGTGGCATGATATATTCAAAGTACTGAAAGAAAAAAAGTGCAAACCAGGAATACTATACCCAGCAAAGTTGTCCATCAAAAGTAAAAGTGAGATTAAAAACTTCCTAAGATGAACAAAAGCTCAAAAGGGAGTGCATCACTATTAGAGTTGCTGTATAAGAAAAGCTAGAGTTTTCAAATGGAACTAAAAGGATACTAATTAGAAACATAAAAATATGTGAAAGAATAAAACTTTCTGGTAAAGGAAAGTATATTGCCAAAGTCAGAATACTCTAAGACTCATAATAGTACTACATAAATCACTTTTAACTCTAGTATAGAAGCTAAAAGATAAGATTATTAAAAATAACAAGAAGTACAATAATGTGATAATTGATATACAATATAAAAAGATGTCAGGGCGCCTGGGTGGCGCAGTCGGTTAAGCGTCCGACTTCAACCAGGTCACGATCTCGCGGTCCGTGAGTTCGAGCCCCGCGTCAGGCTCTTGGCTGATGGCTCAGAGCCTGGAGCCTGTTTCCGATTCTGTGTCTCCCTCTCTCTCTGCCCCTCCCCCGTTCATGCTCTGTCTCTCTCTGTCCCAAAAATAAATAAACGTTGAAAAAAAAAAATTTAAAAGATGTAAAGTATGACATCAATAACACAGAATGTGAGGAGAGAGAGAAATAAAAGTGATTGAAATTGTTACCAATTTAAAATAGACTCATAACAGACGTTTTATGTAAGTCTCATGCTAATCAGAAAAAAAAAAAAAAAAATGTGTAGTAGACACCCAAAAGGTAAAGAGAAAGGAATGAAAGCAGCTACTACAAAAATTCAACAAATCACAAAGGAAGACAACTAAAATAGAAATAAAAGAACAAAGGAACTACAAAATGGAAAACAACAAAATCACGAGTTACTACCTATTAGTAATTACTTTTAATTTAAGTGGATTAAATCATCCAATCAAAAGACAGAGTGACAGAATGGATTAGAAAATAAGATCCAACTATATGTTGCCTACTAGAGGGTCACTTTAAACTTGAGGAAACACATAGGCTGAAAATGAAGAGATGGCAAAAGATATTCCATGCGAATGGTGCCCAAAAGATAGCAGGAGTATCTTATATCAGACAAATAGAATTTAAGTCAAAAACTATCACAGGAGGGATGCCTGGATGGCTTGGTTGGTTAAGCATCCAACTTCGGCTCCGGTCATAATCTCAGGGTTCGTGAGTTTGAGCCCCACGTTGGGATCTCTGCTATCAGCATAGAGTCCATTTTGAATCCTTTGTCACCCTCTCTCTGCCCCTCTCCTATTCATGTGCATGTGCTCTCTCTCCGTCTCTCTCAAAAATGAATAAGCATTGTTCAGTGCAGTTGTTGGGTTGTAGGGTAGTTCTATTTTTAACTTTTTGAGGAACCTCCATACTCTTTTCCAGACCTACCCTACGATCCAGCAATTGCAGTATTAGGCATTTACCCAAAGGATACAGAAATACTGATTCGAAGGGATATGTGCACCCTGATGTTTATAGCAGAATTATCAACAATAGCCAAACTGTGGAGAGATACCAAACACCTATCGACTGATGAGTGGATAAATTAGAGGCAGCATATATACAATGGACCGTTACTCAGCCATAAGAAAGAGTGAAATCTTGTCATTGGCAGCAACGTGGATGGAGCTAGAGTGTATTCTAAGTGAAATAAGTCAGGCAGAGAAAGACATACAGTATGATTTCACTCATACGTGCAATTTAAGAAATAAAACAGATGAACACATGGTGGGGAAGGGAGAAAAAAGAGAGAGGGAAACAAACCCTAAGAAACCCTCAAAGATAGAGCATAAACTGAGAGTTAATGGAGGGAGGCAGGTGGGGGATAGGCTAAATGGGTGATGGATACTAAGGAGGGCACTTGTTATGATGAGCACTTGGTGTTATATGTAAGTGATGAATCACTGAATTCTGCTCCTGACACCAGTATTGCACTGTATGTTAACTAAAATTTACATCAAAATTTGAAAAGGAAAAATAAAATATGTGATTATTTCTGATCTTAGCATCTTTCTGATTTTATCATCCTTTGATCATTTCCTAGATCCATCATTTCATTAGAAACTTTATCAGCCAAAGTTGAATAGGAAAAAAGAGTTATAGTATACGGAACTAAAGGACCTTATATATATTTCCTCTGACACCTGTTGACCAGAGAATGTTCACAGTATTTGATTAGCTGGGTTTGAAAAGATAGAAATTTTAAAAGATAGGAATATAAGTTGTTAGCATATTGAAGCAACATACATGTTTGAAGGTTGTGTTACCCAATAATCCATTGTTGAGAAAGTTCAAGAACTATAACCTATTTAAACTGATAAAATGAGATTTGTAGAGCTGGAAGTTTATAAAAAAAATTTTTAAGTCATGCAACAGAAAAATATGAAATAGGTCTTATTGTAATTTAGTAATCTAGACAGCTAATGTGTCTTCCTATGGAGTTAATCAAAGTAGTAAAGGAGTTTTGATCATTATCTATTTCACCTTCCTTATCATTAGCTTCAGTTTATCCTCTTGAAGTCCTTGTTACACAGTGATTCTCAGTGTTAGTAAAAATTTGAAAAAAGTTTCACATAGATTTTATAGGTGAATGGTAACTGTTCAGTGTATTAGTCAAGATTGCTAAGCTGAATGTGTTTGCCTGGGCTAATATAACATTGTGAAACCACATAGTTTAAATCCTCAGTGAAGATAACAAGCAACAACAGATGTTGGAGAGGATGCGGAGAAAGAGGATCTCTTTTGCATTGTTGGTGGGAATGCAAGCTGGTGCAGCCACTCTGGAAAACAGTATGGAGGTTCCTCAAAAAACTAAAAATAGAACTACCCTACGACCCAGCAATTGCACTACTAGGCATTTATCCACAGGATACAGGTGTGCTGTTTTGAAGGGACACATGCACCCCCATGTTTATAGCAGCATTATCAACAATAGCCAAAGTACGGAAAGAGCCCAAATGTCCACCGATGGATGAATGGATAAAGAAGATGTGGTATATAAATACACACACACACACAGACACACACACACACACACACACACACACACACACACACAATGGAGTACTACTTGGCAATCAAAAAGAATGAAATCTTGCCATTTGCAACTACGTGGTTGGAACTGGAGGGTATTATGCTAAGTGAAATTAGAGAAAGACAAAAACCATATGACTTCACTCATGTGAGGACTTTAAGAGACAAAACAGATGAACATAAGGGAAGGGAAACAAAAATAATATAAAAACAGGGAGGGGGGACAAAACAGAAGAGACTCATAAATACAGAGAACAGACTGAGGGTTGTGGGAGGGGGGATGGGCTGGATGGGTAAGGGGCATTAAGGAATCTACTCCTGAAATCATTGTTGCACTATATGCTAACTAATTTGGCTGTAAATCTAAAAAAATAAATAAATAAAAATTAAAAAAAGAAAATCCTCTGTGAAGAGAAATGAGTCAGAACAAAGAAAACAACTCTATACTATAAAACAGAGTGCTTGACTTCTGTTACAGATCATTAAGTTTAATTAAGGATTCCTTTTGTTTTTTTTTATCAGTTCCTCAGAAGAGATATCACGTTGCCAAGAAATGATTCAGAAACTTCAAAACTTATTGGAGTCTGAGAGAGAAAACTGTGGATTTGTCAGTGAACAAAGGCTGAAACTTCAGCAAGAAAATGAACAGTTACAGAAAGAGACTGAGGATTTAAGAAAGATTGCTCTTGAAGCTCAAAAAAAAGCCAAATTAAAGGTATTTTCAAGTCTAGTTAGAGTTAAATGTGTACTTGTGAAAATCAAAATATAAGAGACCCAGTAAAACATTTTTAAGGCCTTTTTTTTTTTTTTTTGCCTTTTCATCAGATAGCACTAAATCATAATGCAGAGCATTAACCAGTCTTTTTTGTATTGTAGAATTTGGCAAGCATACTTAAAAATGATTGCTTTCACTATCCACACACAAAAAAATTCTTTCCAACCATGAAATACACTGATATTCTTGCCAAAGCAATTTAAGCAGTGCTAGCAAAACTATAGATGAGATAACTTTACAGACTGTCATCCTCTCTTATATAATAGCCTCTTAAAAATTGAACTCTAAAACTAGCTCTATAGAGGATGCTACATCAGTATGCTCTGAGAACCTCTCATAGGTAGTCTAAAATTTCCATGCTAGGAGGAAGGCAAGGGATAAAAGTCTCTTCTAGAAAAAAAAATCCCCTTTATTTTCCCTCTCCTTCCCTCTTTCTTCATGGTAATGCTTAATATGCTTTGACAATAGGAACATGTTTAAGGGAGTTACAAGAAGCACTGGTGTGACCATCAGCATGTTGCTTGCTTTACCCCATTCCATGCAACTTTTGTAAAAGGTGGCATTAACTCTTTATGTTAAAAAGCTGTATCTTCCAGTTTCATAGTAAAGATTGAGATAGCAGTATTTATGTTTCACTTTGTTTTTTGTTACTGTGTACTCCTACAAAGTCACATTCCAACCTAATTCATATCAACCCATATGTATTGCCTTCTACTGCATGTATCAGACACTGTAGTTATTAATAAAAGCTTTAACTCTGAAAGACAGCTTTGTAGATCATACAGAGAGGTTTGTACTTTATGGTTTAGTATGTGGGAAATCTTCAAAGAACAAAAGGGAAGAATCACACCACCAGATATTGACGATATAAAGCTACACTGTGCTATCAATAATAATCAATTTGATCAATGGAACAAAACATAGTCCAGGGACAAACCCATTTTTCATAATCACCTCATTTATAACAAAAGCACTACTGTAGTTCAACAGGGAAAGAATTATCTTTATAAAAAATGATGCTAGATTAATTGGGTCCATATTTTTAAAATAAACCTTGACCCCTATATCACACCACACATTTAAACTCATTTGATCTGTCTTGTAGACCTAAATGCAACATATAAAACAGTGGACCTTCAATCTTCATGATCTTGGGTTAGAAAGAATTTCTTAATGAGAACACGAAATGCAATAATCATAATAAATTAATTGGATTTCATTAAATTAATATTGAGTCATCAAAAGACACCATTAAGTACAATGCTAGCCCTGGTTTGCCAGTCTTGCCTCTTAAAAATCACAATCCAATTGTCGAAATAAAAAAAGACACCATTGGGGCATCAGGGTGGCTCAGTCAGTTGAGCGTCTGACTTTGGCTCAGGTCATGATCTCACAGTTTGTGAGTTCGAGTCCCACGTCGGGCTCTGTGTTGACAACTCAGAGCCTGAGCCTGCTTCAGATTCTGTGTCTCCTTCTCTGTCTGTCCCTCCCCTGCTCATGCTCTGTCTCTCTCTCTCTCAGAAATAAACAAATATTAAAAAAAAAAAAAGACACCATTAAGAGGGTGAAAAGTAAAGTATTTGGAATATGGAAAGTATATATAATGTATGTATAATATAATACACTTGTAATACAATAATATATATATGTATATATAATAGAACATAACCAAAAAAAGGACTAATATCTAGAATAGAATATAAAAACTGTTACCAGTTAATGATAAAATAGTTAGCAGTTAATAAGGAAAAAACAAACACCCGTTTCCAGAAGTGGGTAAAAACTTTAAATAGGCACTTCATAAAAGAGAATTTATGAAAAAATGTTCAACTGCATTATTAATCAGCAAAATAATGAAAATTGCAGTGAGGTACCACTGCATACCTACCAGAATGGCTAAAATAAAATTTAAAAAAACTAAGACTCTCAAGTGTTGACAAAGATATAAAGCAACTGGAACTTTCATACACTACTTTGAGAATGTAAGTTGGTACAACCAGCAGTTAGCATTATCTTTTAAAGTTGGACATACATACATACATACGATGCCAAATAATCCTGGCTACATACCCATAGATATGAGTGCTTATGTTCATGAAGACATCTGTATAAGAATATTCATAAAAGTTTTAATCATATCAAACACTGAAAATAACTCATGTCCATCCACATGAGATTACATAAATAAATGGTGGTACACTCAGATAATGAAATAGATGCACCAATAAAACAGAATGAACTATAATTATGGATGAGTCTCACAGACCTAATGTTGAACAAAGAAGCCAGACACGAAAAATCTCTAGAGTATTAATTTCATTATTTGAAAGTGAAGAATAGGCATAATTACCTATGAGGATGAGATCAGAATAGAGGTTACAACTTCAATTACAAAATGAGTAATGATTAGGACATATGAGTGAGCCTCCTGAGATATCTAAATCAGGGTGGTGACTCTGGCATGTCAGTATATGTGTAAAACTTGAGTTGGGATGTAGTTCATTGTAAGGAAAAGAAAGATAAATCTTGGCAAAGGAAAGTTTAGTAGGAGTGCAGATAAAACAAGTGCACTATGTGGTTGATGGGCACATAGGGATTCGTTGTAATATTTTTATTTTTATTTTGTGTATGTTTGAAAGTTCTCATACCAAAATATTTCCATAATAAAATAAGTCAGTGTACTTGGTGAAAAACTATTTGTACCTTGTTTGATTTTAAATTTTACATTATAAATTTCATATGGGTTTATAACTAAAAGCTATTAGTGACACTATAAAACATTAGTGGGAAATGTAGGCAGATATGTAACTGATAGATGGAAAAGAACTTTCCTAGCAAAACAAACAAAATTGGAAGATATTGCAAATGAATATATTGGTAGGTTTAGGTATATAAAGTTTTTAAATATTTAGAACCATTTTTAAATGTTTTGAAAAGAAATAACTGGGAGAAATAATTTTAGTAAATGGGACAAAAGACAAAAAACTTTCACACATAAGGAGCTTTAAAAAATACTATAACCCAATAGAAGAACGTGTAGGAGACATGAACAGAAGTCACAGACTAAGGAAACAAAGTGCTAGTAAATAACTTTTTTAAAGTTTAAAGTCACTATTAATTAATTGCATAGTTATCAGTGAGTGAATGTGCAACTGAGAGTTTAAAATGATACACATTTAGAGGCCCCTGGGTGGCTCAGTCAGGTAAGCATTCGACTTCAACCCAGGTCAATCGACTGCAGCTTGTCAGTTCAAGCCCCACATCGGGCTCTATACTGACAGCTCAGAGCCTGGAGTCTGCTTCAGATTCTGTGTCTCCCTCTCTCTCTGCCTCTCCCTCCCTCACTTGCACTCTGTCTCTCTCAAAAAAATAAATATTAATTTTTTAAAAAAAAATGGTACACATTTAGAGTCTAAAATTTTCTCGTAAGAAAATAAGTAAAATATTTCATAATTCAAAAAATCCATTGCAACATTATTCATAACTAGAAATGAAGGAACAATGAGATGGTACATCTATAAAATACTGTATTGAGTCATCATTAAAAATTGGTTGTAAATAATTTATAATGTTTTTTATATTGCTATGTCTGTTTTAAAACAATAAGAAAAACTATAAGTATATATATATTGCAATTCTGTATTCACTACTCTAACTTCTAAAATTCATAAATAAAAAACAACAGGTAGAGTAGAGGTAGTTATCTCTGAATTGTCAATTACAGAAACCTTATATTTGTTTTTAATTTTTTTATCTTCCATTACTTTACAATATGTTTATGTTTACGGGTTTTGGTTTTTATAATGGGGGAGAGGGAAATTCATGACTTTCCCTACCTGGTGCTACATTTTATCTATCTTTAACAGTTCAGGATAGTAATTGATGTTTTGGAGAACAAAAGGATGACAGAACTATTTGTGTGAGTGGTTCTCTGCAGAGGAAAAGCACAAAGAAAAAAGGGAGACCATAAATCCTTTCTTCCTACCAATATATTGAATTTAATCATTAGTGGGACTTCTGTTATAGGAGACTCAGTTGTTTGTAGTCCATAGCTGCAGATCTGTCCAGTTTAACAGTTGGAATTTCACCAGCTAAAGGATCTGGCATGTGTTTAAAGACTACATTTTGATACCAAAAAGCCATCATTAATTTGGTCTACAGATGTGTTTTGGTAACTTTACTATGTTTCAGGTGCTGAAAATGTAATGAAGACATGCGCCTCCCCCAACCTTAAAACTGTCATTTTTTCATGGAGATGGGCAAACTTTAACATGTATTTACAAACTAATAAATACTCTTTAGGAAAAACATAGGGCACTGAGAGAACTTATAACAGAGGGACTTGATTTGGTTCTAGATAGAAGCAATAATTGAACTAAGTTTTAAAAATTGAATAGAAATAACTAAGACAAGCAGGAGGGGTAAGATTACTTCAGGCAAAGGGAACTACATGTGAAAATGAGCCAAGAATGAGAAGCCATTGTAACAGAAACAAAGAAAAAAAAAGGGAATAGTAGCACAACACAAGCTTGTTAGAAGTAGACAAAGACGAGGTTGTCACAAAGAACCTCAGAACAAGGCTTATCAAATTACAAATAAACTTTCTAAGAAGAAATGGGGAGTTAACTAGGCACGCAGACTTCTAAAACTGTATAGATGCATTTATCAGTTTTTAATATATATATGAGAGAGACAAAGACAGAAATAGACGGTTCTGCCTAACACATAAGAACCATGGCTTCTCCAGGCAAGGTTGAGATTGAGACAGAGAAGGAGTAGGAGCATATTCAAATCTAAATTTGCAGAATCCAATAAGACAGAAATTAAAATAGCAGGAGTCAAGGAGCCTCTGAAGCTTGTAATATAATAGACAATTAATAAAACCAAGGTTGTTTTCCCAGTGCCAGTATTTATAAAGTCTTAAATTTCTACTTGTGTATTATTTGAGAAACCAAATTTAAGAGTTTTAGGAAGCACGTTGCATTTAGCAGAAGTAGTGAGGATGGGTGTTTGCAGTTTACCCCAAGAACCATGGATTTTGCTGTTGTTTAGTTTTCCTTGGTATTTAGTAAAGTTGAGTCCTTTTTATTCATCCTTTTTTGATTTTGGAAAGTGGCCATATTTGATGAATTACTATAAGCTATACCAGCTGTAACGATCTTTAAAGCACATTACTTTAAAATATCATAAGATAAGTATTCTTTATAATGTTTCTTTAGTATCGTAAGATAAAGATGGCCTGAGAGTACACCAAATAAATTGTTCTAGTGACTGTTTTCTCAGTTGCCTCAAGGATGGTATAGACAGTTTCATTCTAGAAGCATTCAAGAGAAGGCAATTCATTACATACACTGAATGCCTGAGAGCATTAGGGCTTAATTTTCTCCCTGAACCCCAATTAAGAATGCTTCTAGAGTATTCAAAAAGCATTTACTTATATGTTTATTCTGCATTAAGTTATTTTACCCTAATGACATAAATTAGCTGGAAATAATGGACAATCCTTACATATGAGATTCTGAAAAATCATTATTTATAGTCTTTTTTTTTCCTGAAAAAGAAATATTTGTTTATACCATAACTGAAGTGGTAAAGAAATTCTCGTATATTACTTTCTTTACAAAACCCTTTAAAAGACAACTTGAAATTTAGTATGAGGTGACCTGAGGAGATTCTGAGTTGAGCACATTAAGGTGCTGAGAGGATGGTGCATTTGGAGAGGTCGTGGAGGCTCTGCACACCCCCAAATCCATACCTTGCCCTATATAACTATTCCATTTGCCTGTTTTTGAGTTGTACCCTTTATAATAAATTAGTAAACTTTTTTTTAATGGTTTGAGTAAAAAGCTCTCAGTTATTTGAGAGCATGAACATTTTCCATGGATCCTGGCAGCAAAAGTGAAAGTAGATAATGAGAGCAGTTTTATATTAAATAGTATACTTTTTTCCTACCGGCATTTTAAGATGTTGAGGAAAGTGTTGCAAAAAAATTGTCCATAATTCTGGTTTCACCAAATTTAAATTACAATACAGGATAAGTCTTCATTTGTGATGAAGGAAAATTGTAAACTTATTTTTATATATCTCATCCAGACATTTCTGTGCCACAAACACCACAATGAGTTATTGCTTTTGTAAGTATCACTGATCAGTGTATCCCCTACAATAGAAAAAAAAAAATAAAAGAAGATATGTGTTCATTTTGTTCCTTAGATCAGTACAATGGAACATGAATTTTCAATAAAGGAACATGGATTTGAAGTTCAACTAAGAGAGATGGAAGACAGTAATCGAAATTCCACTGTTGAACTGAGACATCTCTTAGTGACTCAACAGAAGGTGGCCAATAGGTGGAAAGAAGAAACAAAGAAACTTACTGAAAGTGCAGAGATTAGAATCAGTAATCTCAAGTAAGTCCACTATTAACTGTTTGATACATTTTACAGAATAAATTATTTAACCTTTAATGTCTTTGCCATCTTTTTGTAAAAATATCTTATTTTTTATTCAGCAAATATTTATTGAACTGCTATGAAAAATATTAAGCATTAGAAACCAAAACTCATACTACATTTTTGAAAACTTTAGTCACATTCCACAGAATATAATGATTTTTTTTGGACGTGGCAGTTTAGAATCTTAATACTCTTTGCATATAGGTATAGCATATAATATTTTGTGGTTGCAGCAGAATGTGATTGATTTGCAAAGCCTGAAATATTTGCTCTCTGGCCCTTGAAGAGAAAGTTTGCTGACCCCTGCCTGGAAAGTACTTGAGCTTTTATGCTGAATGCGATGGGATGCTATGGAAAGCTTTGAGCAAAGTGATATGATCAGGCTTAAATGTTTAACAAATCAGTTTGATTGAAGTTTGAAGAACAGACTAGAGGGGCAAGGGTAGAAGGGAGAAGGTTGGCAAATACTGTAATAATTGGCGTGTAAAATGATTCTAACTTGGATTAGGTTTTGAAGGGTTGGAAATCATTTTAAAAAGTTTGTTTGAACCATGTTAAATATGTGCTGCCTAAAAGACATTTAAATCAGGATATTAACTAGTCAGTAGAGTCTGTAAGTTTGAAGTTCAAGAAAGAGATTGCAACAGGAGCTATAATTGTGGGACTCATTAACATATACGTGATTTTTAAAGTCATGGGATAATATTGTGTAGAAAGGAAGTCTAGGTAGAGAAATTAAGCTGTCGGAAGACTAATTTCCAAAAGTTAAATTCTGGAGAGATGAAGATTGAGACTGAAAGAGTCTGAAAGTCTGAAAGAGACTGAGAAAGAATATCCAGAGAAATAAGAATCATGACAGAATGGTTAAAAAAGAAATCTTTTTTTTTTCAGGAGTATAAGCAATAATAATAGGTGATATTTATTTAGCACATAATGTGTTTTTTTGTTGTTGCTCTAAACGACTTAGATGTACTTACTTAAACTTTACAACAACCCTAGAACTGGATAACATTGTCATTTACATTTTACTGTAGAGAAACTGAGGCTGAGGGAGGTTAAGGAACTTAGTCAAAGTCACTTAGCTAACAGAATGACCAGTAAAGACAACATGCTCTTAACTGTTGTTTTATAAAATGCTACTGAGTGGTGAATATGGTGAGGACTGAGAATGGACCTTTTAGTTTGTTGCCTTTTGATGGTCTTTGTTAACCATGATAAGAGCAGTTTTGGTGGAATGCTGGAATAAAAATGTATTTGGAATGAATTGAAGAGACAAAGAGAATTTCTGCTTCCAGTTAATGAATGGTGAGCTAGGCAGTTTGAACCCGCCCTAGACCACAACCAAAAAAGTTAGATGAATTGTAGAAAACATCTATCGAGAGCATTAAAGAACTAACAAAAAAAAAAATTGTTACCAATTTGGCTTATCCTGGGAATGCAAAATTATTAAAAGCTTAGAAAATAAATAATATAATTTACTGCATTAGATTTTTTTAAAAAAGAAAAATTATAAGGCTTTCTCAATACAGAAAAAGCATTTGATAATATTTGATATCCATTTATCATTTTTCAAAATATCTCTTAGCAAACTAGAAATAGAATTTCTTTAATTTTGTAAAGGTATCTATTCTAAAGCAAACATTTTTATTGGCAAAAAATGTTAGTAACTTTCCTTTGAAGATTGAGAAGATACAAAGAAGTTCATTATAATCACTTCTCTTAATGTTTGTATCAGAAGTCCTGATTTTCAGTGCACTGTGGCAAGAAAATGAAAAGGTAAACAAACTAGAAAGGAAGGAAGAAACAGTCATTCTTTACAGATAGCATGACTGTATATGTAATAAGTCCAAAATAATTAATAGATAATATGCAAATATATAAAAATTAATTGTATTCCTACATACCTACAACAAATATTTCAAAATTAAACCTATAATAGTAAACAATGCATCAAAAAGATAAAATACCCAGGAATAAATCTAACAATGTGTAAGACTTCTACATAACTATGATATCAGGATGATTAAAGAAGGCCTACCTAGATAGAGATCAGGTTAACTGATCAGAATACTCAATGTTATAAATTTGTTAACAGCCCTCCCACGCCCCCTGTCATCTATAGATGCATCGTAATCCCAATTAAAATCTTAGCACATGGAGCAGTATCCAAAATATATTAAGTGAAAAAATCAAGTATTATACAGTGTGTGTAGTATTCTACCTTTTAAGAGGGGGGCGTCTCTGTGTATGTGTGTACATATATATACCAGCATGCTACGTATACGCTATGTTCATACACACATGCACACATTCTCAAAAAGAGAGGTGACCAAAACAATAATTGAAATGGTTCTCTGTGAGGAAAGAGAAAGGAGCAAAGGATGAAGGCTAGACTTCTTTGAATGAAACTTGTTTTATAGATATATTGGCTTGAGTTTGAAGCTATATAAATGTTCATATAATTATTTTTTAAATTAAATCAAAAAATTTTTTAAAAGCCCCAAAATTGAAAGTAAAATTAGGGGCGCCTGGGTGGCTCAGTTGATTGAGCGTCCAACTTCGGCCTAGGTCATGATCTCACCATTCCCAAGTTCAAGCCCCACATCGGGCTCTGTGCTGATAGCTCAGAGCCTGGAGCCTGCTTCGGATTCTGTGTCTCCCTCTTTCTCTCTGCCCCTCCCCCACCCACACTCTGTCTGTCTGTCTGTCTCTCTCTCAAAAATAAATAAACTCTAAAAAAATTTTTTTTAAATTGAAAGTAAAATTAGACAAATGAGCTAATTGTGTAGGAAGTTAATGGCTTAATTACACAGATAAATTATGTCAAGTTACATTAAACACAGTAATTAGACTGTATATCCCTAGTGAGATAAATCCTAAGGATAAAAGGAAATGTAAAAAAACCATAAACTGTGTTTAGTAGTTATATCATTAGAAATAATATCGGTATTATTATTCTGAAGCTTATAATTATGAGATAAAGCAATTGAGTAATTATGTAAATGTCTTTAAGAACCAAGATTTTTATAATAGAGAAGAAACTCAAAGAAATTAAATAAAACTTACAACTCGAATTGAAATTGGGAATATAATGGGAACTCATGATGTGTTTTACTCTTAAAAACATGTATCTCCTGGCTCTGTCCACTAAAAGGACCTGGAAGCACTGACCAGTATTCTGTCGCAATGAGGTATCCCAAAAGAAACCAGGACTCTTTAAAGAAATGATTGATCATAGATCTAGGATAGAAAAGTAGAAGATGAGCCTAGAAAACACTCTGTTGTAGCAAAAGGTAAAGAAGGTATCAACATTACTTGGGTCATGGCAAAAGTACCCAGGAGCTAACTTAAGTAGGCACCCTCTGGCTGATGTGGGGGCAGTTTGAACATCAAAAAGAGTATCTACAATAAATTGAAACATGTCAAATATATTAAAAATCCGTGACTTCAGAATGATATTTAATAAAGAAAAAAAGGCTTTGGACACCTTTGGAAGATGCTGTGGAACCAGCACATTCTGGAAACAGATAAAGTGGAAAGTCAAACTTTTATTGTACCTTGCCTTTACTCACTATACTTCCTCAAATGCTACTTGGTCTTTCCTACTATAATAGCCTTTACTTCACTGCTTACAGAACCAGTGTAGAGATTTTGCCATTTAGTTGCTCAGTGTGTCTGTTCCAATTATACATCCCAGAACCAGGGAAATAACCACAGAGTAGGATTGTAGACACACTAGGCCCATTGTGAGACAACTTAAGCGAAGACTTCATTGATGACCTGATCTGCATAGACCTCTCCTGGTTAGTGACCACTGTGGTATTTGGGATCTGTAGAATTTTTTCAGCAGCCTTGCTCAGTAATACTGAAAATGTCTTGGATTTCTTTTTCCCCACTGTATGGTCACCCTGCTAACTCTTCACAGGTCCCTTAGACGAAGGCCAAGAGGATGTACATATGGATGTGTAACAGACTCCTTTTAAACGTGTAGATGCATGGGAAAGGGCACCAGCTTCTCCTGTAGGTCATCTACGGCAGTAGTTGGAGATGGTGAGAGATAAATGAAAACAGGGTTCTAGTTTGTCCTTACAGTTGCTTCCGTTCATATCTAGCTTTTCTTCATGACATCTAGTTTAGCTGGCCCATAGTGACTTTGGACTTAACACCAGATGCAGAAACAACTGCATTGCATTGGCTTTTCTACCAGCTCCCACAGGTGTGTCACACCTAATTCCCAAAATAAATCCCATATTCTGTATCACTCAGTGTAGCTCTGTTTTCCTGAATAAACCCTGATACATATAGGAATTGGTTTCAATTACAGAAGTAGTTCCAGAAGAATATAACCTCATGAATGGGTACTCTAACTGGATCTGGATTATCTGGAATTGATTCTCTGCTTTGATTAGATTTAAAGGCCACTGGTAAAGGGTGCACTGGTAATCCATGCTATGCAATGGCAAAGCAGTTACTTAAATTACCACCTATATAATCAAGTGCCTATAAAGAATAAGGTGTGTAAAGTTTTTTTGATGGAGAAAACTGACAAACCAGAGACTCAGGAAATAGTTGCAGGTTGCAGTTTGAGTCCAGAGACATTCAGGCTGGAGACCTGAAGAGCCATTGTTACCATTCAAGTCCAAAAGTGGTCTACTGCAGAATTTCCTCTTGCTTGGGGGAAGTCAGCTTTTTGTTCTATGAGGCCATCAACTAGTTGTATGGGGCCCACCCACATCATGAAAGGTATTCTGCTTTATTCCAAGTCCAGTGATTTAAATGTAAATTTTACCTAAAACACTCTCACAGACACATCCAGAATAATGCTTGATTAAACATCTGGGCACCATGGCCCAGACAAATTGACACATAAAATTAACCATCACACTCTCCATTTTACACATGAGAAAACTCTAGACTTTGAAAAATTTATACAGATCCATAATTCATTGTCTGCAATTTTAAATTTGAAAAAAAAAAACCCCGAAAACAGACTTTTCCAAAGTTAACTGCCTATACTTTGGTGGCAAACCTGACTTGAACTGACAGGAGGCTATTTATGGTATAGGTATATCTGTGTGTGCACACACATATATGCATGTGTATACAGATACACATAAACATTTATTATGCCTATTCACATGTTTTACTGAGAAATATTTATGACTACTGTAATCTCCGTCCTACTCTAAACCCTTAAAATACTGTTCTTGGCTGTGTTAGGCTTTGCTATATTATACATGTAACTTGTACACACGAGCTAATTATTCCCAGTAGGTTATTGATAGTGAATGTGTTTTATTTCAGTTTGTATTCTCTGAAGTATCAAAGTACGTTGCCAAAAGGAAGCACATAGAATGTTGAATATAATTGTCTTGAGTCTGTCAAAATACTTTTAACACAACCCTGTCTATTGCTTTCATCTGGGCTAGAAAGATTGTTAAGGTTCTTTACAACTTGTGACTTCAGGAATAGTACTTGATTTTTTTAAAAATAATTCACCCCAGTTATATACTCATTATCAAGGAATTTTTACATGATTCCCTTGAGTTGTCTCATTATTACATAGGAGTCTGTGAGTTGTAAGATTATCCATTTTTTTTTTTGGTAGGATATTTTATTAGTTCAGAAAGATCAAAGAATGTCTTCAAAAATTATAGATACCTTATGGGGAGCCTTGGTGGCTCAGTTAAGCATCTGACTCTTGATATCACTAGCCTCGGCGGGGCTCCACACTCCATGCTGACTGTGCTTGCTTGGGATTCTCTCCCCCTCTCTCTCTGTCCCTCCCCTGCTCATGTGCTCTCTCTCTCTCAAGAATAAATAAATTTTAAAAATATAGAAATTTAAAAAAGATATCTTAGACTTTAAGTTTTATAGATCTTAACTTCATACATTTATATTTTAGCATATAGGATTAAATATATTTGACCAGTAAACACCTTAATGAATGTAACAAATGCCCACAAATTGAATTCTTACATCTAAAATCACTTTTTTTTTGAGAGAGAGAGGGCGCTAGTGAGCAAGGGGCAAAGAGAGGGAGAGAGAGAAGCAGGGTTCACCTGGGGCTTGTGCAGGGCTTGAGCTCACCCGATGTGGGGCTTTAGCTCATCCAAGTAGGACTTGAACTCATGAACTGTGAGATCATGACCTGAGCCGGTCAGATACTTAACAACTGAGCCACTCAGGTGCCCCTAAAATAATTTTAAATGTTCTAACTCATGCTTTTTAAAATAACCTGTAAAGTGCTGTGTGAAGGAAAATTTGTATAGTTGTTTTCAATTATAGACAAATCAATGATTCCACAGATAATTTTTCCCCCGAAACATAAATTGAGGCGGAGATCTGGCACGGGCACAAAATAGATGTGTCCCCACATGTGGTAAACACAAAAGATCAAAACAAAGTGAAGATGAAAAAGAGAGTAGACTTGAATTACCTTAGAGGAAGATAGAGAACACAGTGGTGACATTAAACCAGATGGGCTATAATCATAAAAAGAAATTGAATAAAATACTTTTTTTTTGTAAAAATATGCAGAATAAATCTGAAAACATGAAACCTTGGTAGCTGGGATTATTTTTTTTTCTTTGCAGCTGTCAGTTAACATTTTATTTTTTAAGTTTTTTATTTTAATTCCTGTTCATTAACATACAGCATTATATATGAGTTTCAGGTGTACTATATAGTGATTCAGCAGTTCCATACAACACCCAATGCTTATCATGACAAGTACACTCCTTAGTCCCATCACTTATTTAACCCAACCCCCCCACTCCCACCCCCTTCCCCTCTAACCGTCAGTTTTCTATCTCTCTCTCTCTCTCTTTTTTTCCCTTTGCTTATTTGTTTTGTTTCTTAAATTCCATTTGAGTGAAATTATATGGTATTTGTCTCTCTCTGACTTATTTCACTCAGCATTATACTCTCCAGCTTCATCCATATCATTGTAAATGGAAAGATTTCATTCTTTTAATGGCTGAATAGTATTCCATTGTGTATGTATACCACATATTCTTTATTCATTAGTTGATGGACTCTTGAGCTGCTTCCATATCTTGGCCGCTATAAATAATGCTGCTATAAACAAAGAGGTGCATGTATCCCTTTGAATTAGTGTTTTGTATTCTTTGGGTAAGTACCCAGTAATGCAGTTGCTGGATTGTAGGGTAGTTCTATTTTTAACTTCTTGAGGAACCTCCATACTGCTTTCACAGTGGCTGCACCAGTTTGCATTTCCACCAGCAGTTCACGAGTGTTCTTTTTTCTCCACGTCCTTGCCAACACTTGTTGTTTCTTGTGTTGTTGAGGCTAGCCGTTCTGACAGATGTGAGGGATAGCTGTGGTTATATGATATAATCACTCAGTGCCTTTAATACATACTGATAATATTAACATGGTGATACTAGACTGGAAAGTCATCTATCTTTTGGTAACACTCTTCCTAATGAGCTTAAGATAATAAAAGGCTTCTTTGACTACTCAAAATATAGTTTTCAAATATTGGAAATCACAATAGATTTTAGAAATATTGATCTGGTGTGAGAATTGAAGGTGAGAAATACACTGCAGCAGAAAAGATCCAAAGCTTAGTAATGAATAACACTTTTGGAGGAACATATTTGCTGGAACATAAAGATATTGGTAACCAAAAATTAATAGTAAATGACATCTTTAATGATAATAGCAATGTTTATATAATGAAATACAGCTACTTTTTTTTAAGATGCAACAAATCTTGGCACTAAAAGATAAAATATAGATATCCAAGAAAGAAATATCACAGGGAGTTCTTCTTTAATCATGTTATGGAATTAACTGTTTCCATAGAGTTGATTTTCACTTGATCTTCTCTGTTCAAGAGTTTCATTATCCAGTTCATTGCTGAATTACTAATCTCTCCTAAAGCTTTCAGTTTGGCCCATTTGGGGTGTGGGGTGAAGGAAAGAAACCAGGCAAAAATAAATCATAGCTTTTAAGATCGTATACATAGCTGCTACAAGAATGCTTATAGTAGCATTTTTCATAATTGTCTCCAAATGGAAATGCAAATGCCCATTAGCAGTACAATGGATAATGAATTTATTATTACTCTATAATATCCTGATATACCTAGACATCCCTCTTTCTAGCATATTCCTAAAAATGGAATTGTTGAGTCATAAGGGATGCATATTTTCAACGTAGTAGAAAAGGCCTCACTGTTTCTCAAAATAATTGTAACTATTTACATTTTTGCAAGTAGTGTAAGAATTTCTGATAGTCCTCAGCTTCACTTAGTGAAGTCAGATATGTTAAATTGTGTGACTGTAATGATTATTGGTTTCTCATTATAGTTTTAACTTGCAGCTCATAATTCTATTGAAGTTGAACATCTACGTTTATTGGCCTTGTGAACTTTTATTCTGTGAAGTGTCTCTTCAAGCCTTTTAACCATTTCTCTATTGTTTACTTTTTCTCAAATGTTGCAAATATCTTCTCCAAAAAACAAAAACAAAAATATCTTCTCCTATTCTGTGGCTTATCATTTCCTTCTTTCTATTTTTCTCTTCCCCATCTCCTGACACATTTTGATAAACAGAAATTATTAACTTTGATGGAGTCATATTTATCTCTGGTTTTATGATGACTGTGTGTCTTATTTTAAAAACTCCCTTTCTATCCTGACCTCTAAAGATTCTCTTTTAGCTTAACTACCAAAAGTTTTATAGTTTTACCTTCCACAGATAAGTCTTTATTCACTCTAAAATTGATTTTGTGTATAGGGTAAGATAGAAGTCCATTTTTTCCATGTGGTAGCCATTCATCCCTATAACCTTTCATGACAAAATTGTCATTTCCTCAATATTTTGCAGAGTCCCCTTTGTCATAATTTGTGTTCGTATGTGTGTGTCTGTTTCTGAGCTTTCTTATGTTTCATTTGTTTGTCTGCCAATCCTGTGTCGATACCATATTGCTGTTTATTATAGCTTTAGGAGACACTTTTGAAAACAAATACAAAATTAGAAAAGTGACTTGATATCTGATAGAACCACTCCTCTTGTTCTATTTTTCAAAATTCTTGTCTGTTCTTGGCCATGGACATTTCCTATTCATGTTAAAATCGTGTTCTTAAATTCCATAAAGAAATGTGATGAGATTTTGATTGGGAGTACATTGAGTCTATAAGTAAATTTGGAGCAAGTTAAAATAATTTAAAGTTTTAAAGATTCCAGTCTTTTGGACATGCATCTCTCCATTTGTTTACATCTTTTTTACTACCCTCAGTAAAGTGTATTAATTTCTTTATAGAAGTCTTACACATCTTTGTTAGATTTAGTTGATATATTTTAGTAATTGATATTTTATGATATAAATAGTATTTCCCTGATTTTATTTTGTGATCTTTGCTTGCATACAGAAATAGAAATGCTTTTTATAACTGATTTTTTTTTAACCAGGAACCTTGCTCAGTACAAAAACTGTAGATTCTTTGAGTTTTTCAACAGCTTTATTGTGGTATAATTTGCATACCATATATCTCGCTCCATTAAGCATACAATTCTGTGATTTATAGTAATTTTACAGAGTTGTGCAAGCATCACTTCAATCAGGTTTCAGCACATTTCCATCAAACCACAAAATCTCCCATGCCTATTTGCAGGCAGTACCAACTTCCTATTTCTGACAATCAATAATCTACTCGCTGTCTCTTTAGATTTGCCTGTTCTGGGCATTTCCTGTATAGGGAATCACACATCATATGTTCTTTTGCATCGCACTTCTTTCCCTTAGCATAATGTCTTTCAGATTCATCCAAATTGTATCACAGATCAGTATTGTGTTTATTTTTATCAATGAGTCAGTAGTATGGATATATACCATATTTTGTTTTGTCTGCTCACCAGTTGATGGACCTTTGCATTGATTCCACTTAAACTATTGTTTAATTGTGGCAAAATATGCATATGACATTTACCATCTTAACCATTTTTAAGTATACATTTCAGTGGTATTCAGTGTACTGAATGATGTATCACCACCCATCCTTCTCCAGAATTGCTTTTCATCTTGAAAATTGGAAACTCTGTACCTATTAAACTAATCTCCCCCCATGCCCTCTTCCCCCTCCTCCAGCCACTGGCAACAACCACTCCACTTCTGTCTCTGTGACCTTGACTACCACCACCCTAAGTACCTCATATAGGTATCAGAGGTATCAGTCCCCCTGTGACTGGCCTATTTCACCCAACACAAAGTCCCCAAGACTCATCCATGTTGTAGGGTATGCCAGAATCTCCTTCTCTTTTAAGGCTAGCAGATAAGGAGGGACTTGCTTCTGTCATTTTACTATTTGTTTTCTATATACTTCACAACTTTTTTGTCCTTCATTTCTTGCATTACTGTCTTTATGTTTAGCTGATTTTTTTAAATGAAACATTTAAGTTCCTTTCTCATTTCCTTTTGTGTATATTCTGTGTGTGTGTGTGTGCGTGTGTGTGTGAGAGAGAGAGAGAGAGAGAGAGAGAGAGAGAGAGAGAGAGATTACCATAGGGATTACATGTAACATCCTAAAGTTGTAACACTAATTTGGGTTTATACCAGTTTAACTACAGTAACATACAAAAACTCTGATCCTTTATAGTTCTGTCCCCACTCCTTTCGGTTGTTGATGTCACAAAATTATACCTTTATACATTATGTCCAAAAGCGTAAACAAACAATTATTCAAAATGCATCAGGCTCCTACATTATGTAGAAAACAAGGGGCACCTGGGTGGCTTAGTAGGTTAAGTGTCTGACTTTGGCTTAGGTCATGATCTCAAGGTTTGTGGTTCAAGCCCCACACCCAGCTCTGTGCTGACAGCTCAGAACCTGCAATGTGCTTCAGATTCTGTGTCTCCCTCTCTCTCTTTTCCTCCCCTGCACACTCTCTCTCTCTCTCTCAAAAATAAATAAGCACTTAAAAAATTTTTTTAGAGAAAAATATAACTCTACTCTTTGTTTTCTACCTGATTTAAGAGTAATAGATTTTTTAAAAAGCAGTTAGTCTATGGGGTGCCTGGGTGGCTCAGTCAGTTGGCATCTGACTTCAGCTCAGGCCATGATCTTGAGACTCGTGAGTTTGAACCCTGTATCAGACTCCTTGCTGCCAGCTTGGAGCCTGGAGCCTGCTTTGGATTCTGTGTCTTCCTCTCTCTGCCTTCCCCGCTTGTGCTCTGTCGCTGTCTCTGTCTCTCAAAAATAAACAAACATTAAAAAAAAAAAAAGGGCAGATCGTCTAAAAGCCAGTATTATTGCAACTTTGGTTCATAACTGCACATTTTGTTTTCTACATAATTTAAGAAATTAATGCATATGTTGGATTTTGTTTATGTATAATTATATCCTCTCTGAATATAACAGTTTTTTTAATATGAAATTTATTGTCAAATTGGATTCCTTACAACACCCAGTGCTCATCCCAACAGATGCCCTCCTCAATGCCCATCACCCACTTTTTCCTCCCTCCCACCCCCCCATCAAGTCTGAGTTTATTCTCAGTTTTTAAGAGTCTCTTATGATTTGCCTCCTTCCCTCTCTGTAACTTTTTTTTTTCCCTTCCCCTCCCCCATGGGTTTCTGTTAAGTTTCTCAGGATCCACATAAGAGTGAAAACATATGGTATCTGTCTTTCTCTGTATGACTTATTTCACCTAGCATAACACTCTCCAGTTCCATCCACGTTGCTACAAAAGGCCGTATTTCATTCTTTCTCATTGCCAAGTAGTAGTCCATTGTATATATAAACCACAACTTTTTTACTTATTTCCAGTCATCACATATTTTATTTCCCTTTTTCACCTATTACACTGGCTAGATCTCCATTACAGTGCAGAATCAGAGTAATAGCCTCTCCTTTTTTTCAATCTCAGAAAGCTTTCAGTCTTCATCTTTGTGTATAATGTTTTCTGTGTTGGGAGATAACTTCTGTTAGATTCAGGAAGTTTTCTTATTTTTCTGAGTTTTTATCCTATTGAATTTTATAAAAGATTTTTCTGTATCGTTTGAGGTAATCATTTGATTTTGTTCTTATAATCAATGGGATAAATTTTATAGATCAATTTTGCTAGTGTACCAAATTTATATTCCTATAATAAAACTAACACAGTCCGAATACATTCTTCTTAATATATTTCTGGATTTGGCTTGCTGGTATTTTGTTTAGTATTTTTTCATCTGTGTTCACTAGAGAGATGGACCTGAAGCTTTCCATTCTTCAACTCTCATTGTTAATTTGTAGAATCAAAGTTATGCCAGCCTCAAAAAATTGATTTTTTGTTTTCTCATAAACTGTATGTTAGAAATGTTTATTTTCTTTGAATATTTGGTAGATCTCTCCAGTGACACTGTCTTGGCCTGGAGTGTTGTTGTTGCTGTTGTTGTTGTTTTGGGATTTCTATAGGAATATCTTTGATTGTAAATTCCATTGAACAGTTAAAAAAAACTCTTCGAATTTTCTTTTTCTTCTCTGAAACAGTTTTGATAAATTATATTTTTCTAGAAATGCCTCCACGTCTTCTGAATTTCCAAGTATTTTGGATAAAATTTGTTTATAATATCTTCTTATCTGATGTCTGAAGCATCTGTAATGATTGCATTGCTGATACTGATATTATTTGTTTTTTTTAATATATGAAATTTATTGTCAAATTGGTTTCCACACAACACCCAGTGCTTATCCCAAAAGATGCCCTCTTCAATACCCATCACCTACCCTCCCCTCCCTCCCAGCCCCCATCAACCCTCAGTTTGTTCTCAGTTGATACTGATATTATTTGTACCTAGTCTCTTTTGTCCTTATCATTCCACCAGAGGATTGTCAATTTCATTACTCTGTAAATAAGCTTTGATTTTTTAATCTTCTTTATTTTATATTTGTTCTATATTTTCTCTTTATTACCTCACTCCTTCTGCTTTCTTTGCTTTCATGTTGCTGTTCCTTTTCTGTCTTCTTGAAATAGAAGCATATCTCACAAATTTTCACCTTTTGTTTTTTCATCATTTGAATATATTTTTTTAAATGCTATTGATTTTCTCCCAGACACTGACATAGCTTTAGCATACAAGTTTTGATACATCTAGTATTTTCACTCTTATTTACTTCAAAATATTTTCTGATTTTCATTTCTTCTTTCAATCCATGTGTTATTTATAAGTACATTTTTAAATTTCTAAACATATGGGGACATACTCTCTTTTTGTTAATTACTTCTATTTTCCATAGATATGTCTCTTAGAAACAGTATATAGTTTTGTTTTAGACCATTTAGTTCATTTATACTCAGTGTAATCCAAAGTATATTGAGATTTGTTATGTTTTATTTTAGTACTTCCTATTTTTATCATCTCTGCTTTCTTTTTCTTTCCTTTCTCATCTTTTTTTATTGACTAGGTATTTTTTTTAATCATTCCACTTCTCCCCTTAAGTTTTAGAAATTAAATACTCTGTTACCCGAAATTATGCCATATATATTTACCATAGGAAAGTCTAAAGTTAATCAAAGCCATTTTCCTCTAGCCAGATAATCCAAGAACTTTGGAACATATTAACACCATTTGTTTCCCTGGCCCAACTTATATGTTATTGTTGCCAAATTTTTAAGTCTGCTTTGTAGTGTTTTTATTTCACACTGCTAATTATTTTATATAATTACAGTTCATTTAGCCCATATATTTACCACCTTCTTTGTTCTGCATTTCTTCTTATATCTCAAACATTCCAGCTAGGACTACTTTTCCTACTTTTTTTGTTTTTAATGTTTTTTTTGTTTTGTTTTTGTTTTTGTTTTTGTTTTTTTTTTTTTTTTTTGAGAGACAGAGTATAAGCAGGAGAAGGGCAGAGAGAGAGATGGTGGGGGACAGAGGATCCAAAGCGTTTTCGGTGCTGACAGCAGTGAGCCCAGAGTTGGGCTCGAAATCATGAACTGTGAGATCATGACCTGAGCCAAAGTTAGACACTTAACTGACTGAGCCACCCAGGGTGCCCCTATTTTTCCTACTTTTTATGTTCCTATTTGAGCAGTATTTTGGCTGGTTGACAGAATTCCAAGTTGACTGCTATTTTCTTTCAGAAAATTAAAAACAATCTGTTTACCTCTGACTTCTGTTATTTCTATATAGAAGACATCTGGCCACCTCACTTATCACTCCTTTGAAAGTAATCTCTTTTCCTATGACTATTTAAATGTTTTGTTTTTCTGTCCTTTCACTGTGATGTATCTTAAGTATGGGTGTCATTTCATTTGTTGTATTTTGTGCCTTTTGATAGTGTAGATTGGTGTTGGTTCAGAAAATTGGCAGATGTCAACTTTTCAAATATGGCATCTGGAAATCTCTATTTCCTGCCATGATGGAGAAACAGGTGCCAGACTTAACTTCCCACAAGAAACAACTAGAAAACTGGACAAAATATTTGAAACAATTATTTTTCTGATACAAGAGAGACAAGAAACAAGATAAAATCTAGACTCACCTTGGATTTCTGTGTCAAGGTACTTTCATGACCATGGTCCAGAGAGGGTACATCTCAGCCACTTCCAAGTCTGCCTGAGTAACTGAAATTTGCAAGGCAGAGAACCAGAGAAGATAGAGCTACACAGAGAAAGAGCTTTAGAAATCTGCATAGTAGTCTCTTTGTGTTTCTTACTCATACATAGAATGAAACTCAAAGAAGCTAGGCAAACAATGACTAAGGAGCTATAAGCTGAAAAACATCAATAGCTCACATAGGGCTAGGAGATATTAGAGTTCTGCCCAGCCAGAGGGGAGAATCCTTCAGTAAAGATTCCAGAATGACTTTAGCTTATTAATAGAATTAAGCCAGCCTAGAACAAAAGGTATTCTAAATTTGCCTTGACAAGACTTAAAACCAAGCCTCAAAATAATCTAGCATGTTCTCAAGTAATTTAATTGCCTGCCAGAAAAAATCCAACACTTTTATTACCAGGTAAGCAAAAAGTAGTACCCATAACCAAGAAAAAAAGAAGCAGTACATAGAAACACACTCAGAAATGACAGAGGTTTGGCATAATTAAACTTTGAACTAGTGGTTAAAAATGTGTCCAGTGATTTAAAGAAATACATGAAGATGATGAGAAAGGAACCATATGAAAATTTGGGCATGCTAATTATAAAATTGGAAATTGCTTTATTTACTGGATGGGATTAACAAAAAATTATACACCGCAGGAAAAAAGATCAGAGAACTTGAAGACAGAAAAGAAAATTACCCCAAAATGAAGCATAATGAGAAAAAAAGACAAAAACAAAGACAGCCTCAGTGACCAGAGGGACAATATCAAGCAAGGTAAAGTGTGGGGGTGACAGTTAGGGGTATTTTAAGAAATAATAGTCAAAAGTTTTCCATATTTGATTAAAAAAAAAAACCTTTGTATAGTTATCTATTACTAATTTGTATTAGTAATTTGTTATAACAAATTACTTCAAAACTTAGTGGCTTAGAACAACATTTATTATTCCACAGTTTTTTTGGGTCAGGAGTCCAGGCTTATCTGAATCAGAATGCCTCTGACTCAGGATCTGTGATGAAACTGCAGGCATCTCAAGGCTCCAAAGGGGAGGATTGACTTCCAAGTTCACTTTAAAGCCATGGCAGTCCTCGAGTATTAATTGTTGTTGGCAGGAGATATCAGTTCCTTGCCTCGTGAGCCTCTTTGTATGTGTACTCACAACATGACTGCTTGCTTCCCTCAGAGTGAGAGCTGAGAAAGAAAGAGGCAAAGAAAGGAAGAAAGAAGAGAAGGGAAAGCAAAAGTGTTGTCTTTTTTAATCTAATCTTTCAGTGACATCTCATCACTTTTACCTTTTTCCATTAATTAGAATTAAGTTATTGTGTGTAGCACCCCCTTTGAATGTGGGGGTCTGAATACCAGAAGGTACAGAAATTGGGAGCCATTTTAGAGGCTACCTGCCACACCATTACATTACACAATATACAAAAGTAACTTGAAATGAATCATAGTCTTACATAAAAGGAAAACAACAAAAATTCTAGAAGAAACATGAAAAAAATCTGTAGTAAGCAAAAATTTCTTATATAGGACACAAGAAGAACAAATCATTTAAAAAATTGATAAATTGGACTACATTGTATTAACTTCTCTTCAAAAATCACCATTTAAGAAAATCAAAATAAGACTGTGAGAAAAGATTTGCAAATAGTATAACTGACAAAGAACTTGTACTCAGAGTACTTTATTTTTTTTAATGTTTATTTTTATTTATTTTTGAGACAAAGAGAGACAGAGCACGAATGGGGGAGGGGCAAAGAGAGAGAGGGAGACACAGAATCTGAAGCAGGCTCCAGGCTCCGAGCTGTCAGCACAGAGCCCAACACAGGGCTCTAACTCACAGACCGTGAGATCATGACCTGAGCTGAAATTGGATGCTTAACCGACTGAGCCACCCAGGTGCCCCCGGAGTATTTTAAAAAAATCTTACTGGTCAATAACGATAATAACAGTTTGGCAGTTTACTACAAAGTTAAATATGTACTTACTATATTATCATGCAGTTGGACTCATAAATATTTAACCAAGAGAAATGAAAACAGATTCACACACAAAAAAACTTGTGCACAAAGTCTTTGTAGCTGCTTTATTTATGATAACCAAAAATGGGGAAAAAAACCCAAATGTTCATCAAGAGGTGTGTGGATAAATACTCAGCGATAAAAAGGGACAAACTACTGATAAATGCAACAACATGGATGATTGTCAAAAGTGAGCTGAAACAGAAGCCAAAGAAGAGTGCACACTGTATGATCACATTTATATGAAATTCTGAGAACGATAATTTTAATCTGTAACGAGAACAGTTTAGTGGATGCGTAGGGCTGGGGTTAGAGATGGGACAATGACTACGTGGGGTCATGAGGGAATATTTTGGGGTGATGGACATATTCTGTGTATTAACTGTGATTGTAGTTATGTGACTATATGCATTTGTCAGACCTTACCAAACCCTACACTCAAAATGACTACATTTATTTTCCATAATTACATTTCAATAAGGTTCGTTTTAAAAACAAAACAAATATTGCCTTTGTTCAGTTCTCTCTCTCCCATACTACATTACTGTGTCTCTATTTCCATCTTTTTCTTTCACTGTGCTATATTCAGTTTCTTCAAGTCTAATATTTTATGGTCTCTTTATGTTCAACCTTCTGTATATGTCCACTGAGTTTTTATCTTAAGGGTTTTTTGTTACTAGAAGTTCTATTTAACTTGGTCATATCTGCCATTTTACATTCTTAAAGCCTCCTTTTTCTTGCTGAGATTTCCAAGTTTGCCATGCTTTTCTTTTAAAATAGTAAACATTATTTGAAAGACCACATCTGATAAATTCAATATGAGACAAGTTTGTTTCTGCTGGTTCTATTCATGTTGTATGGTTGCTCTATCTGCTTGTTAGTAATTGCACTGGAAAATTTTTGTTATAGGGATTACCTAGACAGGCTTTGCCTTTGCTGCTTCTGGGTGCCTTAGAGCACTTCTGGTTTTGAGCACTTGACCATACAGTTAGGCTTTCTGGACTACCCTAGGTATTTGTTCTTTGAGGTAAATCTGTAAGATAGCTGGTCTGTGGCCACAACTTCACAGGAATATTTCTTTTTTCTTTTCTTCTCCTGTTTTGCTTGTGACCAAAGTAGCTTCTCTATAGTTCTATGACTTTACAAGGAAGGACATGGATTAAGATATGTTTCACCTTTATCCTGAAAGAGTATCAGTATTGGAAAAGGTTTCTCTACCACACCCCCTCATGAAAGAACGAGATCCTAAATATGGGCTATTGTAAATGCCTTCTGGGGCATAGGAAGCATTGGTGTTCCAGTATTCTGCTTCTTTTTCTCATTACAAACTTCCATTCAGTAACTATCTTGGGACTTTTTGCTATATTTTCATCTCTTTAATGCTTTTAAAGTGTTGTAGAGTTTTTCATGGGTTGATTAATCTGAATGCCCTGGTGTGCTTTTACTGGATCTAAGCATATATATCTCTTTAAAAATAGCCACCTCATTTAGCACAGTGATTGATATGTCTTGGTGAAAATCTTTAGATAACTTTTGTCTTGTACAGAGTTTACATGTGTGTCTGGTCGATTACAGCATCCTGGAAGTTGAAATGGACTGTAGCTACAAAATAAATCAATTCAAACTATTACAGGGAATTAGCCTCAGGGTCTTTAGAACCAGTGTTGCACTTATAGAACATATTACTTCTTTAATAAACATTAGCAATTGATATTAGTATTATGTCTTAACTAAAAGAAATACATTGTGTGCCTCTGTGTTGTAACCAAATTACTTTGAGTGAGATATAGCAAGGGCAGATGCAGATTAAGAGACAACGGAAAGAATTTTATAATTTCTTATAATCACAGTTTCCTGGGGCAAACACAGCACACCACAGAGGGCCACTGAAGGGTCACAAGGCAGAGGAAGTAGGGGTAACAGTGGGCAAGTCCCTTTATTGTATTTTCCGGTGGAAGGAATAAGGCAGGGTAAGTAGGGTTAGGATTGGATAATTTGAATGATTTCAGTGGGCTCTGGTTGCCTGATACCTCGCCCTGGGGCAGTTAAGGCAGATGTACAGTGGTCCAGAGTATGAGAGCCACATAACCAAAGTGGTTGGGAGTGTGCATTTAATCAGCTGTACAAGGAAAAAAAAAAAAAAAAAAAACAGACCTCTTGCTAGGGCCTCAAAATTGAGTCAAGACAACATTTAAAAACAACTATATTATACCTTGAAGCAACTAATAGTATAGAGTCATAAGCCTAGGATATAAGGACAGATTTTAATAGGACAGAAGTGCCTAACTTTGAATTTATTTATATCACGGTGTTGAAAGATAAAAAGTACCTGTCATGTTAGCTGAGATCTTAAAAACATCTTGAAAAATGTAGCATAATTTGTAACTATACTTCTTGCTTAGTGAGAGACTTCCCATGCGGAGGATGTCCTGTAAAGATTTAACATTGCATTTTCTAACATAATAGCTTTTTCTTCAGTCAGTATGCTTTGATAATTAGACACTATAAATCTACCCAAAAAGCTTTTGTCACTTGACAGATATTTTGCATCAGGCTTAAGAGAAAGGCAGTGCCACTTCTTTGTGGGTCTCATTACACTTCATTTTTCCCATAGTTCTCAGAAAAAAAAGTAATGAATAAATCAATTTGGTTTACTATTATCTTTGTATTAAAAATTACATGTAGATTATTAAAATGATATAAACTCTGCAAGAATATAAGCACATTAACATTTTATATAGTTGCTTTTTTTATTGGTAAACCTACCTGAAAATATCCAAATTTGCTCAGATTCAGGGTTTTAGGACACCTTTAAAAGTGTTCAGCAAGATTATTTACATCTTGGCTGTCTCTACATTTTATTAAGTTCAGAATTAAGTTCAGAATTCCAGTTTAAAGTGTCTGATACTTCAGTTTGCAGATTTATACAGGTACTTTCAGAAACAAAAGCAGATACCTAAAAACTCACTTTAATTTATATAAAAAAAAACGTGAGTGACCACTCTTTTCTAAGCATTCTGCTAGCTGCTATTGAAACACAGTGATGAGTAAGACCAGGCCCTGCTCTTAAGAAGTTACTATATCCCATTACCCATTTTTTGTTTCTCCTTTCAGTGTTCATCATTAAGAGTTACTGCATTTTGGGGCATCTGGGTGGCTCAGTTGGTTAAGCATCCAACTGTGGCTCAGGTCATGATCTCGTGGCTTGTGAGTTCAAGCCCCACTTTGGGCTCTGTGCTGACAGCTCAGAGCCTGAAGCCTGCTTCAGATTCTGCCTCTCTCACTCTCTGCCCCTACTCTGCTTGCACTCTGTCTGTCTCTCTCAAATACAAACAAACATTAAAAAAAAAAATCTAAAGGGGCACCTGGGTGGCTCAGTCAGTTAAGCATCGACTCTTGATTTCAGGTCAGGTCATGATCTCACGGTTTGTGAGTTCAAGCCCTGCATCAGGCTCTGTGCTGACAGCATGGAGCCTGCTTGGGATTCTCTCTCTCCCCCTATCTCTCTGCCCCTCTCCTGCTCATGCTATCTCAAAATAAATAAATTTTAAAAAATTATTTAAAAAATTTTTTAAAGTAATTGCATTTTATATTTATTTCTTTATACTTTTTATCTTCTTTCTCCCTCATGAAGGGAGAAAATATACTTTTTATCTTTACTTTCTCCCTGCATAAAGTAAGTTGTCTCTTGTGTTCCCCACTATATCCCTAGACCCTAAAAGAGTGTCCAGCCCTAGAAGATACTCAAAACATATTTATTGAGTGAATGAATGAAAGCTAGTTGATCTTTTTTCAATTATTTTTTCTTTTCTAGGACAAATTCCCCTTTCAATTTTGATCCTTTATGCAGAATTTTAGTTTTTGAAATGCAATTGAACTTTGTGAAACATGATAAAGTATAATGTGCCGCCACTATTCAAGAAACTAAGAAACATAAATTGCCATAATTATACCACAGCCTATAGTGAAGTTTTTTCTTATCTCATAAAGTTGTTTAAATGGTATTCATTCTAATAATTATTATGAAAACTGTCGATGATAAAGGAATACATAGTCCAAGATGAAGGCACCAGGATTGAGTGAAATAAGTTAAAATTAGTACTGCTCATAATCAAGATCATACTTTCAGAGGATAAAATATCACACAAAATAATGTGGCTAGGATTATTTATCCAATTGTTTGAACTCATGTTTGAACTCCTGTTCTAAAATTTCAAGTACACATTGGTCATATATTACAAACTCTGTGAAGTAAGCATGTGTATCCATAGGCACCAACACATCAGTAGTTATTGGCACATAATATTTATTGAATGAATATGCATATATAAGCATAAATATTTATGTAAACATAAAGTCCACAGCATAGTGCTGGGCATTTGTTAAGTATTATGTACAACATTTTTAGGTGATTTAGTTGAATTACTGAAGTGTGATTTTTTTTAAAGGAGTTTTTGCCAGCCAGTAGTATAAGACCAAAGAAGAATCCCTTCCACCTGAAATCTGAGATGCAATGCCAGCTTTATGAGCAAGCAGAATAGGTAGCTCCATATATGACTGATTTAAAGGAGTTTCCTGAGGGCATGTAAGTGGCTCAGTTGGTTAAGTGTCCAACTCTTGATTTCAGCTCAGGTCATGATGTCATGGTCATGAGAACAAGCCTCACTTTGGGCTCCACGATGGGCACAGAGCCTGCTTGGGACTGTCTTTCTCTTCCTCTGCCCCTCCCCTATTTGTACACATCTATCTCTCTCTCTCTCTCTATCTCTCTCTCTCTCTCTCTCTCTCTCTCTCTCTCAAAAAAAAAAAAAAAAGTTTCATGGAATGAGTCCAGTGTATCAAAAAAATCTCAATTCTGCTGCCTGTCATCATACCACCATAACTTAATCTTTTGAATACTGGAAACTATTTGTTTTTCATATGCTTTTGTCGTGTTTTTAGCTAAAATTCAAATACTATGGGAAGTAGTCCAGTGGTTTCCAATCATCAGAGTCTTGAAAACAACATTGATGTGGTCCATAGAATGACCAGAAGAGCAAATTGCCCTGACCCCTCTCCTTCTACCTCCTTTCCTGTACCTTCACAATTACTGAGTCTGGCTGATCTTCCCTCCTTAATGTTTTTCAAAGATATTTTTGCCTTTATCTCACTCCTTAGTTCAGGCCACCCTCATCTCCTTACCTGGAACAGCTTTCCGATTGATTTCTGGAACCCTAAACTTGTCTTCCCTCTAATCCATTTTCCACACTATGCCAGAGATGCCTCTTATAAATGTTAATTCATTTTATTCTCCCACCCCTTCCTAACCAGTTAGGAAGGAGGTGGCTACAGAGATTTTCTCATCGGGCCCTTACAGTATTCCAATATCATTTCTATCACTTTCCACTTTATATTACTCTCTTCTACTTAAGAAAATTTTAGAGAAACCTCCATCACCTTAAGGTTCCTTTATTTTATTTATTTTTTTTTTAATTTTTTTTTCAACGTTTATTTATTTTTGGGACAGAGAGAGACAGAGCATGAACGGGGGAGGGGAAGAGAGAGAGGGAGACACAGAATCGGAAACAGGCTCCAGGCTCTGAGCCATCAGCCCAGAGCCTGACGCAGGGCTCAAACTCACGGACCGCGAGATCGTGACCTGGCTGAAGTCGAACGCTTAACCGACTGCGCCACCCAGGCGCCCCAAGGTTCCTTTATTTTAATAAGAATAAGTTAATATTACCAGTTTTAAAAATAAAAGTTATATCCAAAGCACCTAGTCCTTTAAAAATAGCTCCTAGCTAATAAGCCAGCCAGTCAGTTCTCTCTGTGAAACTACAGGGCATTGGTGGAGAGTGAGGGGGTGAAACTGCTTTGCCGTTATCCGGCAAGAAGATGTGCTTTTATTTTTTTTTTTTCAATGTTTATTTATTTTTGGGACAGGGAGAGACAGAGCATGAACGGGGGAGGGTCAGAGAGAGAGGGAGACAGAGAATCGGAAACAGGCTCCAGGCTCTGAGCCATCAGCCCAGAGCCTGATGCGGGGCTCGAACTCACGGACCGCAAGATCGTGACCTGGCTGAAGTCGGACGCTTAACTGACTGCGCCACCCAGGCGCCCCAAGAAGATGTGCTTTTAAAAGACAATAGCAGTGAACTAGACAGACAAAAAATCCTTGCCTTCCTGGAGTTTTCATTCTAATAAAGATAGTAAACAAGAGAAATTAAGTATACAGTGTGGTAGAGAATGATAAGGGCTGAAGAGAAATGTAAAGCAGAAAAAGGGAATAGGTAGTATATATATTTTTAGAAGGGAATATAGTTTTTCTTAAGTTATTTTTTATTTTTTTTAATCTTATTTAAATCCAAGTTAATTAACATATAGTGCAATAATGATTTCGGGAATAGAATTTAGCGATTGATCACTTACACCTAACACCCAATGCTCATCCCAACAAGTGCCTCCTTAATGCCCATCCACATTTAGCCCATCCCCCCCACCCAGCCCTGCTCCAGCAACCCTCAATTTGTTCTCTGTATTTAAGGGTCTTTTATGGTTGGCCTCCCTTTCTTTTTTGTTTTCTTCTTATTTTTCCTTCCCTCCCCCTATGTTCATCTGTTTTGTTTCTTAAATTGCACATATGAGTGAAATCATATGATATCTATCTTTTCTGACTGATTTATTTCGCTTAGCATAATACACTCTAGTTCCATCTACATTGTTGCAAATGGCAAGATTTCATTCATTCATTTTGATCACCAAGTAATACTCTATTGTATATATATATACCACCTCTTCTTTATCCATTCATTAGTCAATGAACATTTGGGCTCTTTCCATAATTTGGCTATTGTTGATAGTGCTGCTATAAACATTGAGGTGCATGTGCCCCTTCGAATCAGCATTTTGTATCCTTTGGATAAATACCTAGTAGTGCAATTGTTGGATCATAAGGTAGTTCTATTTTTAATTTTTGGGGAACCTCCATACTGTTCTCCACAGTGGCTGCACCAGTTTGCATTCCCACCAGCAGTACAAAAGTGTTTTCCTTTCTCCACATTCTCGCTAACATTTGTTGTTGCCTGAGTTGTTAACTTTAGCCATTCTCATAGGTGTGAGGTGGTATCTCATTGTGGTTTTGATTTGTATTTCCCTGATGATGAGTGATGCTCAGCATCTTTTCATGTGTCTGTTAGCTGTCTGGATGTCTTCTTTGGAAATGTGTCTGTTCATGTCTTTTGCCCATTTCTTCACTGGATTATTTGGTTTGGGGGTGTTTATTTTGATAACTTATTTATACATTTTGGATACTAATCCTTTATCTGATGTGTCATTTGGAGATATCTTCTCCCATCCATCAGCTGCCATGTAGTTTAGAAAGAGTCAGCAGGGATAATCATTTTGAACTCTGCTGATGCTTTCTCTTCTTCCTTTTGCCAGACAAGCCCTGGTTATCCCCAGTCCGTTGTCCTTTCTGTACCTTCACCCATTCAACTTAAGGTGGCTGGAGGAAAACACACAGCCATGCTGGTGATCTCACTCTAAATTCATCATCAGGCACCTGGGTGGCCCAGTCAGTTAAGCGTCCAATTCTTGATATTGGCTCAGGTCGTGATTCTCACCATTCGTGGGTTCTAGCCCCACATCAGGCTCTGCATTGACAGTGCAGAACCTGCTTAGGATTCTCTCTCTCCCACTCTCTCTCTGCATCTCCCCTGCCTGTGCTCGCTTGCTCTCTCTCTCTCTCTCACACTCTCTCTCTCACTTTCTCAAAATAAATAAATAAATAAACATTAAAGATATTAATTAATTATGGGAGCCTGAGTGGCTCAGTCGGTTAAGCGTCCGACTTCGGCTCAGGTCTTGATCTCCCAGCTTGTGAATTGGAGCGCCATGTCGGGCTCTGTGCTAACAGCTCAGAGCCTGGAGCCTGTTTCAGATTCTGTGTCTCCCTCTCTCTCTGCCCCTCCCCTGCTCATGCTCTGTCTTAAGAATAAAGAAACATTAAAAATATATATATATTAATTAATTCATCATCTCAAAAGGGGTCTTTAAGCTGCCAGGCAACCTCTATATATTCCACTCTTTTTGGTGACTATTTCATACCCTCATATCCTTCTTCAAATCTTTTATATCTCCTCCCCATAACCACTTTCATTTGGTAACCTCAATTCCTATTTCACTGAGAAAAAAGAAGCAATCAGAAGACAACTTCTACTGCATTTATATTTCTCTGTGCATCTTTTCCCATACACCCTGCTGTAATGACATAAACTACCCGTACTCCAATATAAGGTCAAATTCTTCATTTGTCCCATAGATTTCATTGCCACTTTGCTATACTGCCTCTTTGTTGAATTTTCAACTAAAAACAGTCTTTTTTGAAAACAATTTTCCATAAAAAAAGAATACCTAATATAGCAACATGAAGTGGTTAACTGCCCTTAAGAGAGAAACAAATAGAAATAATTCATGGAATAAGCGATTTAAAACTAAACAACCAGTCTTCTAAGGAATATTCCTACTTAAATAAAATCTTTGTTTGTAAATTTTTTAGACTTTTCACCAGTGCTGGTGCACCATGATCAGATATGCTCAGCAGATTACATTAGGTAATCAAGAAATTACGTTAGCTTAGTCAAACAGTTTGTGTCTTGACTCCAGTTGTACCTTGAATTCAGTAAATATAACTAGGATTCTTTTCAGTTTCAAAGCTTACCCTCTTCCCTGTCCAGGCTTAAAAACTAGGTTTTGGTAAACAACCTTCCAAACCCTAAGTAAGCTAAGGCTACCAAATTTCTAATAATTTAGTGATTTTTTTTACCTCTTAGATAAAAGGAAAGAAAGGAAATAGAATTATTTCCTTCAAAATCAAGAGAATAATACCATCACTTGACACCAAAAATGGGTAAGATTATTGTTTTTCTTATGTAATATTTTTAAAAATAGCTTATAACATCAGTTTTAATCAGTGGTCAAATACTGCCCTGCCATTGGAGACACTACATTCTAGTTGGGGAGTCGGACTATAATGATCTATACTAATGGAAGTTTACTCTGCTACCAGGTTTTTAGCAATTTGATCTCTAGTTTTAGTCAATTAATTTTTTATTTCTTTTACCATTTCTATCAATTTGAATTTATATCAAACTCAGTTTGTATGTCATTACTGAGAACTTAAATTGTTCTCAAAGCTTTTTAAGTAATGTTTCAGAATTAACGTGAACTTTCCAAATCATCCGTTCAGCATATAACTGAAGGCATTGTGTTCATTTTATTTCCAGTTTACATAGAATCTTAAGAGGACTGTGTATGGTTTCCCTGAGTGATCTCCATCTTTTATACATAACTCTTAATTTGACAGCCTTTTACATATTGAAAAATATAAGCTTAGACCCATATATTTATCAGTGACCTTAAACAATGAACTAATGAAATACCAGTTTTTAGAGACCTCAAAAATTTTCTCCTAAACATGAGTGACGGACTTAAGATCTTAATGTAGGGGGGCGCTTGGGCGGCGCGGTCGGTTAAGCGTCCGACTTCAGCCAGGTCACGATCTCGCGGTCCGTGAGTTCGAGCCCCGCGTCAGGCTCTGGGCTGATGGCTCGGAGCCTGGAGCCTGTTTCCGATTCTGTGTGTCCCTCTCTCTCTTCCCCTCCCCCATTCATGCTCTGTCTCTCTCTGTCCCAAAAATAAATAAACGTTAAAAAAAAAAAAAAAAAAGATCTTAATGTAGGAGTCAGTTGCAGTATATGAAAAGCTAACACGCTAAACTCACATCCAAGTTCTGCCCCACAAATGTGTGATTATGCATAAACCAATTTTTCCAAGCCGCAATTTTATCATTGATAAGCATAAAAGCTATATTAGTTTGCTAAGGTTATTTCGGAAATAGTATAAATATCACAGTGTCAAACTATAAAACATCAAGCAAATGTATATTATTATTAGATTAGAAATATTTTATACTCAGATTTTTAGTTTTTTAATTGCCTTAGTATCCCTGAATTGCCAGTCCTTGACTGTCCTTGAGATATTTTCAACATCCTTTTCAATTTTTATCATGATCTTATCCTTTCAAGTTCAAATGGATATTGATTATGGTCACTACTTTTCCTTCTGCCATCCTAGTTCAGTGTAGCAGTTTTTAATAAACTTAACATAAATACATATGGAAAGAACCCTTCTTTGGATGTTCTTATTAAAGACAGGAACAAAAAAACAAACAAAAAACAGATTTTTTTCAGCCATCACCTCTCCTGCTTTTGTGACAATCTGGTCTTTGTCCCATGATTAGAGCACTGTTTTTAATAAATTTTATTTTTTATTTTTTTTAATGTAAAACTTTGTGTTTTTTTAATTGTTTAATTTTATTTAAATCCGAGTTTTAACATACAGTGTTATAATTTCAGGAGTAGAATTTAGTGATTCAGGGGCGCCTGGGTGGCGCAGTCGGTTAAACGTCCGACTTCAGCCAGGTCACGATCTCGCGGTCCGTGAGTTCGAGCCCCGCGTCAGGCTCTGGGCTGATGGCTCAGAGCCTGGAGCCTGTTTCCGATTCTGTGTCTCCCTCTCTCTCTCTCTTCCCCTCCCCCGTTCATGCTCTACCTCTCTCTGTCCCCCAAAAAATAAATAAACGTTGAAAAAAAAAATTAAAAAAAAATTTAAAAAAAAGAATTTAGTGATTCATCACTTATTTTTAATAAATGTTAAAAGCCCCATGGTCTTTGGCATTCTGGGTAGGTTGAATAGATTGAGAAAGATTACTTAGAAATAATCGTTATCGGGGCACCTGGGTGGCCCAGTTGATTGAGTGTCCGACTTCAGCTCAGGTCATGATCTCACATTCGTGGGTTCAAGTTGCTCATCGGGTTGTGTGCTGACAGCTCAGAGCCTGGAGCTTCTTTTGGATTCTGTGTCTCCCTCTCTCTTTGCCCCTCCCCTGATCATGCTCTGTCTCTCTCTCTCAAAAAATAAAATAAAACATTAAAAAAAGTAAATCAAAAATAAATAGGTTACATTTTTTACATGCTTTGAATTTTTAGATTAGTCATACTTCTTTAGATATCTTTTTTAAAAGGAATAATTATGCTTAAGTTAAATATTTCTAGGTTATATGATAATTTCTATAAAATTATAAAAATGTGGGGGCACCTGGGTGGCTCACTCAGTTAAGCGTCTGACTTCGGCTCAGGTCATGATCTCACAGCTCATGAGTTCAAGCCCCACATCAGGCTCTGTGCTAACAGCTCAGAGCCTGGAGCCTGCTTCTGATTCTGTGTCTCCCTCTCTCTCTGCCCCTCATCCGCTCATGCTCTGTCTCTCCTTCAAAAATAAATAAATGTTTAAGACTTATAAAAATGTGAGAAAGCATTATATTCTAACAAGGTTTCATTGTATATATTTATCATTTTGCATAGGAAAATTGGGCTTTTATAGGATATAGTTAACTTTTGCTTGATATTCCTGTGTCAACTGTTTAAACAACAGTTGGAAATAGAAATTACATTGGGATATACTAAGAAAAACTTTATCCATGTCTCTCACTATGTCACTAAAATTGTACTTATATGCTCAGACATGTCAAAACTAAAATGTTAACTTTCAACATAGAAACATTTTCATGAGATTTTGCATTGATTATTTCCTTTCATGAAAAGAGTTTATATTTAATAATGTTGAAAAACAGTATTTTTTTTTTTTTTAGCACATAAGGAGGCAGCACAGCATTAGAGATGAGAGCACTAAGTCAAAGTACGTAAGACCTGAATTTGAATCCCACCCAGGCCCAGTCCTTCCCACTTATCTATAAACCCCATATGTTATTATAAGGATTTATGTGGTAACAAATATAAGATGTTCACTCCATGCCTAGCACGTAGGAAAATCTTTAGGAAGCAAACAGTGAACAGTGGGTTTAGGGAATAGCATTTATAAATGCTAAGACATTATTGTATTCAAAGTAAGCATGATATAATTCATGAGGTGTGTATGAGAAGCTCATGTATTCCACTTTTAATTTATGAAAACATTACTAGTTTTAGAAAGCACTAAATTTTAGGCAAGATTTATATATATAAATTATATCTGTCCTGTTAAAGGATATAAATAACACTGAGGAATACATATGAAATCAAGTCAAAAATTTTTCTGCAATAGAAATGTAGCTACTAAAATATTTTCACTGACATATCTCACCTATTGGTTATAACAGAGAATTATATGGACACCATAATAAATTTATAATTTTTGAAATAGAAAATTAAAATTTATGCTTATTCCAATGGAAAAAAATGTTACGAATGTGATGATCTTTACTGGACATATTTGCAGTAGCATCCATATTGGGCATTTAGCAAATTGATGTATGCTATGTTGTACCATTAGGGTACAAGGCTAACTTCTAGAAAGTATTTCTGTATCTTTGGGAAAAGATTCATTTGCTCTCCTTAGAAATGGTTTTGTTTTCAGAATGATTGAGTGATACAATCTAAGTCTTCAACCTATTAGGTCTTTTATAAATTCCAAAATAAACTACAGAGCAGTACTTAAAAAGCAGATAGCTCATTTGATGAATTTGACTCTCCCTATATAAGAGTTTCTCTGTACATGCTGTGACTTTATACATTCTACCATTCATACAGGAAGTGTTTAGCACTAGGTATCCAAAATGAACTCTTTCACATTAGGTCCAGCATCCTGCTTCCCAGTGTGCATTAAGCATCAAAGCTTTCTCTCTGAAAATAGGCCCCTTAAAAATTAGTGCTAGTCTGGACTCATCAAATCAAAAATACTTGGCTGTTTGCATCTGTCCTCTCTACTTTATAACAAATTCTTATAAATCGGCTGTCTTCTTGCTTATTATGTATCCACCTATTTACTACAGTTGCAAAAATATTAGAGAAAAACCAAATATCAGCATAGCCACAAAACCTTTAGGACATTAGAGTCCTCTTTGGACTAACTGTGCTGCCTTTGGCAACCTTTGTTCCTTCTGATGACCATTAAATATGATTATCAGGTAGCTATGATTTCTTAAGATCTTACCCATAAGTAAGTATAGTCATAATTAAATGTAACACAAAATAATTAAATAATTTTCCCATAGAAGGAAGTTTTTCATCTTAGTCTCAAAAAGCTGGTATGGGGTGCCTGCATGGCTCAGTCATTTAAGTGTCCAAGTCTTAATTTCTGCTCAGGTCATGGTCTCACAATTTGTGGGTTCATGCCCCACATCAGGCTCTGTGATGACAGTGCAGAGCCTACTTAGGATTCTCTGTCTCCTTCTCTCTCTGTCCCTCCCCCACTCACTATCTCTCTAAAAAATAAATAAATGAAGAAACATTTTTTTAAAACCTAGTATAAAAGCTTTTTAAAAATCTGAACTCCTCTGTGGTTTCTTTCAGTTTGAAGTTTCCTTTTATTTATAAAATTTCATTAATTCATCTATAATTATTCCTTCTCAATTACTCTTTTATCTTGAAATATATATAACATGGAATTTTGAGCTTCCAAGAGAAAATAATTGTAATAGTTATTATTATTGTATAACACTTGTAACTGTCATATATCTGTAGTAATCTTACTTGGATGGGACCCTGTTAGTTTTACAGATTAAATCAAAAACTTCTATAGGAAAAAAAATGAGATTTGCCCTATGAGGTATCAAAGTATGTAAAGCTCTATGGTAGTATTGGCATAGGGATAGATAATTTGAACAGAATACAGAAAAATAGAAACCATGTAAAATTAGAAATTTTGTTCATGAGAATATGCCATTTCAAATCAACGGTGAAAAGATGCTGTTGGAAAAATTTTAAATCATTTAGAATATTCCATATATAAGGTAAATTCCAGGTAGATTAACAAGCTAAGTAAAAAAGAAAGTATTGGAAGAAATAAGATTATTTTTAGTATCTTGGAATGGAAAAGTCTTTGTAATAAAAACACAAAACCCAGAATGCAAACAAGGAAAATATTGATTAACTGATTTAACCATAAAAATTAAAATTCTGTATGAAGAAAGGTACTAAACAAAGATAAAAGACAAATGACAAAAAATAAAATAAGGGATTAGTAGGCAAAATCCATCAAGAATTCCATAATTATGAAAAATATTAACAAGCTAATAGATAGAAAAGTATGTGAACTAGCAGCTCACAAAAGCAGAAATATGTTTAAACATAACAAATCAGGTTCAACCACAGTATTCACTGAAGAAACGCAGATTTAAACAATAATTTTATTTTACCCAGCAAAAAGAGAAAAATGTAAATGACAGTTACTACACAGTGTCTGCAAACACATGAATAAACAGGAATAGATACACAGTATTGGTGGGAGTGTAAACTGGAAAATCCTTTTTATAAAGTAATGTAGCAGTATCTAACAGATTAAATTATACATATCCTTTTGAAATTCCAAGTACAGGAATCTGTCCTAAAGAAATACTTGCATATATGTAAACATATGGTAACATATTTGTCCACCTGTCCAATCCTTCACATCTTAAATCACAGCTGTTAAGGCAGCCTCTTTCTCTCTGGTTTCTCTGTCTTCAGTTTTATTCTGCTCTATCCCATCTTTCATACTGCTGTCAGATTATTTTCCTGAAAAGCAAATATGATTCTGGCCCTGCCTACTTAAAGACTTCTCTTTTACTGTTGCCTATAGGTTTTTTATAGTCTTTTCTCCACCGTATTATCAGCAGTCTGCCTCTGTCCTTCACGTTCCTTGTGTTCCAGCCACACTGAATTCCTACCTCAATAAAATAAGCATGCTCAGCCAGCCCTTTTTACAACTCCTAGTCTGCACTCCACATACTCATCATGTATTTATTGAATTTATTGTTCTTTAAGTACTGATGATACAGCAAAGCCCAAGGTCCCCCTGTTTTCTTTTGGGGTTTTTGAAGATAGCAGATTATTGATGGGAAGGTGGAATTGTTGAGTAAAAAAAATATGTATATGCTTAAAATCAAATAATCAAATAATCAAAGTATATATAGAAAATTAAAATAAGTCAATGTGCTAATGAATGGGTGGATCCCTGAGAATAGGATCCTGTGAGAAAATAAATCTTAAGATCTAATGACAAAAAGTATTCTGTCATTGAAAATCAGCAGAAAGATCATCAAAGCAGACAGAACAGTTAGCGCAAAGACCCCAAGGCAGGAATATACTTGGTATGTTTGAAGTAAACAAAATAGTATGCAAAATAAAGGCAATAGTGACAGATGTGGAAAATGTATTATATTAAGTAATGCCAGGCACCACAGCAAACAAACTGACATCTCAGAGACTTAACAAAGGTTTATTTCTTGCTCACATTACACATCTGAGACAGTTTTACAAGAAGGCTCTGCTGGTAGAGATTCCACCATCTTGAACATAAGGTTTCCTGAGATCACTGAAACAGGGAAAGAGAAGAATGGAAGAACAGTAACTCTTAACTAAGCTCTGAAGTGATATACACACATCATTTCCTTTTACTTTTATTGGCCAAACCAGTCATAGGGACCGAATCTAACTGTGTAAGAGTCTAGGAAATGTATATGGAACAAGCGGAATGTTTGGTGAACACTGTCTCTGCTGCAGACAAGGACCTGATCTTACAGGTTAAAGAGTTTTAAGTGTGTGAGGCACCTGGGTGGCTCAGTCGATGGAGCATCTGACTTCGGCTCAGGTCACGATCTCACGGTTCATGGGTTCGAGCCTCATGTCAGGCTCTGTGCTGACAACTCAGAGCCTGGAGCCTGCTTCGGATTCTGTGTCTCTTCTCCCTGCTTCTGCTCCACCCCAGCGTGCACTTGCTCGCTCGCTCTCTCTCAAAAATATTTAAGAAAAAAAAAAAAAAAAGAATTCTAAGTGTGAATGAAGGTCAGTGGTCAGTTTTGAAAAATGTTACCTGACCAGATTTCTTTTTTTTTTAAGATTACTCTGGCTACTGGATAGAAAATGGAAATGACTAAAAAAGCTAGAGAAAAAATTTAAGGCTATTGCAAGATTCTTGTTAAGAGATAGTGGTGGCTTTAGGGCACCTGGCTGGTTCAGTCGGTAAAGTATGCAACTCTTGATCTCAGGGTTGTGAGTTCGAGCCCCACATTGGGTGCAGAGATTACTTAAAAAGCGAGAGAGATAATGGTGGCTTAGACTAAGAAGAAAGAGAAAGGTGAATTCATTGGGAGTTTTTATTTTTTTAAGAGGTAATAGAAGGTGCTGATGGATTGGTTATGAAATATGAAGAAAAAGATAAGAATCAAGGATGATTCTAGAGGTAGCTTGTACATGCAATTTCTTTGTAGGAATGTCCTTTCCCAATTCCCGACCTGAAAAAGTTTTCTTCCTTCCAGACCCAACTCAAATGTCATTTTTTCTGTAAGACATTTCTAATACCCCTGACAGATCAAGTCTTTCCTTTTTCTGTACTCCCATACTGTTTTTTTTCAAGTTTATTTATTTATTTTAGAGAGAGAGAGAGAGCAAGCACAAGTAGGGGAGGAACAGAGAGAGAGGGGAAGAGAGAGAGAATCTCAAGCAGGCTCTGTACTGTCAGCACAGAGCCCAATGTGGGGCTCAAACCCACAAACTGTGAGATCATGACCTGAGCCGAAACCAAGAGTCAGATACTTAACCAACTGAATCACCCAGGCGTTCCCATACTGTTCTTCTTTATGACACTTCTTGAATTGTAGTATGACTGTCATTTACATGCATTTCTTCTGCAAGACCATGAGCTAACATCTTGCCTGGCCTATAGTCAGTCAATAAAATTGTATTGAATGAATGAATGAATATACAGTATATAATATTTTCATCAGAAAAATATTTTCTTTAGAAAATATTACAGAATGTAAATAAATTCATTCTATACAATTTTATTGATATATACACATATGTGTGTATACATATATATGAATATATATGTATGTGTGTGTGTGTATATATATATATATTACACAGTGTTTGAAGCCTAAGGAGTTTTCATCAGTCTTTAAAACATTATTCTTGGCTATATATCTGTAATGTTTGGCTGCCATAACTGCTTTTTTTTTTTTTTTAATAGAATGAGAGGCAGCTGCAGGTACTGGCAGATTACAAAATGCGTAATTACTAAAAGTAACTGAAGCATATTATAGTATAATTCAACAGAAAAAAAAAAACATCTGGCACATGCTATGTTAATTTGTCATAAGAGAGTTTCAAAGAAAGCACTTGCTGCAGCTGGCAGATCCATCATTTTCCTGAAACGAATAGTACACCTTTTGTTTTTAATTCTCTCGTATAATATAGACTAGAGCCTTATGTGATTTCATCTTTAGTCATCACTAAAGGATTTCAGGCATTGAGGAAATTTCCCCTGTGCTGTATCAACTAAAATATACATGGCTTATTCTTATCTTAAAACTGTGCCTCAATAATAACAGAATGATCTGAGCAATTATAGTAATTGATTATAATGCCTAAGAAATTGGCCTAAATTTCAAGCTCCCATTTCATAAGGAACCATACTTCTCTCTTTTTTTTATTTAAAGCATTTATGGTGTTTTCAAAGAAACTCATGAATTGTAGGGAAAACTTTGCTGTTATCCTCATAAGCATACTTTTCAGTTATTATATATGCCAGTGATACTAAGAATTGAAGCACATTTTGAGTAGAAATTCTTCCTTTCAACATGTGCTAGGTAGGATATCCATTTCTATGACAGAAACAAACAGAAAAGGGTTAATTATTATAAAACAGGTTCTAGTGCCGACCTTTTTGAAATAATCTGTATTTCCAAATCTCTGCTGAACATGTCCATAGGTACCTCAAACTCAATACATTTAAATATATTTCACTCCTAACCCAAGTTTTTATTTCATCCTGTATTTCCCATTCCATGACTGATAATATCTACCCATTTGCTCAAACAAAACGCCAGAAGTCATCCTGAAATTCTTCTCCTCGCACCCCTGAATCAATTATTACTAATTCTACTTCCTAAATATCTCCTGAATCTGTCCATTCCCGACTAATAGTTTAGGCTATCAACATTGCTCACCTGGATTACTGCTATAACCCTTAATTTACCACAGTCATGTCTCCTAACCTACTTTTTCTTGCTGTAATCAGCAGATTTTCTGATATTCAAATCCAGTCATGTGACATCTCTTCTTAAAGTACTTCAGTGTCTCCCCAGTGTATTAATAATAAAGTCTAAACTTACTGTCAAGACATAGAAGATCCTTTGCAATCTGTATTTCCTGTGTTTCCAGCTTTTCCTCTCTTACTCCCATTTCCACCTCCTAGTAACACTCTATGCCTTGCACACACGGAACTCCTTTCAGTTCCCTGAATTTATTATCCTTTCTTACTGCCTGGCCTTCACACATGGATTTGATTGTAACACTCTTCCTTTCCTTACTCTGCTTTTGTCCATCTAACTTCTGTTTCTCTTTCATACATCAGCTTAAAAGCCTACTTCCTCTGGAGAGACCGCTCTAATCCCCTAATCATCCCTACACATTCCCATAGCACTTTTTATAGCATTTACTACCTATATTATAAAGTAGGGGCTTTTCAGTATTTAGTAGTTTATAAATTTCACTATGGCAGTAACTGAATCTTGTTCCTCCTTGTCTCCCTAGCACTTAGCATAATATATGGAATGTGACAGGCATTAATTTCAGTATTTGTTGAATGAATGAACTTTATATTCCCTCTATCTTATCCTAAGTTCAGGACTTAAAATTAGATGTTGTGAAGAAAATTCACATAATACTTTATAACTTTGAGTTCCTTATTCAAATAACTTCTTAAAATAAGTTTCCTGTGAACGATTTTTGTACATAAAGCTCTATCTCACACTCACTTCCCTAGTAGTAATCTCCCAAATTTAATATACCATTTGGTAGCTACTTTGAAAATGTAATCACTGAATTATCTAATTTGTTTTCTCGTGAGAGCAAATATATAGTGAAAACTTTGAAAAGGCAAAATACAGTGTATTAGAAATGTTATCATTGAATGTACTGGTTAACTGATTCTGTGGGGTTACCTAAAATTTGCCTAGGCTAAAAATCACCCTGTATGTTCAAGGCATTAATCTAAGCCTTGTGAATATAGTTCCTCTTTTAGAGCTTTCATTTTAATGAGAAGAGACAAATAGTCAAGAGGTAAGCCAACAAATAAGATAATTTTAGATGTTTTAAGTGGTATGAAGAAAACAGGTCAATATGATAGACAGTAACTGGGACGAGGCGGGACCTGAAAGGACTGCACAATTTTTTAAAAAGTGGTCGGAAAAGCTGGCATTTTAAACCAAGGCCTGAATTGTAGAAATAAACCAACTATACAAAAAAGCCAGGAAAATATTCCAGGCAGAGGGAAGAATAGGAAGTACAAAGCTCCAGAATTAAGAGGAGTTGACCATGTAAATAAAGTATAGTCAACAAAAAGAGAAGCTATAACATTGAGGAACCGAGGCATGGATTAGATCATGAGAATCTTGTAGGGCGTTTTAAGTAAAATATTCTTACTTTAAGTAAAATATTTAAGACTATTTTAAGTTAAAAGAAATACAGGAGTGGGAAATCATTGGAGAATTTTAAACATCCTTAGATCTTTGAAAGAACACTTTAGCTATTGTGTAGAAAATACAGACGTGGCAAAAATTGAGTCAGGGAGACAAGATACTAGATTATTACAGAATTCCAGGCAATAGATAATAGTAGCTTAGAGCAGAGTGTTGTCAAATGGAAATGGAGAGAAGTGGACAGTTATAAAATCTATTAGGAAGGTAGGACAAAACTTATTTGTTAAGTCGAATATAGGTAATGAGGAAAAGGGAGGAGTCAAAGATGATGTCTTAGCATAGACTTGAACATCTCAGTAGACGGTGAGGCCTTTTACTGGGAAGGAGAAAACTTGGGATGGTATAGATAAGAGGTAGTTTCCATTTTGGACAGGTTACATATGAGGTGCTCATTAACATTCCTTTATGGTCATAGAATAGATGAGATCACTTAGGGGGATTGTGCAGATAGGGAAGGAAAGAACCTGGGAGTATGACCAAGAGTGCTCTACTATATCTAAAGCTGGCCTGTCTGCTTTAACTTGTGGTATTTTTAGTTAACTGAATGAGATTTGAAACCATACGATGAATTTCCTTTTTTAGTAGTCAGGTCTTTTGAAGCCATACAAAAAGTTGAGATCACAATCTTTGTAATTACTAACCATTTTGCCACATACTTAGGATTAAATTTTTTTTACAGAATCTTCATTTTGCCTTTTAGGTCTCGATACTATATGATGCCACAGATATGCTTTACTAATATCTTTTGTAATTGATTGGGCTTAAGATATGAGGCAGTGTGACTTAATTGAGAGAAGATTTTGATTAAAGACTGAGTGTGAACCCTGTGTTTTCATTGTCACTGCATGACCTTAGGAACATTAAATCATTTGAGTCTTAATTCCTTTACTTAGAAGATGAGAATAATAACTACTTTGCAAGCTTAAAGTAATAATAAAGTACTGTAGTAAAGTTAAGGTACAGTAGCAAACTCTCTTGGCTGATGTCCACTTAATCTTATAACAACATTAACCTGTGAACTAAATTTCTGTGCAAAGAATTCTGACCAGTGTCCAAAGCATTCTCCATGCCCTTGCTTTAATTGACTTCACTCTAGTGTTGTTATCTGTCACTTGCTTTACAAGTGTCCCTATGTTTGCTCCCAAACCAGGTTATGCCAGTTGGACTTGTATTAGAAATACATAATAAAACAGTGATACGTGACTACAGAAAAAGTTATTATTTCTTTCGAAACTGAATTGTATACTTTGGAGAATTTGCTGTTGAAATACATCTGGACAAGCAACTCTAAAAGAATAGAGGGAATACTATAACGATTTAGAGAATTCTGTATTTGGATTCCTTGCCAAGTGCCTTTGAATGCTTGAACCACATTTATGAAGCCAGAAGTGGAAATAGTTATAGATGATACATTATAGATGTGGTTTTTGTAAGAAAGACATTCAACGTTGAAACACTCCAATCAGTGTGGTCATACTTTAAAACATAGAGATCTAAAAACAAAAACAAAAAAACAAAAAAACAAAACATTTTGTATATTCTAGACTAGAGGTCAAGACAAAATCCTTATCCTTCCTTGGGCCTCACACCTCTTAAAAATTCAGGAAATCTATGGATCCTCTTCCCAGAAAAGATAAACACACAAGATCTTGCAGATAGTTTCAGGGTGCTTGTGAACATACATATATATAGCCTGTCTGTGGACCACAGATGGAGAACCTTTGCCTTAGTTCCCACTTTCCACCCACTTTCACCTCAAATTGATGAATTTGAGACTTTATCAATGTTGATTATAATATTTTATGGAATATTTTGTGGAAAAGCACTGAATGTTTTCTTAATAGATACAGCATTTATTTGCTAAATTATTTTGTAAGATTTTACTTATACAGGAGGCAGTAAATGAATTTTACAATGTATTTTCTAAATTACATTTTGTAGGCATGACTAGGATTTTCCGTCACATATTAATTATATAAGTGAACTGAAAGTAGTTAGGACACCGATGGGCTAAGCAGTTCCCAGTGTTATAAGGAATTCCTCATTCACATACTGTTACATTAAAATTGGCAGAAGATAGGGTCACCTGGGTGGCTCAATCATTTGAGCGTCTGACTCTTGATTTCAGCTCAGGTCATGATCTGTGGGGTCAGGAGATCAAGTCCCACATCAGGTTCCACACTGAGCATGAGGCCTGCTTAAGATTCTTTCTGCCCCTCCCTCAAGCACACATGCACAGGCGCTCTCTCTAAAAAAAGAAAAAAAAATTGGTAGAGGACAATAATTTTACCTTAAATCTTGTAACATATTGTGTAATATACTAGAAATTATATAGAGAAATTGCGTACAACTTCATTTAAATTCCTTAATTAGCATAAAATATTCTTTAAGTGCCATAATGTCATACAGAAATGAAATGTCATCTGTCTCTTTACTTTCTGGCAGGCTACACTTAAATCATCCCTGATAGGTAGGAATGTTTCTGTTGTTAAAGATTTCCAATGAAGAGATTATATAGCTGTACTTGGTGAGTGTTTCAAGTGTAATACCACTGTGAAACTCTGAAGTCTTATTTTATGTTTATCCTAAATCACTAATGATACAGGGAACTTTCAATTATGTTCTCTAATGAAGAGAAAATTCTCATAGATAATACATTGAGTTAGATCATCCTCCCACATCTTTCCTTTATCCCTGCAGTGAAATATCCTGACAAAGAAATAAGGAGTTGCTGAAGACTGACAGGCAGACTCTAGGAGGTCTCAGGGGATAGAGTTGGCAAAACCACTTTTCTCTCCACCCTTTAATACCTTCTAAAATTTCAATCAGAAGTGAGATTGAAGGAAATGCATAACTGAAAAATAACCTTTTCTTAGGCACTTCGAATCCTTTGTTAGAAAGAACTAGAATATAAATAAATCTAAATAAATAAAAATAACCTTTATCTAAAAATATGTTTTGTGGTAGATTCTTCAGTAAATGTTTGTTGAACAAATAAGGAATAAAATTTTCTAACTGCCAGGTTTTCTACAGAAATTTAGCCATAAATCACATTTTTATTGATACCCTGTATGTAAAGCACTGTGGTAAATACTATGGAAACTAAAAACAATCCCCTCTTTAAATGTTTCCCATTATACTTGGGGAAGTGTGTGTGTATACATACATGTTATGTATGCTTACACATATAAATGATTTGCATAATAGAGAATTGCTAAATGTCTTGTAACATAAAAGAAGTATCAAAGCTTTAATTTGAGAAGAGAACTGTCTGGATTAAAATGAACTGAAAAGGAGGTATAGAAAGAGAAGGGGGCAAAGGTGGAATCTTAAGAGTTTAAAGGGAAATCTAAACAAAGGATACAGAAAATAACATAAACATGAGTCTAAAGGTGTTACATATATGGCTTGTATGTGAGACAGTGAGAACCTAACTGAAGTAGAAGATTCCTATTGGAGATAAGGTTGGGAAGATAGTATACAAAATTTTGGGGGATTTTGAATGCCACTCTCAGGAATTGGATTATTTTGTCCAATAGCAGAAAGCCACTGGAAGTTATTATTTAAGGAAGTAAATTATAAAAGTGACTTAGAGAAATACATTCATAATGTGTGGGTTAGACATGGAAAACCACTATATTGAGTGCTTTTTGTGCAATGTGATGTACTTTGCAAAATTTTTTCACTTGATATTGAGAAGCCTGAGCATTTGGCTTTTGTAATAAATCTAAAAATTAAGTTATAAGAACTTGAGTTGTGATGCTAAGGCTCTATAAAAATGAAGAACGGATACAAGAGACATTGCAAAGGAAGAGTCTCTTTAGGGAGTCTCTTTAGGGGCAAACTAGATGTTGCATTTAAGAGAAGATAAGAAATAGAGTTGAGGTGGTTTAACGTAGGCAATGAGGGCAAGGATGTCACTGATATAAAAATTTAGTGTCAAGGGGCACCTGGGTGGTTCATTTGGTTAAGCATCCCGTCTCTTGGTTTCAGCTCAGATCACAATTTCAGTGTCATGAGTTCAAGTCCCACATTGGGCTCTGTGCTGACAGAGTGGAATCTACTTGGTATTCTCTCTCTCCCTTTCTCTCTGCCCCTTCCCTGCTCTCTCTCTTTCTCTCTTTCAAAATAAATAAATAAACTTAAAAAAATTGTTAATTGAGTGGCAAGATGAGAAGTAGGTTTTCAGGGAAAAATCAAAAAGTTTGATATTAGGCATGTTAAATTTGAATATAACATTTTAGGGAAGAAGTCAGAAATAAAGCTATATAATGTGTTAGGTTTTTAAGTGAATTTATAAATATTTATATTCCTAGGATGTCTAGTACCCAAACTCACACATATATATTCTTTCACATATTCATTCAGCTAACATTTAGCAATTGCCTGCCATGTTGCAGTGTAGGGGAGTGGTTAAGAACACAGACCTTGGAACAAAAGGGCCCAGTTTTTGAATCCTGACTCTACAATTGGACTAGCTATATGACCTAACTTTATTTTTAAATTTCTCATTTGTTTAAATTTTATTTTATTTTATTTAACTTTATTGTTAAAATTCTCATGTGTTTAAATTTTCTCATTTGTAAAACTGGGGATCTCATAGGGTTATCAAGAAAACCAAATAAGTTAATTGAAATAAAACACCCAAAGTGCCTGGCATATAGTAAGCACTATGAAAGTGTTTGCTGTTCTTATCACCATCATCTTCACTATTACTTGCCAAGCTCTGTTGAGTACCAGATTGTAAGGATACAAAGATGAATAACAAACTTGCTCACCATCCAGTGGGGGTTACAGAGCTTGATGCACAACAGAATAAGTATTTACATGGATTTAAAATAACTTAAAGTTAATAATTTGATCTTTGTGGTCCTAAATTTTGTGAAAAATCACTATGTAATAGTATTTGTTAGAAATTATTACTATCATATAAATTATGTTTTTTTTATTTTTTTCAATGTTTATTTTTGAGAGAGAGAAGAGCACGAGTGGAGACTATCCTATAAATTGTCATGCGTAAGTGGTTTAGGCATCAAGTTATGCAGAAGGTGTTTTCTGAAAAGGTTTTATATAAACTGAATGTTGGCTAACTTTATAAATGGGATCACTGTATCATTTTAATCTCAGTATTACTCAAAGGTTATTTCTCATCAGCACTAATGTGCATAATTTTACCTTTAATTAATTTGGCCTAGAAGACCGGCCACGTTGGTCATTTTGCCTCTCTTTGTTATATCATGTTGAGGAGCAGCAGTAATTTTAAGCTACAGAAGGTACTTTTTGCACAGTGATTTATTCTACATTATTATTACCAAAATATAGCAAAGATAAAACATTTGGGTTTGTCTGTCATAGAATCCATGATAGATACTCAGTCTTCTTCCTCATTGTCAGTGTTCTATATGGATGAAGCCACTGAGTTAGAATAAGGCATTTCCCTCTGAGTTCTATTATGGCAACAGCTATGTGTTGCTCTTGGCCCATAGTATTCAGTAAATATTTGTGGAATTGATTTGTGGGTGACATTATTTTTTGTTCTCTCCTATGTATTTATAACAGATTGCTTGCTCAAGATTTTAACAACTATTCATTCAAATGTAGGACACCTGAGGGGCTTACCAAGTTTTTACACCATGCAGCTCATTTGGAAAAACTTTAAAGCTGAAGTTATTTTAGAAGTGTTAATTTGTTGATTTATTTAAGCAGAAGTAAGGTCAAAGATAAAAACTAGTCCTGAATTAACAGAGTATTTTAATACTCAGAAATTTATTTGGTCTTTTAAAAAAATTGTTTTTAATGTTTTATTTTTGAGAGAGACAGAGACAGTGTGAACGGGGGAGGGACTGAGAGACCGGGAGACACAGAATCTGAAGCAGGCTCCAGGCTCCAAGCTGTCAGCACAGAGCCCAATGTGGGACTCAAACTTATGAACCATGATATCATGACCTGAGCTGAAGTCGGCCACTCAACCGACTGAGCCACCCAGGAACCCCTAAAATTATTTTTGAGACTACATTGTATCTACTTTTTTTATGTTATGTGTATGTTTGTTTGTTTGTTTGTTTGTTTATGGAAGAGAGAGAGAGAAAACGAGTGGGGGGAGGGGCAGAAAGAATCCCAAGCAGGCTCTACTCTGTCAGCACAGAGCCCAATGCGGTGCTTGAACTCACGAACCATGAGATCATGACCCGAGCTGAAATCAAGAGTCAGACACTGAACCAACTGAGGCACCCAGGTACCCCCATTGTACCTACTTCTAAATTGAGACTCTTGAACAAAATACCTTTGGCCAAAAGTAAAACAATGCTTATATGTTGGATTAAAAACAGAAAAGAAAAAAGACAGCCAGCACAATGCATAGGATAAACACAGCTATTAAAGCATAAAGGATATGAATGTATAAAATATAGCACATATACAACCAAAACATAAATACCAATCCTGAATATACTACACTGAAATGATGTTGGAGTGATTAACATTACCTTCAATTTCCAAGAACTGAATTCCTCTAAGAAGCACTGTATATGAATCCTAAAAATGCATACTCTAGCTAAGAATCACGATAGCTTATGAGATTTTACAGTACCAAATACTGTATCTGTTTAATGTGGATATATATTCATTTTAATGCCAAATAATACCTCAAGATAATAATATTGAAGACACTTGAGCGCTTTCTGAATATACGTGTGTGGGTTTTTTCCGCTTTTGGTGGTAAAATATACATAAAATTTAACATTTTAACATTTTTTTAGTTGTAATAAAATGCACATAAAATTTACCATCTTAGTCATTTTTAGGTGTACAGTTCAATAGTGTCCAGGGTATTCACATTGTTGTACAGCCAGTCTCCAGAATACATGTGTATTTTATAAAGTAAGGAGTCCTGTAAAATATAGTCTATTAATCACAGACCTTATTTTGCACATAAGATAATTTTGTTCAAAACATGAGCATATATCTCACTAAAAAGGATTCTTTTTTATTACATTTTTGAACAATTATATTAATGGCTTTGGTTGGGGGGATGTCTCTTGATTAATAGGAGTGAGCTGAGTCGACAGAAACTTCATACCCAAGAGCTGCTTTCTCAGCTGGAAATGGCAAATGAAAAGGTAGTTGAGGTAAGATAATGACTCTCCCGGGAAGTACTTTCTGCTGCAGCTTGATACACATGTTATAGAATTTTACCTGAGCCAACTCCAAATTAATTCTACTTGGAAATGACCATACAGATGTGAGTATTCCTTGTAGAGAAATCATCCATAACCCTAAAAGTCCACATTTTATAATGTAAATAAAAGCTTTGAAAGTCAGTGATTCATCATATGTAAATGACAAAAGGTAGAGCTCTTATTTCATTTTCACCGATATAACTTGTGCAGTGTTGCAGAAAATGTGTTAAGATCCCCTTCATTTCTAAGCATGTCTAAGATTATATTTGTTAGCCCATTCCTCTTATTTTGTTTTAATCCAGCACAAAAGATATGTAGTAATTACTTTTGCCTACTGGAATACATTAAAATACTCCTTTAGATTAATGCTTTATTTTTTTTTTAATGTTTGTTTATTTTAGAGAGACAGAGCACAAACAGAGGAAGGGCAGAGAGAGAAGGAGACACAGAATCCAAAGCAGCCTCCAGGTTCTGAGCTGTCAGCACAGAGCCCAGTGCAGGGGTAGAACTCACGAGCTGTGAGATCATGACCTGAGCTGAAGTCAGCCGCTTAACCAACTAAGCCACCCAGCCACTCCTAGATTAATTAATGCTTTAGAGCTAAATGCAGCAAAAGTTCACCATTTTTCTCTTTGAATCTTTAAAAAAAAAAGTTAACAATTCTAGATTATGATTAGAGCTTTCTAGAACTCTAGTTCTTCATTTGATGTTCTAATGTCAAATGTATTTGTTGGAATTTCATCAATAGGCTATTATGGTCCGCTGTATTTTTGTGGCCATCTATAAAAGTCACAGTGAAATAATTACTCTCAAGTTTCAAAGCATTATAAATTGATATGAGCCATTTAGGAAACAAACAATAGCCATTAAAATACTTACTGTAGTTTTTGGGGCACCTGGGTGGCTCGGTCGGTTAAGCGTCCTACTTCAGCTCAGGTCATGATCTCACGGTCCGTGAGTTCGAGCCCTGTGTCGGGCTCTGTGCTGACCGCTCAGAGCCTGGAGCCTTTTTCAGATTCTGTGTCTCCCTCTCTCTCTGCCCCTCCCCTGTTCATGCTCTGTCTCTCTCTGTCTCAAAAATAAATAAACGTTAAAAAAAAATACTGTAGTTTTTTACTTCCAGGAATCTGTACTTAAGGAAATAATTTAAAATATGAAAAAAATAAATGCAGATATTCAACACAATAATGTTAATAATATTAGAAGATCAAAAGCAACCAAAATGATCAGTTAAAAAAGAACAGTTGCATGTATTATGATTTACCTAATCTAGACTGTGCCTTAACCATGGAAAATGTATGGTTAAGCATGGAAAAATGCATATTATATGTAGTCTGATGATAACCTATGAAAATGATTATTAGAGATGATGGGATTTTTTCCCCCAAGTTTTTTCTAGTGTTAATGATGTACCTTTTAAATTTAAGAGTATATATTTAAATATCTTGGTAAATTGAAACAGCCAATATGGTTCTCTTCATAAAATTTCATTTTGCTTTTGGGCACAATAAAATATATAATAAGCTCATTTTAGCAATATATTGTTATTTCAGCACTTTTTATTACTAGACATGACATTCACTGTTATCACTTATATGTTAGGGTCTGGGAACGATGTAGTTCTTCATAGAAAATGTGTTTTTCTTACTATTCCTGATTAGACTGGTATTACTCTCTCAATTTAGGTGCCAGAAAACTACATAACAATTCTAGTTGTACAAAACTTTTCTTTTTTCAGGCTAGTAGGTATGGAGAGCACTAGTACATTTTTTTAATTGATAATTTCTTTGAACTCGTCTGCCTGACAGCATATTATGACAGATTTATATTCATGATGTCCGTATAGTTTCCTGAGGCAGCTCTAACAAATATTACAAACTTGATGGTTTAAACAACAGAAATGTATTGTCTCACAATTCTGAAGGCCAGAAGTACAAAATCAAGAAGTCAACAGGATGGGTTCCCTCTGAGGGTTCTGAGGAAGAATCTTCCATGCTTCTCTCTTACCTTCTGGTGGCTTCCAGAATTGCTTGGCTTGTACATGGTGTTCTCCTTGTGTCTTCCTGCAGTCTTCCCCTTGTACATGTCCATGTACAAATTTTCCCTTTTTATGAAGATACTAGGCATATTGGATTAGGATCCACCCTAAAAACCTTAAAACCTTACTTTAATCATCAGCAAAGACCCTATTTCTTTTTTTTTTTTTTAATTTATTTTGAGAGAGAGTCCATACATGAGCAGGGGAGGGGAGAGGGGAGGGGAGAGGAAGGGGAAAGGCAGGGGAGAGGGAGAGGAGAAGGAGAGGAGAGGAGATCACCAAGCAAGCTCCATGCTCAACATGGAGTTTTACATGGGACTCAATCTCAAAACCGTGAGATCATGACCTGAGCCAAAATCAAGAGTTGGGCACTTAACCAACTGAGCCACCCATTCCTTGAATTTTAAGTGAACTTTAAGAATGGCAATGTCTCAGGGCATCTGGGTGGCTCAGTTGGTTAAACGTTGGATTTTGGCTCAGGTCATGATCTCACAGTTCATGAGTTTGAGCCCTGCATCAAGCTCTGTGGTGACAGCTCAGAGTCTGGAGCCTGCTTGGGATTCTGTGTCTGCCTCTCTCTCTGCCTCTCCCCTGCTCGAACTCTCTCTCTCTCTTTCTCTCTCTCCCTCTCTCTCTCTCTCAAAAATAAATAAACATTTAAAAAAAGTAAAAGAATGGCAATGTCGCAGTGTCTCTAGAAGCTTGCTGTAGCATAGTAGTTACTTTTTACTTTGAGAGAGACAGTATGAATGGGGGAAGGGCAGAGAGTGGGGGGAGAGAGAGAATCCCAAGCAGGTTCTGCACTGTCAGCGCAGAGCCCAATAAGGGCTTGAACCCATGAAACTGCGAGATCATGACCTGAGCCCAAATGGAGTCAGATGCTTAACTGACTGAGCCACCCAGGTGCCCCTGTAGCACAGTAGTTCTAAATGCACCAGCAAACAGCATCAACACCAACTAAGAACTTGGTAGGAGTACATATTCTCACAACTCATCCCATCCTACTGAAGTTTTAGTTGTGAGGCCCAACAGCCTGTGTTTTCAAACTCCAGGTGATTCTGAAGCAGTGATCTAGCTTCTCAAGGGTAATGTCATTATTGAAAGTCTTGTTCTTAACCTCTGATTCACTTTCTTTGTTCTTTTCCCCCTCTACATGTTACCAATTTAGTCAAAGTATAATTTTAAAAACTATTAATGTGGGGGCGCCTGGGTGGCGCAGTCGGTTGGGTGTCCGACTTCAGCCAGGTCACGATCTCGCGGTCCCTGAGTTCGAGCCCCGCGTCGGGCTCTGGGCTGATGGCTCAGAGCCTGGAGCCTGTTTCCGATTCTGTGTCTCCCTCTCTCTCTGCCCCTCGCCCGTTCATGCTCTCTCTGTGTCCCAAAAATAAATAAACGTTGAAAAAAAAAAAAAACTATTAATGTGGAGATCTCTCTTTGCATTTTATAAGGGGTAAAATGATATTCAGATTTTTATCCAAATCAGCCAGGAGAAGGTCAAACTTTCACTCTTCACAGATGGCATGATACTTTATATGGAAAACCCAAAAGATTCCACCAAAAAACTGCTAGAATTGATTCATTAATTCAGCAAAGTTGCAGGATATAAAATCAACTCACAGAAATCGGTTGCATTCCTATACACCAACAATGAAGCGACAGAAAGAGAGATCAAGGAATCGATCCGATTTACAGTTGCACCAAAAACCATAAAATACCTAGGAATAAATCTAACCAAAGAGGTGAAAAATCTATACACTGAAAACTATGGAAAGCTTATGAAAGAAATTGAGGAAGATACAAAAAAATGGAAGAAGATTCCATGCTCCTGGATAGGAAGAACAAATATTTTTAAAATGTCGATACTACCCAAAGCAATCTACATATTCAATGCAATCCCTATCAAAATAACACCAGCATTCTTCACAGAGCTAGAACAAACAATCCTAAAATTTGTATGCAACCAGAAAAGACCCTGAATAGCCAAAGCAATCTTGAAAAAGAAAACCAAAGTAGGAGGCATCACAATCCCAGACTTCAAGCTATACTACAAAGCTGTAATCATCAAGGTACTGGCACAAGAACAGACACTCAGATCAATGGAATAGAATAGACAACCCAGAAATGGACCCACAAACATATGGCCAACTAATCTTCAACAAAGCGGGAAAGGATATCCAATAGAATAAAGACAGTCTGTTCAGCAACTAGTGCTGGGAAAACTGGACAGCAATATGCAGAAGAATGAACCTGGACCACTTTATTACACCATACACAAAAATAAACTCAAAATGGATGAAAGACCTCAATGTAAGACAGGAAGCCATCAAAATCGAGGAGAAAGCAGGCAAAAACCTCTTTGATCTTGTCCACAGCAACTTCTTATTCAACATGTCTCTGGAGGCAAGGGAAACAAAAGCAAAAATGAACTACTGGGACCTTATCAAAATAAAAAGCTTCTGCACAGCAAAGGAAACAATCAGCAAAACTAAAAGGCAACCAACAGAATGGGAGAAGATATTTGCAAATGACATATCAGAGAAAGGGTTAGTATCCAAAATCCATAAAGAACTTATCAAACTCAACACCCAAAAAACAAATAATCCAATGAAGAAATGGGCAAAAGACACGAATAGACACTTCTCCAAAGAAGACATCCAGATGGCCAACTGACACATGAAAAAGTGCTCAACATCACTCATCATCAGGGAAATACAAATCAAAACCACAATGAGATGCCACCTTATACCTGTCAGAATGGCTAACATCAACAACTCAGGCAACAACAGATGTTGGCGAGGATGAGGAGAAAGAGGATCTCTTTTTCATTGTTGGTGGGAATGCAAGCTGGTGTAGCCACTCTGGAAAACAGTATGGAGGGTCCTCAAAATAAAAATAGAACTACCCTTCAACCCAGCAATTGCACTATTAGGCATTTATCCAAGGGATACAGGGATGCTGTTTCGAAGGAACACATGCACCCCCATGTTTATAGCAGCACTATCAACAATAGCCAAAGTATGGAAAGAGCCCAAATGTCCATCTATGGATGAATGGATAAAGAAGAAGTGGTATATGTATACAATGGAGTATTGCTCGGCAATGAAAAAGAATGAACTCGTGCCATTTGCAACTATGTGGATGGAACTGGAGGGTGTTATGCTAAGTGAAGTTAGTCAGAAGAAGACAAAAATCATATGATTTCACTCATATGAGGACTTTAAGAGACAAAACAGATGAACATAAGGGAAGGGAAACAAAAATAATATGAAAACGGGGATAAAACAGAAGAGACTCATAAATATGGGGAACAGACTGAGGGTTACTAGAGGGGGTGTGGGAGGGGGGATGGGCTAAATGGGTAAGGGGCACTTAGGAATCTACTCCTGAAATCATTGTTGCACTATATGCTAAGTAACTTGGATATAAATTTTAAAAAATAAAAAATGATATTCAGATTTTGTATTGATAATTCCACAAAACCTTTCAATGTCACATACGGATTTTTAACTTGTTTACTTTATATTTACCCTTAACAGAATGAAAAACTAATTCTAGAGCATCAAGAAAAAGCCAACAGACTTCAAAGGCGTCTAAGTCAGGCAGAACAGAGGGCGGCTTCAGCTTCCCAGCAGGTAGGGAGCTTCCTCATTATCCCTGGTTAGTAAATAGTCTGAGTAGATCAAAGATAAGTAAAGTTCCTCAAAAGGTCCCAGAGAACTAGTAGTTTTATTTTTACTTGATTACACTGTTTAAAATTAGTCTTTTTAATGTTTGAGATTGAAATAATAAACTTTAAAAACAGAAATAAACATGGTCTCCTAAACTGACACCAAAATCTAGACCTCTGCTGCCAGATTGGTAGCCACTAGGCCTAAGCAGCTGTTTTAATTTAAATTAATTATTAAAATTTAAAAAATTACAATTTGAAAACCTTATTAACACTGGCTGGATTTCAGATGCTCCTATGTAACTATGGTTCTCATAGTGGACAGCATAAATAGAACTCAATGATCACAAAAAGTTCTCTTGGACAGCACTGTTCTAGAATTTTGTTCTAAGCATGTATCACTGACAGATTTGTAAGTAGAAAACATCACTTTGAGTGTAATGCTTCAAACTGCAGTAACTTTGTTTTTATTGTAGTTTTAAATGGAAAATTTTACTTGGCCTATAGGTTACCTTCATTTAATGTGCATTTGTATATAACCATATAAATCTAAAATACTGTCTGAAAGTTATCCATTGGGAAATAGACTAGAAATGCAGAACATCAATAAAATACAAAGGGGTAATTACTCATAATTTATGCACATCATATAAAGGAAATGCACCATTTGTTCTAAAGTAGGAGCAATAGTACCTCCTATTAGGAACAATGTGAGATCATTTAGTGATTATAAAGATAGGCTGGAAACCGTTTAGATAGATAGATGGATAGATATAGATAGGCAGAGAAACCAAGTTACTACCTTATTAATTACATTTTTTTATAAAAACTGTTTCAATCAGGGGTGCCTGGGTGGCTCAGTCAGTTAAGCATCCGACTTCAGCTCAGGTTTGATCTCATGGTTTGTGAGTTCGAGCCCCACATTGGGCTCTGTGCTGACAGCTCGGAGCCTGAAGCCTGCTTCGGATTCTGTGTCTCCCTGTCTCTGTTCCTCCCCGACTCTCTCTCTCTCTCTCTCTCTCTCTCTCTCTCAAAAATAAAGATTAAAAAAATTTTTTTTAAACTGTTTCAATCAAAATTAATATTATGTACAGATATTACAGCATTTCATAATAGTAAAGCAGCTCTAAATACTCATTGAATTCAGTTTATGTATGTGATATTTGTAGATTTTTTTTTTAATCTACTTCTGATTTGAACATGGCATGGCATTTAAGAAAATGCAGAAATTTGCCCTTCTGTTCTCCTCCCTCTCGAAAGTAATTAGAGGAGCGCCTGGGTGGCTCAGTCAGTTAAGCGTCTGACTTCGGCTCAGGTCATGATCTCACAGTTCGTGAGTTCGAGCCCCGCGTCGGGCTCTGTGCTGACAGCTCAGAGCCTGGAGCCTGCTTCACATTCTGTGTCTCCCTCTCTCTCTGCCCCTTCCCTGCTTATGCTCTGTCTCTCTCTGTCTCAAAAATAAATAAACATTAAAAAAAAAAAAGTAATTAGAGCTTTACCAAATAAACTTATGAACTTACGAATGAATGTAGTAAGTTATTAATCATTCAAGAAACCATTGTTTTGGGTGTCCTGGGCAGTAACTTAAGAGTGGATGTTTTAGTGTCAGGCAAATAGCCTGGTGCCATTAAGTAGCCATGTGATTTGGGACAATTTCAACTTTTCTAAGCCTCAGTTTCTTCATGTTTGATGTAGTGTAATAACACCTCCCTTACAGAGTTATTGAAAGATCAAAAAGATTAACACATATAAACACTTAGTATAATCATTAAGTGGTAAGTATTTAGTTATATAAGAAATTAAATTTCTATATCACAGTCCTTAAATCTTCAAGTTTACCTTTTTTAAAGAATATGGTAAAGAAAATGCCTACTTAAAATTAACTACCTTAAGTTCTATAGTAAAAAGAGTACAGTTACAGAACCTTAACTGGATAATCCAGTTTGGCAGCTAGTTTAGTCTCCCTCCTGACAGAATTAAACCCAAACAGTACAACATTGATTTTTCTTCTGTGATTTAAACTCTCTAATGACAGACATTTCACCATTCTCTTTATGAGATTTTTTTTAATGTTATGTCAGTAACCACTTTACAGTTTTTTTCCTTAAGCTTTTCTCCTTCCATCCCATTTTCATTTGGAGATGAAAAGTAATCATTGAGCATTCTCCCCATCCACAGAAAGGAATTTATACCCTTGAATTAATTTTTGTTCTGTTTTACATGAGTTCAAGTTATAAACTTCCTTTCTTTAGACATATTCGGCTTTTTAAATCTTTATCTTTGCTTTCTCTGGATTCTAATTTTCCCAGTTTCCCCTAAAAACTGGAAACTGCAATTAGAAAGACTACCCTGCTAAGGGCCTGATATTTAATGAAAGAAAGGAGTTGAAGAATTACTATTTCCTCTACTGTGTACATCATACTTACCAGTGCAGCCCAACGTCATGCACAAGCCCTGCATTGTACTGAACCCTCCATGTTCTAAATGTGCTATTCTGATGAACTTTTTCTGTACATTCTTCATCCATCTTTGGACTGTGGTTATATGTTCTAAATGTATCAGTCTAAACTAATGAAAGCCCTACTGTGTTCTCTTGACCATAAAATCAGCGTGGTGAAGCCTTTCTAAGCAAGAACACAAAACCTAAAAACTATGAAAAGAAATTAATAAATGTGAACCATGTAAAATTTCAAATATCTGCATTTTAAAAAGCCATAGTCAATGAAAAATTGAGAAAAATATCTGCAATACATGTGACAAAAGCAGTATCTTTTATATAAAGAGTGACTAAGTCAACAAAAAGTGCAATGTACAACAAAGAAAACATATTTGCAGAAAAGGGAAGACAGATGGCTTTTAAACATCTAAAAAGATACTCATCCTCATTCATAAGACAAATACAGGATTAAACCATAATTGCATACCATTTTTCACCATTTCATGATCATGTCAGATCATGAAGTTTGTTAATACATTAAGCTGGCACTTCTGTACATCACTGATATAAATGTGTATTGGTGCAGTCTCTTTGGAGCCCAGTTTGGCAGTATCTCTCAAAAATTGTAAAGTATATATAACCTTTGACCCAGTCGTTCTATGAGTTTATTCTGCCCGTGGTGTACTTGCACCTTGGCAAGTCTGCAAGGAAACATGTAAAAATAGTAATTGCAACATTGCCTATAATTTTAATAGAGTCAAAGCCATCTAAATGCCCATCAATAGAAAGCCAGTTAAATTATGGAGTATCCATACCAGGAAAAGTTTGCCACTGTTAAGAAGAATAAAGTAGATCTCACACGGAGCTATTTGTAAGGTAGATCATTCAGAAGGAAAAAAAAAAGATAAAACGTATATATAGCCCTTTATCATTTTTTTAAATAAAAAGGCATGAGGAAATACATCCATCTATTCTCATTTAGAATGTATTTCTAGGGGCGCCTGGGTGGCGCAGTCGGTTAAGCGTCCGACTTCAGCCAGGTCACGATCTCGCGGTCCGGGAGTTCGAGCCCCGCCTCAGGCTCTGGGCTGATGGCTCAGAGCCTGGAGCCTGTTTCCGATTCTGTGTCTCCCTCTCTCTCTCTCTGCCCCTCGCCCGTTCATGCTCTGTCTCTCTCTGTCCCAAAAATAAATAAACGTGGGGGGGAAAAGAAAAAAAAGAATGTATTTCTGGAAATAGAAAACGGAAGTAGTGGTTGTATCTGGTAAGAGGGCTGTAGAATGAAGGACAGCAGTAAGAAGACTTTTTTATGATGTATATACTCTTTTGTACTGTTAGATGTCTTTCCAGGTGTGTATAATGTCAACTCCAGTTGATATTTAAAGACTATTTTCCTATTAGACCTTTCTTACTATGATTTATCATCCTCTCATTACCAACCTTGTATTGTGCTGGCTCACACTTAGTTTGTATTTTACCCACTTTTCTAATTAGCTTTTACGTAGATATTTTTCATTCATCTGTGAAATATGTTTTGGAATTCTAAGTACTGTATATCATTCTGAGCTATGGAATGCTGTATTTGACATGCATATCTCTAGTGCAATACAGGTATTTTAAAGACTCAAGAGTAAAATAGAAAGGAACACAAAAAATGACCTCTTCCAGGACCCCTTCCAGTCAGATTATTTGCAATAATTGTAAGTTGTGATGCATTATACTTTGTATTAGTGTAAGATTTTCCATAGAAAAAGTAACTACTTACTGATTGTCTATTTTAATTGCAGCTCAGTGTGATTACAGTGCAGAGAAGAAAAGCAGCCTCCATGATGAATCTGGAAAATATTTAAAAATATTCATAGTTCACTCTCAGAACTTTAGAATTGGGAAAACTGTTCGACTAGAAGTGTATTGAAATGGTAAAAACCCATAGAGAATGGTTAAGGCTTGTGTCGTTTTGCAGAAGCATTTTCCATTCTGTTTTGAGGGCTATGGAAAACAGAACAATGACAGCTTCCTGTAAGTAAAGAAAATATAACCGTATATTGAGCTTCAGTGGAGAATAAAGCCAGCTGAGAAGAATTCATTGCCTTCATCAACGTGTCTATTTTTTAATTCTCCCTTCCTTCCTTTGGAAAAGCATAATAATTTTTAAGCTATACTAATCATGAGAAAGACAATGCTAGAATTTTAATATTTCAGGTTCCATGATTTGAGAATTTTACACCTAATTGTTACTCACTCACTTTTTAAGTTCCCAAGTATCCATTTTATTATAAACTCACAAATGTAATAAATTATGCACTTTCTAAAATGATGCAGTCATGTATTTTAATGTATAATTGTAGTGATTCATTTTTAATTTACACGATTTCCAGTTTTTATCAAATATTTATATTTAAGAATTTGGGAGGTTTTGTTTTTGTTTTGCTATTACTCAAAGCAGTACTAACAATAAATTCTGAGAATGCATGGGCATTGAATATTGCAGTATAGTTGATTTTCATAGGTCTAGTTGATTTTCATAGGTCCATGTAGTTACCTATTCTCTGCTTCTGGTTTGAATTTGGTACACCCTGCTTTCTGGTGATTACAGCACATGAGTTTGCATCTGGTTAACAAGTTAGGAAACTGCTGCAGTAGTCCAGATAAAGGATAATGAATTGAGTTTGAAGTGACATGAAAACATTCATGTGTAAATATTCACCCAGGCAGTCAGAAGCTTAGGACTGGCTCTAACAAACAGATAGAAATGGGGTCTTTGGCATGGTGCTGAGAATTGAAGCACCATGGGGTGTAGGAGCTTGCCTTGGGACTTTATGGGATGTGGCTACCTCTTTCCGTCCATTTCTTTTGCTCTAGCTCTGATGGTGGCCTTCTTTTACTTCTGTCAACACATCATCCTTCCTCCCCACAGGATTTCTGTGTATACTTTGCCATCTGCACATTCTTCAGATCACTGCTCAAATATCCCTGCCTCAGAGCCTTCCAGCCTCCAGACTAGATTAGGTCCCCTTGTACTTCTCGTAATAGTGTGCTGTATTTTTGATTCATAGCACTTGGGAAAGTTTGTAATTAACTTTTTGAAATTTTTTAATATCCACTCCAACAGTCCACAAACTCCTTGAGAGCAGGATTCATGTCTGCTCCCCTTCATTGTACTCTTAGTACTCAGCATAGTAGTTTCTGGCACACGTAGGGTATTCAATAACTGTTCAAATTCTGAAAAATAATTTTTAAGGACAGGACCTTAGAAGATATCTTCATTTGTTGAATGAGCTCAGGGAGAGGAGTCATTGAAGGAGACTAAATAGGAACAATGAGAGGGCTATAACCAAGAGAATCCAGTATGATTCTCTAAAGAAAACTAAAGGAGGGCCAGGACTAAAGGAGGGGACAAGTGGTTGCTAGTGTCAAATTCGGTGGCGATATGAAATAGTACAAGTATGATAGTTAAATGATAATTAGGCACTTAGCTTATTTTCATTTTCTAGGAATTTTTCATTTGATTCTCTAATGTGAATTCCTTCCTATGTCACTCACAGAGTAATTTCCATGTTAAGAGTTATGTTCATATTCATGTTTATAGAATATAAAATTTATTCTTAAAAACTTTTAATTAAAGAAGATGTTAGAATTATACAAGAAAGATGAGACTGTAGGAGGAAGCACTTCAGAAATGAACATTATAGACAAATGGAATCTGATGATCATCCTTTCTCAAAAAGAAAATCGAACTTCCCAGACTCATTTCCTCAAGGTAATCTTTCAGTGTAAGCACTTTCTCCAAACTTTGGCCATGGGCACCTACTCTTTACCTTTTAAAATCGATAACCGTCTCTCCAGTTGGATCTCCTTGAATACTTAGATATTCTCCAAGTAAAGGATAGGCTACTAGTCAGACAATAGGCCTTTCTTACCTCTGCTGAATTCGAACAGACTTAAGCTAGGTTTACCAACAGAACTGAACATGCGTGGTTATTTTTCTTTCAGAAAAGTTTGTTAGCTAATGATTTCAATGTAAAAATGTAGTGGAATTTTTGACATTTCTCATATTGGTCAGTCAGTCTTGCCTTCATTTACAGAGACATTATCATTTTTCTGTGAACTGTATTTTAGGCGATAGGGGAAATGAATAGGAAAGAGTGAAAAGAAATGATGTAAATCTGAAATTAAGGACAACACAGCTAGTTCATTTTATTTATTCATATTTCTTTATTTGTGTCTCCCTGAAGAAGAAAAGAGATATGATTACCTCTTCTTCCTTTTGTATACAAATATGCAAATTGGGGCAGCCAACAATCTTCTAATTTCTCCTCTGGTATGAGCACTGTAACTACCCCAAATATGGGAGAACATTAGCAACAATTCAGCCATTCGTTTATTCAGCAAATATGAATATTTCATAGCTACACAGTCTGCCAAGCCAACTCGCAGACAAATCAAGGAAGAATGAAAAAATACTTTAAACATTTTAGTATAAATTCTGTTCTTTAACCATAATGTATTTCATCAGTTTTTCCAGAATAGCAAATCTGTAATGGGCTTTTTTACAAACATTTTAATCAAAAATAATGATTAGTTTTCTTAGTTTATTTAAAAATGTATATATACATATAGATATGTGCACAGTGAGGGGACAGACACTGAAATACCCCACTGTGATGTATGAAATCTGTCCCTCACCAGCCCTTAAAACATGTACAAATATGTGCCTTTCGAGCAGTGTTAACATTCTTAGTATTTATATAGAAACTAAACAAATATATATATACTTAAAAAAAAACATAGGATGGGAAGGCATCTTTAAGGTATTTTTTTTACAACACTGGCACCCACCCAGCTACCGAGAAAACAATCTACACTGAGTAAGTGGTTTTGTAGCCCAAGGGTTCACCACAAAACATGCACATATGCCCCACATTCCAGTAGACACCCCCATGTACTAGCTCTAACACCACTCTCATTTCTTCCATTCAAGTATATTGGAATGTAAGCATGTGAGAATAACATTATGGAGCTGTGTATTTTCTCTAGTTTCTTTCTAAATATACATTCTTAAAGTTCACTGCTTTATTTTTAGAGAACAGATTAGTGCTGTTACCCTGCACCTCTGTCTAAATGCACTGGGGCTGGAGGGGGTGGGGGTACTCTCCCTTGAGATGGGCCAGTCTACTTTCCAACAGTCTGACCATTAGTCTGACCTTCCTTACCTTACCTTAATGTGCCTTCCTGCCTTAGTTCTACTTTGTGCAACAGAGTAAGTCTAAACCATCTTACAAGTGGCAGGTCTTCAGCCTTTTGAAAATAATCTTCATGTTCTGCCTGCACGTAAGTAAACATCCCCATTTCCTCAGAGGAGTTGGTTTTGAGTCCTTTTGCCAGCCACCCACTGGTCTCTGAAAGTGCTCTGATTTTCACATATGCTTCTTCATTCAGTAAATATTTATTGAGCACCTACTTTTTACACTAGGCATGCTTGGGATTTATCAGTCTTATGCCCAGAACCAAAAATTACATTCAAGGTGTAAAAAAACTACTCCCTTGTTCTGAATCATGACTGAGAGGTGGGAGAAGCCTAAGTGATACCTACCTAAGTGTGGGGGAAAAACATGTATTAGAACCTCCAGGGGATGGATGTGGTTCAAACCACATGCCCTTCCCCTTTTCCCAACCCCCAAAATAGTCTGACATGGTCTCTTATGGAAACATGCTTTGAGAGTTATTATAGTGATTCTTGGATATGTACCTGTAATTTCTCATTAGTATTTAGAATGAGAAAAAAATTATTCTACAATGTGTACTTCCATTAATGCCACTTAAAATCACGTTAGCTTTTTTGGAATTTGAATTTCAGTGTTGGAAATGTTGAGCATATTGTTAACTAAAATCTTCACGTCTTTTCCAAAGGTTTCGTTGCTGAGCTAAATCTTTGCTCCAGAAGCCAGACTGGTCGTTCATCCCTTTTAAATTTTATTATGTCATGACAGTGTGCTGAGGTCATTTTAGCTCCAATTCTGTCATCCAGTTTGTTACCTGTAAGCATAGGGACCATGTCTGCTTTATTTTTAGTGCTATGTTTCTTGCACCCATGACAACTTTTTATTTACGATGATGCCATCTATAGGTTTGGTAAACATACCACCCATATTTTCATGAAAATCATGAAAAAAAAAAAAGAACTAGACAGATGTGAGTGCAGTTGTCTCTTAGAACACACCAGCTCTCAGCTCCCATAATGTATAATTAATCGGGATCATGGGGCCTGGTTATTCAGCCCATTTTTAATCTGGCCTGTTTGCTGCTTCTTCACCATCACAAAAACATCAAGAAATACCCACTCTTCTGTCCAGAGAAAGTTTGTTTATACTACAACTGTCATACTTCCCAGACCTCATCCAGTAATCCTATCCAAGAAGAAAATTTATTCCGATAGATTTCTTTTTAGTAAATCCATGTAGCTGCCTAGTAATCACTATTTTTTTAATGTTCATTTAAAACCCTTGAAGCCTTTAATATGGCATCATGGAATTTTTCGTTCAATATTTTCATCCTATTTTCAAAGAATAAAATCAGAGCAAAATATGTATACAAAATCTGTTCGCACTTAGATTTGTAAATATTAAAAATGTGATACTAGTACCTCCTTTCATATAAACGGTAGGGGGATAAAAGAGAATGAGAAAAGTTTTGTTTCTACAAATAACCGAAAGAATACATTGGGGAATCTTTCCCTGGATCTACAATAATCATGATCTGTATGAATAATGTCTATTTATTGAGCACCTATCATATGTAAGACATTGTGCTGGCATTTTGCATTTATTACCTTATATAATTCAACAGACTTGCTAGTTAGGTATTACTCCCTTTCCAAAGGTATCATAAAAGTTAAGTAACTTGCTTCAACTAGTCCTAAGTACTCAGAGTGAGTAAATGCCTTTCAAACATCACGTTTTAAAATATCATGCTTGTTTTGACACAGGAAATCATACAGTATGACATCAACCACTTTACAATTGCTAAACAATTTAATATATTTAAGCCTTTTTGGTAGATATACTTTTTTTGGTGAAATGGTTATCACCCATTAAAGAAAAATGAAAACCTTCAAAAGAGGTAGCTAGCCCACTAATTATATAACTTCCCTTGCTTAGGTCTCTATCTATTTTCCACCAAAGTTACTGGACTTTTTTTAGCCAGTTTCAAGTTTTGAAAAAATTACAAAATCCCACCAGATATGAAGGTGCTTTTCCTAAGAAATTTTCTATGTAATGCACGTAATCTGACAATCTTTTGAAGGTTTCCAGATGTAATGAGTGGTAACAATTTCACCCCCAAAAAAGTGTCATGTCTACCAAGTTGCTACCAAAAAATCTTAAATTGTTTAGCAGTTATAAAGTGATTGATACAGTCTTGCATGCCTTCCTGTGTCAAAACAAGAGCATGGGATTTTAAGTTTATTTGAGAGAGATACAGTGTGTGTGGGAGGGGCAAAGAGCAGGGAGAGAATTCCAAGTAGGGGGCATACAGCCAGATGAGGGGCTCAAACTCACAATGATCACATGTGAGATCATGACCTGAGTTGAAATCAAGATGTGGTTGCTTAACCGACTAAGCCACCCAGGCGCCCTAAGCATGGTATTTTAAAGCGTGATGTTTGAAAGGTATTTACTCACTTTGAGTAAGTACTTGGGAATAGTTGAAGCAAAGATATGATCACAGAGATTTAATACGAAAAAGAGAAGCTCAAACAATTCAAACAGTAAAGTTGGAACAGAGCCAGAATTAGGAAGAAAAGAAGGAAAGTGCCCTTTGAGGCTGCTACGTGGTGGGGAAGGGAAACACCAGAGAAAAAATTTGCTTCATAAATTGTATCATACTGGTAATAATCCTGAAATTAGAACCATCAGCCAGATTAGTGGATAAAATAACCACAATTAGCCCATAATTATAAATACACTATTTCAAACAGCCATATGTAAGCCAAGGAAGAGTGAGAATATCAGGATACACTAGTGATCCATTAGGAATGACTTTGCTATTAGGAATGACTTCACTATTTAATTTGTCATTGCTTGATTTATTCATTTCTGCATTTGATCTTTGCCAAAAGAGTGAGAAGGACTTATTTCTAAAAAATAACCAGATTTTACTGTACTTTATATCACAAAATTACCGATTGCAAAGTTTTGCATAGAATCAGTTTGAAAAGTCTTAAGACATTAGTCTTAATTCCAGATTCATCATCAAGAAACTATGTAACTTTAAATAATTCTCTTTAAGTTTCCAAGCAGTGTGTTAGGACACAGAATTAAGTTTCTGATAGCAATGTTATTTTCTTTGATCCTATATGCATAGATTTTACCTGTAAATATGTTTGTGTTACATAAATGTACACGTATGAAGCAAAACTAATTCCATTCGATTCAGGAACTGACCACAAGCCTACTGTTGCTCGTCCTCCATTAGGTTATGTGCAGGATTCATCTAGCACATGAACATAATGTTTTAGGCCAAGATTATTAGTTTTACTTTATAGAAACTCATTGAACCAAAGTTCACATATATAATCCTCAGTGAACTCAAGAACACACGAACTACTTGATGTGAACTATTTTTATATTCTGAGAGACAGTAGAGCCCAAGGAGCTGAGTTGTAGTCTGGCTGGGATTAACTCCCAGCTCTACCACCAACTGACCTTGAGCAAATTGTGCCCCTGTTTCCTCATCTGCCAATTAGATAATAGTGCCTACCTCACATGTTGTGAGCAAAGTAATATGCATAAAATACAGACCAGTCAGTGTCAGCCATTTGATAAATGCTTTGTAATTACCTGCAGAAGTCTGAAGGGTCCACTGAAGGCTATGTGGAATGACAGCATCAGTTTTTATTGCACGTTACCACTGTGTAAATGGCATTATCAAGGCTGTAGCTAGTTGGGGGGAGAGATTAATTTCAGCAAGACTGGAGTCAAGGAAACCAGCTAAGAGGCTGCTGCAATAATCCGGGCAAGAAATGATGAGACTTAAACTATACGGCAGGTGGTGGTGGGATTGAGAGAAGTGAAAAATTAACTGCTGCATATGCATCTGGTGACCCGGATCACCATTTGGCTGTGGGAGTTGACGGAAGGACTCACAAAGGACTCCCAGGTTTCAGGCTTGGATGACATTCTCTAAGGCAGGATAGGGAAAAGGAGGCATTCCAAAATCTCAAGTGCCTGCATGCATCCAAGAGGAAATGCCCAGGAAGCAGTCCATTGGAACTCAGGAAGAGCTGGATTGCAGAGACCTCAAACTCGGCAGCAAAGAGAATAGTTGAAGTCAAGGAAGTAGATGACAGGTTTGCTTTTTTCCTCTTTTTCAATGACCAGGCAATTGAAGCTCTTCTACCCCAGACTAGAACACATCACCTAATGCAGTTCTGAGCATTAAAAGGAAATCACACTGAAGAGTTCAACCCTGAAGTTAACTGCAAAGTTTGCTGCAGATGGCTGATGTTTCAAAGGTAGAATCTGTTTTCTAAGTGATCTGGGTAAAAACATAAGCACAAGTCCCTGGTGCCACATTTCCCATCATGTATCACAGAATTGCCAGTGATAGGCCCTTCCTTTGGCTCCTGGGGACTTAATTTCCCTGGGGAACTATTGTGGTTATTCAACTTTAAGACCTTGCAGGAAGAACCACAGTTATTTCTCTCTGGGGTCTTACTCAGAGCAAGCAACATGGAAGTAAATAGTCACTAAGGAGGAACAAGAAGAAATAAACAAGCTTTTAGCCAAATGTATGAACAATTCACATTTTTAAAAATGGCCAAAATTTTACAATAATTATAAATTAGGGACAGTGACACGACCCTGTCATGACTCATAATCTAGAAGAGAATGCAGACTATAAACCCATACCAGCTTTGCTGTTCCCAGTATGAAGGGAAGTATATCTATATGCTGATTTCTGCATGTAGTGGTTAAATACTATTTCAGGCAGGGAGAACACCAAACCAGAAATGAGAACTAGGGTCTAGGCCCAGTTCTGCCAATACCTAATGCTGTATGTAATCTTGGACCTACCTTCTATGTAGGATGCAGAGGGTAGCTCTTCTTGGTCCTAGTGTTCCAGAATTCTGCAATCAAAAGAAAGCATTTAATGAAACTACTCTTTGAAAAATCATTCTTGAAGGACCTTAAAGTCTTCCTGTCATTCAGAAATAACTTTTTTTTTTTTTTTACCTCAGAAGGCTCACCAAGTAACATGTTGGAGAAATCAAAGCCTTGTTCTTACTATAGTCTATCATTTAGTAAATGCCTACTGCTTTATGAGATGCTTTTTATGCACTTGCCTTAAATATCACAGTAACCCCAGGAGAGGTAGTGGGATGTTATCCTTTTTTACAGAAGGGAAGATCGAGGCTTATGCAGGGTAGGTGACTTGGCAGAGGTCACGTGTCTGATAAGCTCCAGTTCAGCCTGTAAGCCCAGGTCTCTCTGATCCTATAGTCTAAGTTGCTTCACCAACAGTTTCAGATCAAAAACTGTATTCTGAAAAGAACTCCAGGTGAGAAAGACCAAAAATCAAACTATCATCATTTTTCATTGTCTCACCATCAGAGTTGAGCCAAACAGCAGCCCTGTGGACCTGTGCTCTGGTGAGAAAGACCAAAAATCAAAACTATTATCATTTTTCATTGTCTCACCATCAGAGTTGAGCCAAACAGCAGCCCTGTGGACCTGTGCTCTTCCATAATCTTGTTGCCCGCTATGGTTCTTACTCCTAAACTGTGAGACAGGAAACGTATACCACCCATTCAGGACTGCTGTTTCATACACACCTTTAAATATTTAGCAAAATCAGATTTCAAAAGACACTTAAGAATGTATTGCAAAATGTACAGCATTTATTCACATACAGACAAAAAGGCACAAATTCTACTAAATAGTTCAACAAAAAAATACAGCTGTCCTCAACTAGTTTTATAAATACTTTCAAAAAGGGGGTAGAAATAAATACAGGATTGGGCCATGTAATATAAAATAGTCATCTCTACATATACTTTAATTTCTGATTTTTAACTCTTCATGCACCTTTTTTTTTCCAATTTTAGCTGAATGGACACCAAGCTAGGCACATAGTGAAAAATCCTCTGTACAAGGTTACAAATGTAATGACAAGTTCGTCCATTTCAAAATAATTAAGATTTGTACACAACACATAGAACCCTTCATTTCGATTTTGTGTTTATAACCTAACAAATGACATTCCAGGCAACTTTACAAAAGTTTAACTAGCCTACATTTTGACATAATACATTGATCATAATCAAAGATATTTCTTGGTCAGGATGCACAAGGAAAGATAAAGCTGAAAAGAAAAGAGCAAATGGTTCCACACTAATAGAGTGCAAGTGGGTGGGTGGGTGTGTGGGCTGCTGCTATGGCTGCCTCATACAGAGTTCCCAGCAGGACATGAACTAACTTACAAAGCTATCATTACACTGTCAGAGAAACCGTGCTCTATACCATTTGCATTTCAAAGCAGGAATAAAAAGTGTGGGCTTTTTATTTTTTGTGTTTTGTTTTTGTGTGGGTTTTTCTTTATTTTTTTGTTTTGTTTTGGTTTTTTTTTGGTTCAGCATAACTTGGAACTTTGAAAGCTTTTCAACCTAAATGTGGGGAAAAAACAGGTAAGGCATTATTTTTGCACAAAACTAGCATTCCTAAATAGTGCAAATGAATCTGGTACCTCTTAAAATGGTGAGAGGTCATATACTTACTAAAATTTAGATTTTCTTTCTATGGCTTGACACATTACCCCTCTATATATTCTACTCTCACCCAGAGCTGTTGCTGTGGTCAAAAGGTTAACTGTGAAAAGTGTCCACCTTCTTCCATATCCAGCAAAAAGGTTTCTGCTCATATGCAAAAAAATCTGATTTTTAAATTACTAGTGAATGTACAGCTTGGATCCATTAGGAAACTCCTAATATCTGTAGCAACAGCTTATCTGGAGAGCAGTCTTTCAAAATGAGCCCTGTAGCTCAAAAATAGTCAATCTAAAAACCTGGGTCATTCTTTCCCCTCCCCTGAATTAGCTACTAAAATGTATCTGAAAAGTTAAGACTTGGTTTGAAAATGTCATACATACAATGGGGATGCATCAGATCTACTATTTGATCATCCGATAAAACTTGCATAGCAAGATGGAATTCAATAAGCCTTTTTTGCTGTTGACAATCACCTGGAAGACTTGAAAGGTAACTACAGAACTCAAAGCATCACTCATTAAGTATCAGAATGTCCCTGCCACATGGAAACAGATGTATAAATGAATCAGGAATCTGAATACTGATATTAACAAACTAAGGATAATTTAGGGGAAGTTGGGCTTGTTCCAAGTGCCCATAATTCTAAATCTCATTGCTATTTAAACTTTCCTTCTCTTAAGTTTGATTCACAACTACACTGAATTCCAAAGAAAATTAACAGGACCTTAACACTATCCACTGTCTTAATACATACGCACTGCAGTGAGTGCAAAAACAGAACATTGTACTCAAATTTAATGCTAAATTCATTATTGCTGATAACTTACTAGTTATTGCCATTTGCAATTAGAAAGTCCAAGTTACGAATTGGAGCTTAGAACTCTGACTCCAGGAAACCTATTACACTTCAATCTCTTTCCCGTATAACCTTGGTCAATGGTAAGAGGTTATCGCAACTTATTGCCTTTCTATTGTTTTTAAAATATAACTTATTTTGGTTTTTTTTTTCCTTTTTTTTCTTTTTCCTTTTTTTTTTTTTTTTTTTTTTTCTTTTCCTTTTCCTTAAGGAATCCGTTCAGGTTGGAAGCCCAGATTCCCCAACATACACACTAGTGGTTGGCTCTGGGCAGTTATGTCACCAGAGTCTGGAAGTTCATCACTTAAACTTGAATAGCCATTAGTATTGTTGGAAGCCAGACGGCCAGGTATCGCCAAAGGCCAGGGAAATCCCAAGCTGGCCCAGAAGGCAGTGGTTAGGGAAGAGGAAGGTCAAAGGTACTGAAAACATGGAACCAGCTGCCCTTTCTCACAGATAGAACTTTCTAACGGCTTCACTCTCCACCAGTCCCATTCCCACAATGCATTCAAGTGCTTCAGGCAATAGGACCTAGCTACATTTACCCCAGCTCTCCAAGCTGCAGCAGCTCTACCCTGTCCCTTCAGATTTGCAAGTAACAACCTTTGTTAAAATTCTCTCTTTCCCATCCGCAATTATAATTTACACTTGAATTCCCTAGAGTTACTGAAGCTTCAGAGCTGCTGCCTAGAACTAGAATGCAACAAAAACAGCCTTGTGGGCCAAAGTATAAACAGGATTTCAAGTTCTACCACAGTCCTAGAAAGTAAGTTTTATGGGCTAATAAATGGTACGTGAGGGTTTCTCAAGAACTGCATCTGATTCCGCATATTCAGGTAACCAAGAGTTTGTGCTTTGGGAAGGATACAGAGGGCAGTAAGAACTCAGGAGGCTTCTGTGAGCCTTGCCCTCTTTAAAGACTTATTTCATTCATTCTTATTTTAGTGTTTAATTCAGCCTCTAGTCTTAGCGGTGTCTTACAATCTACTCTTGTGTTTCCTCAACAAGTTGCAGATAACACACTTCTCACAACAATGATTTATAAATGACTCTGAAAAAAAAAATTCAATCTGACTTGCAAGTAAATGTGTTTGCGTAGCTCAGGAGTGATGGGTTTCTGTGTGTCCCCCGCTTCAGAGCTCCCGTCTAGCAACTCCGTGACAAGCCCGCGGTGCTCCCACACCATCTGTTTCATCAAGAGGCCAAGATGCTTCTCCTGATAATGTCTGTCCTCCTGTTGATGGTGCTGCTGGCGTGTATACATTTCTTCTCTGATGCCTCACTCTCTGAGTCACTCATCTCTACATCAGGGACATACCCGTCATTCTCATTGTCAGATTTTAATTTGTTTTTGGCCCTTTCCTTAGCTGGAACTCTGCCTAGGCCCAGATAGGGGTAGTCTGAGTGCTGGTGGCAGGCCCCCTCATGGGCCTCTCCCTGCTGCTGCCGTTCCCCCTTCTTTGGAATCCGGAATCCTCCCCAGTTCTTCACCGGGCTGGCAGGCGTTGTAGGCACTTTGACTGCAGTCTGGTTATAGTTTACTCTGATGAGGGAGCCGTTGCACTTGGGCACTATCTCCTTCCTTGTGCCGGGTGCTGACTGCCCCCCTCCAGGGGAGGTGGTAGCTCGTGTGCTGTCCAGATGCCTCTGGGACATGTCTGTGGACCTGAGAGGCTTGTGACTCTGTTTACAAGGTCTGTCCTTTAAGTCTCCCTTACTGAGATCACAATGGAAACGATGGTCTCTTCTGTCCCCGTGGTCGGGCACCACCACACCATTTTTCTGTTGTGCTGACAGGAGACGCGCTTCTGCAAAGGTCTTTTCAAAACTCAAAAAGCTCTCTGGGACCACCATCCCCTCCCTTCTACCACACAGGTCTGGCTGCTTCAGCAGGGCTTTGCCTCCACTCCCAGTGCTGTTCTGCAATGGATCTCGCTTATGGGGCTTTTTCAGCGAATGAACCAAGGAAGTACCCATTTGCTTCCTGAAGAACGCAGAATGCCACTTCAAGTCCTCTATCTTGGGAGCATCAGGGCCCACAGAAGGACTGTTGAACAGAAGCATGTTTTCCAGTGAGGACGAGGAGCAGGAAGATGAAGGCACACCTATGAACATATAACCACAGAGAAAGAAAAATTACAGAGGCAGATCCAGAACAATTAAATTCTAGACCCGTGGCATGGCCCTGTTAATGCAAACTTTCCACCCAACACTACAATATACAACCACCCCATTTATAAAAATTTGGTTTTTCATATAAAGATATTACCTGCCTTGAGAATCTGCATACTCCATTCAATATGCTCTTATTTTATAAAATAGCTGAAGCTCACAAACTTTTTCATGAAACATCTAAGAAAAATATTTTCTGGGCACCTGGGGGCTCAGTTGGTTGAGCATCGACTTTGGCTCAGGTCATGATCTCACAGTTCATGAGTTGAAGCCCCGCATTGGGCTCTGTGCTGACAGCTCGGAGCCTGGAGCCTGCTTCAGATTCTGTGTCTCCCTCTTTCTCTGCCCCTCCCCCACTCGTTCATGTTCTCTCTCTCTCGAAAATAAAACATTAAAAAAATTTTTTTCCTTCAAACAAAGTAACTGACCTGACTTTCATAGAGGAATCCATGCCAAATCCATCTGGTGGTCAAGCACTGCCCCTACCCCTGCACCTGGCTAGTCACCTGCCTTGCCTCCCTACAAGACAGCACCACAAGGGGAGGCAGCAGGTCTCCACAGTTTCCTTCTCCAAAGTAAATATACCCTCACAGGGCCATAGTGAGGATACATACATGTAAGTACATGAAATGAGAATGGAATGTTTAAAATCATTCTTGACACATAGTAAATGTCTTTTAAAAAGGTTTACTATTATATGCAAAGCCCATTTGTGGAATTAAACTCAATTATCCAACATGAGGATAGGTTAAAATGGTGTTTTTCATTTCTGATGTAAATCACAATAACTAAATTTCACAGTGCAACCCAGTAAAGTTTACATTTCATGAAATCATATTAGCCTTCACCATGTGATGTGGCACTCTGACATTTTCTATTATATGTCACTTGCTTTTAATGCTGGTGGTGACCCACTGAATTCATCTCACAACCAACTTATGACTTAGAATCCTCAGTGTGAAAAACACTGAGTGAATTTGTTAACACACTGGAGTTCATGGACCACATTTCTGCAGGAGCCTCCAGGACATCTATAAAGAGCCAATTTCATGTTTTGTCTCCCATAAAGGATAAACCACCAGGAAAACAAGGCTCTGCCAGGCAGGAGCCTACATGCGACCTCACTGCTCAGCAGACAAGGACCCTGCATGTAAACAACAGAGCTGGCAACTCTAAACATGAACCTGCTATGGACAGTCACAGGGGAAGGGGTTTTACAATCTGCTGGGCTAAAGATGTGTGCTTTCTCAAGAATCAACTGTTAGGGCCACCCTTCACACCACATTTCTTTTCCTCAGTCGCCTACTGTGGGAAAACCAAGGTAAGAGGGACTGACATTTTCTAAATTCTGATTTCCATCTACTTGGGATCCAGGTCTCTGAAAAGTCTCCAACTCAAGACCTCCCATGAGCACGGTCTCCACTGAGGACACTCTCATCCAACAGAACGGCCCTGCTCATTCTCAGATTCACACACCAGAGTCTAAACTGCAGACCGTGACTGACACTTAGAAGTCATGGCTGTTCTCCACCTGAAACCATCTATCTTATAAGACATGAGATCCACTTGGGGCATGAGTAAGAACACAACTGAAAATCTAAAAACTGGAAAAGAAAAAAACAGGCATCCTGAAGGTTTCCCCTTCATTCCCTGTGGCATCCTGCAGTTAGATTAATGTTGCTTTCAACCCATCAGACTCAGTATGGTTCATATCTCAGAGGGATGGGAGGGTTTGTTTACCTTCTCTGGAACAACAGTAGGTTCTCATTACAGCCCTGTTACACAAAATACTTCCTAACCTGGGTAAGAATCTCAATCACCTACCCAAGTAAAAACCTCAGCCATGAAATGCAAAAAGCTGCCTGCAGTATCCATGAAAAATGACCCTTAAGTGAAATCAGATGAAAATGCGCTTTACAGCTTATTTTTATAGGCAATCACTCATTACATAATACCTCAACAAGAGTCACAGAAAGCCCTCCAATGGCAAAACTCCACAGGTACAACCCGCACTAACGGCCCTGTGCAACGGCAGCTCTGACAGCTTGGCCTCTGCCGGCTGGACACTGGCCGATCGGCACCAGACAGCCTTCCATGTGGGCTGTTTGTGTGAGGACGCAAAGGCAAGGGATAAAACAGGTCCCATTTATTTGCATTCAAGTAGGAATAACGAACGAAAGAAGTTCACTTGAAAGAATCTGAATCACTTATGAACCCTACTTAGAAAAACTTACTTCAACTCATTTTAAATCACAACTATCAACTCTAGTTAATGATACATCTGAAAACTATTTATTCTCAGGAATAAATATCTAGGTTAGCATTAGTAAGTTAATGCCATTAGTATTAACTATGTAACACCCCAAGAATATCATTCAAAACTCCCTAAGCTTTTTTTCTCTTTGTTCAGCTGACCCAATTTACCTCTAGTTCCATACATCTGGTTAGTTTTAGGTAAACCAGAATTCGGATTTCCATATAATAGGATAGAACAAGGTCTTTGTTGTTTCTACATGTCAGTCTCTACAGAGACTAAAAGCCACAGAAACAGGAAAAGCCAGCGTCTGTGCCTGCATATGTGTCTGGGGCCACATGAAGGGAGCACTGTGAACACTGATGCTCTGGCCCAAGGGCAGAGCAGGGCCACAGAGCTCACTGAAGACCCGCCAGACCCACCCCACATACCTCCTTCTCTGAAACCTTTACGAGGCCAGCTCTGCAGGGCTCACATTCACAGAGTGTTAGCACTCAAAGACTCATTAGAGGTCATGGTTCTGAACCAAGCCCCTTTTACAGATCAAGAGTCCCAGGCAGGTTCAGCGACTTGGCCAACTTTGCACTCCACCTCCAAGTCACTGAAGTGCTCTCCAGAATTGAGCAAGTTCCCCTTTTCACTTCACCTAGCCCAGAACAATTAAGTAAACACTTGATGCTGAATCTCAAAAATATTCAAAATTCCACCTACACCAAAAAGTACACTGTGAACGTTATCTAAACATGGATATGTGTCTTAAGAACACAGTCTTAAGATACCTTATTTATGATATGTTACAGGTAGATCCGAAGGCTAGATAATCCATAAATCTTTACAGGTGTCCCCATGACACTTTATACATTTATCAAGTGCTTTGCAATATAACGTCGAAGTTGGTTTTGTTTGCATGTCACAATAGCTCCCAGAAGGAAGCTCGAGATACCTTCCTCATATTACACAGGAGGAAATGGGGGAGCCTCTGAAAACTTAGGCTTACTTGTATTTGGCCTATAAGGAGAGAATTTAGGATTCGACCTCTAGTTGAGGTCAAATTCATAGCCCTTTTCCCTATTACCATGATGCTTCAAATGCCAAAAGATTTTCTTTGAATACCAAAGTCTGTGCTGTTCAGATTCTCCTATAGCATAAATAAAAGAAAATTAAACATTTTTTTTCCTTAACAGAACGTTAAGGTTTACAAACCCCTGCACTATTGTTTGACCTACAAGAGCTTAATGCATACCTGAAACTCTTTCTTGCTCCAAGAGCTTAGTGTAAAGATTGAATATCTGTTCCTGGACTTTGCACACAGATCGCTTAATCTTTTCCCTGCGGGTCACCATGTAAGTGAGGTTCCGAACCTAGAACGTAGAGAATAAAGATTCTAAGTAAGTAATACATTATAACGGTACTTTGGTGTTGGTTTTTTTTTTTCCCTAAACATGAGAAATTTGTCCCGCTAGGGTCTTGTGTGACATCTGAAATCAAGATGTACTTCAAACACTTTATCCAATCTCTAATCTCCTTTGGGGCTGCTAACTAGGATTCCACATATACCCCTCAATGTAGGGGGCAGCACAAAAAAGACTAGGAACTCAAAAGCCCTGCCCGCCCCCACCACCCCCAGCCTGAGGCTCATCCTCAGGGGAAGACTGCCGGGGTCCCGGTCCAGACTTGCTACCTCTTGCCAAGGAGCTCTGCTTACCACCCCTCAGTATCCTCTTTCCACCAATTCTATTATCTAAGGCTTTAGAGCAGTTCAGAAGCCACTTTGTCAAGCATTTTCTGAAGATGGAATTAGGTAAGCACAGAGTCAAGGGCCATCACAGGAGGAAACTCCCTCCCCCCTCAAAAAAAAAAATAACCCTGCACAGAGCCCACTAGAAGACCAAACAGTCACCAGGAAGCCAAGTAAACTTGTCAACTGGATAGTTGAAATGTGAGTTCACAGGTAGCTAATGTGTTCCTAGAGTGTGAAGCTAGGTAATGTCTTCACTTTGCCATTGACATGCCATCAACATCTCAAGGCCAGCTCGTGTCACCACTTGAAGAACTGACACTGCCCTTGTCCAGAATCACCTGTAAGTAACTGAAAGGACCCAAGTGCTAAGAGCTCCACTTTGTATCCCATGGCAGGCACTGGGATCACGTGCATATGCTAACAAATACGAACTAGTCGACACCCAAATCTGTTCCCCATTTTTAAAGCCGCCTGTGATCAGGTGATACGAAAATAAAATAGTAAACCCCCTTAAATCCTTCAGTCTTCAAACCTACTGGGAAACCTGACTGGATTATTGCACCTGAAAACACAAATGTCAAATTTAATACAGCAGGGATACAATTAAACTTTTTCAGGAAGATGAAGACAAGATGCCCTAAATAGCTCAGTGGCAGGAGTGAAGGGACGCTGCATCCCCATCACGTCTTCTGTCCAAGGCAGGACTACACTCCCCTAAAAACTCACGTCTTCCAGAGGCTTGGGCAATCCCTTCCCTGACAACCTTCCTTGAAATGGGCAAGTTCGAGTCACCAATCTTTTCTTCTGTTAGAATGGCAACAAGCCACACACACGACTGCACTCTGGCTTCTGTGCAGAGACCTCCCCTAGGGTTTCCAGTCCTTTTAGACCCTAACAATTCCAGCTGTTCTGTCCTAAGTTGTACTCAATCAAGGCAGTCTTGTTTGCAAGAGGACAGAAGGCATAAAGAGGAACAGGTTGGCTGGCTTTCACACTGCATCATGGTGCAATTTACTGGCCTAACACCAGGTCACCAAGTAAGGCTTCTGCTGACCCTAACCAATTCACGGACTATTTAGGATGTTCCTAACATCTCTCTTCTTGATGTGTAGACAGACGTGTGTGTATGTGTGTGTGTGTGTGTGTGTGTGTGTGTGTGTTCTTAGAATTAAAGAACTGAAAAGAAAATCACTCTCCCCGTCTCAGAGTAAATATTATTTTGGTGTAATTTACCTTAGCTAAAGCCCGTTCTGACAGCCTCAGAACCCCAGGCCAGGAAGTAGGTGTCTTATAAAAATCATAACCAGTTTGGGGATAGAAGTGGCTAATAGGCTACTGTCTTTGATAAATACTGTTTCACCCAAGGCGGATATTAAGAGTGGAAGCTCAAAAAGAAGAAGGGGCAAGACTTAGATCTGTAGCACAGATTCAGAACTTTTGGAGAACAGTTTTTACATCAAGACAAGGCATACAACTTCTGGAAATAGGAAATGGAAACAAATTCTGACATCCTAGGAACAGATAAGAATCCTCTTCAAGTCAGAGGTACAGACAAGATAACTTCCATTTCCCTTACTCAAAATTATGCATGAAAACAGAGTATCCAAACTTCACATATTATTTAAATTCAATTTTGGTAGCTTCAACCACTACCCCCAGGAAAGGCTTCCACCCTGGCTAAGTGGGCAAATTCTACTTCTTTCCCCCATGATCTCTGATGAGAAACCTCTTCCTATAACCCCAAAAAACTAAGGCCAGGGTGGATTTTCAATGGAACAAATCAGCCCATGAATAACCCAGGCCTAGCTGACCACATTTAGAACAGCGAGCGCCCTGAACTTTTTTCCCTCCCTTATGCACAGAACACTCCTCACACAGCTTCCATCAGCAGTCCCTGTAGTAGAGCTGAACCGAGGCTCTATCCTCAAAACATACCCTGCACGTGGCCCTTCCTGTGCACTACTCAACTAAGTGTCCTCCCCTGCTGACCAAAAAAAAAGCCAGTTCATGGGTGCACTCTCCCTCACACCATGTTAAACCAGAGTCCGGCTTTCCCCAAAAGCGGTGGTTCTCAAACAGAAACATGTGAGGACCCTAAAACACAGAATGCTGGCCCCTACCCCATTTCTGGAGTCAGAGGTGGGATCCAAAACTTGGCACTTCTGTGAGGTGTCCAGGGAATGTTGCTGCTGGCTGGGGCCCACACTCTGAGAACCACTGCCCTCGGGAATCCAAGAATGGTTTCAAGGGGTTTTCTTCAATGCCAAAACACTCCTTGCAACACTAAAGCTTAACATGCCTTTCATCCAGGGATAACTAGAACCTCTACCAGATTTTCAAAGGTGAGCATTCCACTGTGTTGAGTAGGATAGCCTCCCAGGGGCTGGCCCTTTCCGATGACCCAGCCACAAGTGCACAGGCAGTACGTCTTTATCTGAGCACGTACTCATTTACGGATGTTTACTGCATCTTTTAAAAGATGTCTAGGGGAAAGGAACCCCACCAGAGTGAGTGGCAGCCTCAGGAACTTGACATAGCCACAGACTACACATCAGCAATGGTGTCTTCTTAAAGATGTTGGTTCTCAAACCCTCCTAAAATCCACTCCTGCCACCTTTCTGATCCAGAATTGTACCCAGGTGTGCAATGCCCCAAGGTGTGTATTTGCAAAAAAGAGCTATTACCATTATCAGTTATCAGTGGTTTACATTTCTAATGAAGTCTACTTATTTGTCAGTTTGGTATTGACCACAGCCTTGATCACAGACTCGTGTATTCTTGGATTCTGCATACCTGCTGTGAACTACTGTGTGAATTAGAAATCCAACTTAACTGAAGCACAAAGTAATTTGTTATTTGTTCTGGTTACCCCTGCCCTGATAAGCCTTTGGCCTGACATATACTTGTTGTCTATAATTACAAAGAACTGTGCAGCTCTCAGGAGCACAGCAAATATTTCAATTTTTAAAACCCGGAAAACATATTTTTCATTATAATAAGCCCATTTAAAACTGACACTAAATTCCCTAAGATCTCTTAAGCTTTTAATAAAGTAAATGTAAGTAATGCCACACACACACACACAAAAATCCTGATTTATTCCCTGTTTCTCATACATCATTGGTATCATTCTACTTAAAACCAACAGTGATGACTTAAAAAAAAAAAATGTTTAGAATTGAATTATAAGTGCATGTTAATCTGAGTAACTTAAGTACAGAAAAGAGTTAGTACACCACAAGCATTTTCTACACTTTTATTTTGTGGTGATTGTGAGACAAACACAGTCCAAACATTTAGACTTCTCGTCCTCCCTCCTGAGGACTATCTGACTCCATAGCTCATGCACCCCAAGTACAGCAGTTGTCAGGCTGGGATAATATAATGGCTTCCCACCAGGATTCCAGTTTATCCTTCTGAATCCCTTTCTCAGCTCTTAACAAAAACGCCACACATACAATGTGGTCGAGGCGAGGTCTTCTTCACACTCACCACCAGGGGGGGCACGGCAGCACAAAAGCCTCACAAACCCTCCGGTGCTTCACGCCTGCCTCTCCTGCTCGGCCTCTGCCTGAATCTGGAATCCTAACTTGGTCATAGAAGGGGTGTTACGACAGCTGGTCCTTGGACACTCAAGTCTCGTACTAGAAGGATCTCTAATGAACACTTAATACTTTTGCTCCTCTGCCGTCTAGAACAGGGCCATGCAGGTCTCTGTGAGATCTGGATCTTTGGCTTAAGACTGCTCCTTTTTTTTCCCTATTCCTTGCCTACACTCTCATATTTCAAATCATCTACGTGTCAGATCCTCTCCCAGGCAGATGAATCACACCCTGCTAATAAGTGAGGTGCTTGGGGGAGATGCGTTAACCATTTCAGGCCACTTGGGTGCCTTTCAGTGCAGGATGCTTCAGGCCAGAGAGCCTCAGTCCCATCTCCTCTGCACTAATGAATTCAACAGTAGCTGGCAGTCAGGCGAGATGACGCAGAAGATGCTCTAAGATGTATCCCCAATTAGCAAGTCTCAGAGACTACCTACAGGGAGCAGGAGGCCCTGGAGGGAAGAGAGCCCACTCCTAATTATTCCAGTAGCAGGAAGGGAGGTCCAGACTGGGACTCCAAAGGTAATGGAGAACTGGGGAGGCACAAAACAGCAAACAGTTGAGGGAAGTGCCATCAGCTGAGGCTCCAGGCAGCCAACAGCCACTACGTTCAGCAATCCAGTAGTGTGATAAACTAGTGTCCTGAGCATTACAAGGGGCTCCTCAGATCAGATACCCCTATGCACCAGGTACCCCACCCCACACCGCACAGACACACATGGGCATGGACACACGAGCAGACACGCACAACATACAGACACTGCCTCAGTGATGACTTAGCACCTCGTTGCCAGGAGTACCCTCTGGAACAGATATGCACGTGTATATAAGATCATGCACACATATCAGTACCCACAGCCTGCTCTCCTCCGTGACATTACCGGAATGTCCCTGTGAATCAGCCAAGAAATGAAGGTGGGCCAGAGAGGCGGTGCTTCGCTCTCCTTGATGAGCCCGTCACAAGCACCCAGTGTTTTCCCAGGTTGAACAAGAGATCTCTCTACTTCTGTCCGTCCCCACCACGAATTAAATCCACCTGGTTTTCTTTTCTAACTCCATTTGCAAACAATTCTGAGCCAATCCTTTGGTCATTTTCCCTGGGGCTCAGTTCCCACTAGTACTGGAATGAAAGGCGGAGGGGACACACCCCATGTGATCTTACAGAAGAACAATAAGGATTAATAGGAAAGTGTTTTAAAAATAAATCACAGAGAAGCTCCCCCCTCTGTGGCAGTCTTACACATATGTACAATGAGTTTACCGGCCCATAAGTATATTGAACCAACACAACCTCATGCTGCAGTATGTACAAGGGTCTGAGAGTAAATGAACTGGCTACCATTCCTTGCTCTGGGCGAGCAGCCGCCTCTTTGCAATCTTCTTTTCTAAGTCACTACAAGGTGTCAGTGTCAATCATTACCCTCTCCAGGTCCTGCCGCAGATGAGTGAACAGCTGCAGCCTCCTAAACAAGACATCCTGCTCCCTCTTCGCTAGATTGTCCTCTTCGTCTTTCTTTGGAGTGATCAAGGGCTTGTTGAAGTTGACCTTCCTCTTCAACTTCCAGTACTGGTACAGGAAATCCACTACTTCCTCAGGCAGCCGCAGGGCCCTGGCAACATCCAGCAGGTTGACGAAGGTGTAGAACTCATCTTCCAGCTGCTGCAGCTTCTGCTTACGGACACTCACCCGGTGGGCCTCTTCTTGATTCTGCTCAAGGCTGGCAAAAGGCTCCAGCGGATTCCGAGGGGAACACTCAGAGGCCCCATTCTCCTGAGTGGCCCCCTCACCGAGGCTCTCCTCGGGTTTTCTATGTGAGCTGTGCTTCGGGCAGTAGGACTTGAACTTGACTTCATCGTTCTCCGCCAAGATGGTCTTCATCTCCAGGCCCCGGTCGAAAGCACAGGTCACGTGAAAGGCTGTGCGGCAGTTCTTCACAGAGCACTGGTAAGAACACAGAGAAGGAGAGAAGAGACCGTTATGGAGTGACGGGGCTGAAGCCCCTCCAAGCCAAGCACCCCCCATGCGTGCGCGCACACGCGCACACACACACACAGGAAGAGCAGCACCTCGAACACGTGCCGGGGCAGGACATTCTACCTGGATCAACCCTGGTACACCGAATCATATTTTAAGTAAGGTAAGGCTTGGGATTTAAAGGAACTCTTTAGGTGAAAGGTTTGGTGAACCAACCCTTTGGCTGAAAGGTTTGGTGAACCAACCCAACTCCCAGAAAGGTAACTGAATCCAAAACGCCTCTAAAAGCAGACACAATTATACAAAGGCCACACACAAACAAAGGTGGTCTGGCACTCAGATTATATTTAAAAAGAACATGTGCTCAACATGCAAAGTAAATTTTGAAACATTAATTGGTGTTCCTAAATTTGAACTCTTTTAAAAGTGTGCTTATATTAAAAAGTTGAAAAAGAATCTCTTCAGGAAGAATGACTGCTAGTCAGAGTTTTTAAAGGAACGTGAATCCTCATTCTCACCCCCCAGCCGAGAAGAGCCCAACACAAGTGGAAAAATAAATGCTACAGTTCCTCCAAGCAGCCAAGGGCTGCTCACGTCTCAGGAGAATGAATGAAACAACTCCTGGACGAGCAGGAAAGAAAAGGAGAAAAGAGAATCCAGCACAGGAAGGCAGATAAGAAAAGGTCTCCTCACCCGTGAAGAAGCTCCAGCATATGCAGAAGGCTCCAGGGACCAGCGCAGGCCCTGCACGGAGACTAGTGTGCGCAGGGACTGGTAGTACCGGCTACTCCCAGCGTCACGTGTGCCTGACTGCTGAGCAGCAGAACCATGAAGGACCTGCTTCCTGTGGGTCACAGGGAGGTCGACCTAGAGACCAGGCACCACCCAGCCATGCCTTCCTCCTCACTGAACACCTTCCCTCTCACTGCCTGCTCAGGGCTATAATTTAGTGCCTTGATTCAGATGGCAAGCCAGAAGCCCAGCAGGAGGAAAGTCATTAACTTCTCCCCATCTGATCTTGCTGGGCGAATCCCTGGAAGGAGGTTCCTTGTGGTGACTAAAGCCAGTCCCTCAAAAGCAACACTGTATTGTCTGAGGCCAAGTGATCCCCGGGCACACCAGGGCTGCAGAGAGGAGCAGAACCCAGTGGCCCAAGGCCAGCTTGAAAAGCTTAATTAAACTCATTCAACAGACCCCGAATCCCAGAACCACAAATGGCAGAGGCTTGAGTTGGGGTTTTTTTTCCCTCATCATTTCGGTATTTAAGAGGTGACTCATTGCCAGCCATGATTTCTTCCATTTTTATAAAGTCTCTTATACCCACAAGTACAGAAAATCCAGCTCCCTTCACCATTCCCATTACAAACACTTACAGCATATAACTAACATAAATCTGTTAATTTTACCTATAAATAACCTCAATTCCAAGAAATGTGTGAAATCAGCTTTAGTGGCAGAACACACACATACACACCTGGCCACTATCATCAACATACAAAGTGCTCCTCCCTTCTAGCGCGCAGCCAAGCGGGAAGTCAAAGTGGGAACAGATGACTGAGACGCTATCTGGGTCTGGCTTAACCTACCCCTAACCCAGCGCTCGGACCTTAAAGAGGAATGAGCTGCAGCGGAATATTTATACAGGACTTTGTAAAGGCGCCAAATGGCCTTCCTCTGGGTTTTCCTATTCAGGTTGACTCAGCAAACAGATGTTACAGAAACATAAACCAGAGCCTCCACAGCTGCAGACATTTCAGAGAGGAATTCTTTAATAAAAATCATTCTATTCTGTGAAGATATGAAAAATCATCAACCTTAGTTGGCCTCTTTTTCAAGCTAATGTTCTGGGAAAAAGAGGTCAGTGGCAACAAAAAAAAGTCATTTTATCGTTCTCTCTTCAAAAGGGAAACAAAGGTCTCATTTACCCACCTCTCACAAACATCAGTTCAGGATGTGGATAGGTGTGCTCAGGAAAGGGCATAAATTTTATCCTCGGAAGCACATCAGGTAACATGGAAGAAAACAACTTCCATTTCCCTCGGTCTGCCTCTGCTTGTGTCCTGCAAGTGTTCACGTGGGTATGTCTATACAGAAACACACTCACAGGGTTCTAATGCTTGTTTTTCATTCTGAGGCTTTTTAAAAATTTTTTCTTCCATTTTCTCCCAAAAGGCCAGAGGATGTTTGTCATGTTTTAAACAGATTCTATTCACATGCAAAACCCTGCACTATTTTCAAGGTCTGCAGCCAAATCCCACCAGCTATCTCATGCCTCACCCTCTGAATATTCGTTACATTCTGGATTCTCAAACTCCAGTGGAGGTGATAATGAAGAAAAGTAGAAATACTAGGCTTACAAAATGAAAAAGTTTTAAAACCTCCAGTCAGTAGATAACTTTACTGAAACAAGATTTATCAGCCAAAATACAAAATGATTTTGCCCCATGAGGTCATTTCTTCAAAACCTAAGACTGGCAGTTTGTATCTGTGCTGATCTGTTGTGTTTTCTACATCAAGAGAGAAGCCACTACTCCTAGAATGTGTCACTGAGACCGGTGGCCCTGAGCTGGACTTTCTTCCCAGAGGAAGAGCTGGACTTGACCTTGAGAGCCAAAGCCACATATAGCATTTGAAGACCTTGGTGGAAACAGCATCTTGGTCATCTTAAATCATGACTCTAAAGGCCAAGAATAACATGAGCCCCAGAAGTCCATTTCTCAAGCAGAATTTTAGAAAACATGAAAAAGCAGCACACCATTTACATTCTCTCCATAATCCTACCTAAAGATTTTCTACATTTGTCTGTGTGTGGACATGGAATATGCAAGCAAAACTTTTAACATTATTGCTTCTTCCCCCCAGACACACACACTCCATCCCACACATCCTAGGTGCCAGGAAGAATTAGATGTCCAACCTGTACTCAGATAGCACTTCTGCAAACACCACCTGGTGCAGCACCTCATGGGTGTCCCACTACCCAGCTGGTGCTCCAAAGAATCTTCTCTACCAAACGCTAAAGTTATTAGCACAGCAAGCTGATTTGGAATAATGCACATCTAAGGTCTCAGGCACCCCATGTGTGCACCAAAACTCACAGAGCTGGTCTGCCACCAGCCGCATTAAGTGCAGGTGGGAAGGTGGCCAACCCTCCAGTGTCAAGAATGGTTCTTCCCTGCCTGTGTAAAGAGCTGCAATGCCAGGCTTGGGGCAGAAAGGTAGAAACCAGAAATGAACTGATTTGCTGTACAGCTCAGGTGGACTTCTGACTTGCTCTGTGATTGTTACAGCTAAAGTTCTGGTTACGCTGGACACAATTCGCCAGCTAAAGGTGTTTATACCCCGCTGGAATCACTCCTCAGCAGACTCAGAAGGGCTGGGAGAACCTCGCCCTGCTTTCTGGATTCTAGTTCCATGACCAAATCCTCTAAGAGTTCACACAGCCCTCCCTCGTCCAGCTCCAGAACAGAGCCATCATAACTGAGAGGATTACCTGTATGGAGGCCCCAAACTTCTCATTGCAGAGGCTACACACCAGCGCCCACCGACTGCTGGGGATGTGAGACACCTTCGTGATGGGTTCCATCTTCTCGGGGCTGCCAATGCTCACCTACAGGCCCAAGGAATAGCAAGACAGGGTAGCAGAGGCCATCAGACCAACAAGGACTGAGCATGGACAATAGAAACTTAAAGATCTTGTTTACATGCAGACCTCCTACCTGATAGCGACAAGGGGCAGGCATGCATGCACTCTCCTATGACAGGAAAACCCCTACTTTAAAGCATCTGGACAGGTCAGGGGCCAGCTCTGGTCCAGTAGCAGTAGAGAGTGGAGAGCCCAGAGCACATGGCCCGTGCCCCATGCCCTCCATACATGGGGGTAGGGGGAGAGGGAGGAAGGGGAGTTCAGTTGACATACATGTCCCTATTTATAAAAACACTCAGATAACCAATAATATTCACTTCTCACCTGAGTGTCTGACAGCAAAGACAGTTATGTATCAGGACAGAACTATCTAATATACCTCTGGCCCACAATGAAGTGGTAAAGACTGAAAATCTTAATTTAAATAGTTTGTGAACAATGGAGTGAAGTAAATATAAACTAATTTTAGTACCTCTCTCACTGAAGAATACCATTCTCTTCAATCAGAAAAGATTATTACATTCAAAGTGGAAAATTACCAAGATAAATAAGGTATCCTCTCTGCATTCAGCCTGGATCACTGAACTGCATAGCTGTTAATACCAAACCGTGAGATCCAGTTGTACCAAAACCCAAGTCATGAAACTACAATCCAAATCATCCCCAGATAATTTTCCTCAGGAGGAAAAATGCACCCAAAAATCACACACCAAAAGAAATGCTGAAATCTGAATCACAAATGATATTCTCATAGTGAGCCATGCAAATTAAATCAGTCAAGGTCTGGGACTTGAAATAAATTAGACCAGACCTGAAATTAAAAAGGTTGAGGCTAAGTAAGAATTTTAGTAAAAATCACAGAAATGTGACCTACAGCAGTGGCTCTTTAACCATGCTACATGGCTCCCCAGGCCAAACGAAAGAGGTAGTGCTGATCCCTGGGGAAGGACACAGTGGCACCCAGGCCAAAGTTAGGCCACACTGCAGGTCCACTCCCGGGAACATGTATCAGCAGTGGGTTGGCCATGACACAGTTCTGAAGTGAAGTCTGAACACCACCAACTGAAAGTCCAAATCACTGCTGCTTCCAGTTAACATTCCCACAATATATACCATGACAAGATGACAATACACTTGAGATTCAGCTTGGGGGGCAGGGGGGAGACAGCAATTAAAAGCTGTCTTTTTACTCATTAGCTACAATACCCCTTATTTATGAACAGTTCCCCACTCCCGTGCCCAGCTAAAAACCAGTACCTCCTGAGCTAAGCTACTAGTAAGAACCACACCTACCTCAGGGATCCACAGAGCACAGCTGACATGGACCCATTTGGTGCCACTGCGGGTAGGCTTCATAGCTCCGCCTTTCTTGGGACACAGCAAACACTTGGGCTGAACCCCTAGGGCACATGTCCGGCATAGCCAACTACCCTCTGGGACCTTGAGGATTCCATAACAGGCCTGTGAAGCCATTCCCCAAGGAAAACAGAGAAAGAAGGTAGATTTACTTTTCCCCATATACCTATTAATTTAAAAACACCTAGGATGATTTTAACAGAAGTACTCCCAGGTCCACCTAGCTGGAGACCCTCTCCCTTCAGCAAAAATGCCAGGCAGCCTGACAGCAGCAGCCAGGAGGTATCTGGGACAACACATACTCATTTACCAGGGGACAGTCCTGAAAACACCTGGAGGACAAAAAAGTTTATAGAAATTCTGCTTTGCTGTGTGGCTAGAGGCACCTATCTACACACACCAAATTTTTAAATAATGGGCAGCAAATTCTTGAAACACTTCACAAGGCTGATAGGAAGCTATTCCTCCTCTGATTTGCTGATGTGGGTGGGATACAAAGTGAGGGGAAAATGCACAAAGCAGTTGAGTCTCTGAAAGCTGTTCAATGAGATAGCCTCAGAAATAAGAATGGGGGGGGGGGGGTGCTGGGTGGCCAGTGTCAATACAGACTACTGGAAAAAAAATTTTCAATAGAACTAAAAGATACTATTAAGGTTTCAAATACTTAAAAAAAAAAGAAAAAGTCTGTATCAGGCATTCTAGAGGAAGTCCCATTTGAAGAGATTTTTATTTTTATTTTATTTTTACTGCAAAATCAAGTCTAAGCTAAATTAAAAGATTAAGTATGGTATGCCTTAAAGAGAAGTCTGGAAGAACATGTCAAAAGGAAGATGAAGTAGATGTTAAGGAAAAGAGATAATGTGGCAACCAACTCTTGTTGGTTTCGGCTCAGGTCATGATCTCATGGTTCCTGAGATTAAGCCCTGTATGTGGCTCTGCACTGACAGTGCAAAGCCTGCTTGGGATTCCCTGTCTCTCTCTCTCTGCCCTTCCCCACTTCCATGCTCTCTCTCAAATAAATAAACAAACTTAAAAAAAAAAAAAGAAAGAAAGAAAAATGAACTAAGGAACATCCACGTTCTCACAGCTCAGCAAACTCTACTCACTAGACTCTATCACTCTCCCAAGTGAACACAACAGGCACAGAAAAATGAGACACTGAAGACAGATAATGTGGTCTCTACCTGATATCTATTTTTTTTTTTTTAGTTTTATTTATTTGAGGGAGAGAAAGGGAGAGCACGAGTAGGGGACAGGCAAAGAGTGAGAATCCTAAGCAGTCTCCACGCTGCCAACATGGAGCCTGATACAAGGCTCGATCCCACAAACCAAGAGTTCATGACCTGAGCTGAGATCAAGAGTCAGACACTTAACCAAATGAGCCACCCAGGTACCTCTAGCTGATATTTAAAATAAAGCCTGCATTGCACAAAATGGCAAAATTGAACAAGATAGCCTGAAGTGCTGAAATCAAGGATTTTACAAGTAAAGTCATTAAGATGGTTCAAAAGAGGGGCGCCTGGGTGGCACAGTCGGTTAAGCGTCTGGCTTCAGCCAGGTCACGATCTCGTGGTCCGTGAGTTCGAGCCCCGCGTCAGGCTCTGGGCTGATGGCTCAGAGCCTGGAGCCTGTTTCTGATTCTATGTCTCCCTCTCTCTGCCCCTCCCCTGTTCATGCTCTGTCTCTCTCTGTCCCAAAAATAAATAAACGTTGGAAAAAAAAAAAAAAAAAAGATGGTTCAAAAGAAAAGGTAAATGTTAAATAAGTGAAGACACAAAACCAGGATGGTACCAGGAGCACATTCAGAACCTTTAAATATACCAAATTGTTCAGAACTTTATCCTTAAATGACCCAGAAGTCAGAAAGCCGAGAGTCACGGTAACATAGCTCCGATCCTCCAGACAGGAAAAACACAGCCACTATGCAATGTGAATATCCAGGACGCAGAAAGGAAACCACAAGCATGAGGAGCAAAGTTAAGTAACACCAAGATTGGAGCTTAGGAGCACTAAGCCGGTGCCATGAGTAAGCCACTGTCAACACAGACTTACTGGAAAAAAATTTTTTAATAGAACTAAAAGATACTATTAAGGTTTCAAATACTACAAAAAAAAGAAAAAAAAGAAAAAGAAAGTCTGTATCAGGCATTCTAGAGAAAGTCACATTTGAAATGAGATTTTTTTTTTTTCTGGAAAATCAAATCTAAGCTAAATTAAAAGATTATGTACAGTATGCCTTAAAAAGAAGTCTGGAAGAAAACGTCAAAAGGAAGGTGAAGTAGATGTTAAGGAAAAGAGACATGACGTAAGGAACAGAGGACTGGGAACAGGTGTGGGGGGTCTGGAGTCCTGAGTCCCAGTCCCAACTCTATCACTAAACCATAGTGGGATCCTGGACAACCCATCTGACATCAGTGAATTCATTTATACAACAGGGCGTTCAACTAGTTTTCAAACAGAACCCTTATTTTCAAACAAAATTCTCAGGAAAAAAAATAAGTAAAATGGTATGAAAAATACTGAAACATCATCCAGGTAAATAACACCAGCAACAAAAAGGCAACATCCATAGTCACAATCATCTTGACACAATAAAACCGCTGCAAGAATTCTGCCATCTCAAGGAAATTTCCCAGATAATCTGAAAACCTAGAGCTACAAGATGACTTGTAACACAACTAAAGCAGAGACTGTGGCCTCACGTCTCCCTGTCAGGATGAGCTGACAAGAGGCCACCAGTAGTGACATCTCCAGGCAGAGAGGAAGCCCACGAGGAAGACCTATTATAAACAAAATGATGAAGAAGAATTTCACAGAACAAATTGGATTCTTTCTGAGAGGTCACCCAAGGACCTACTGTATACGAGTCTCGCTTTTAGGTTTGTTTTAAATCTCAACATCAATAGATGACAGACAACCCTTTAAATCCTAAAAATATATATGAACATGTGTCCCCACAGAAATCTAAATTAGTTCATTATTGCATTAAGTAATAAATAAGAGAGAAGAGCGTCAGCTGCCACAAGCTTTTAAAATCACCCAGTGCCTATCCTTACTGAAGCCAAAGGATTTACCTTTCTGTGGATGGTGGCAAGCAATGACCAGATGCCAACTGGCATCAGGAAGGACAGGAAAAAAAGTTTAAGAAAAGGGACCTATTTGTTCTTCTTCAATATCACAGTTTACATACTACCACACGTTACCAAGTGTTATGGGTTGAATTGTGTCCCAAACAGATATGTTGAAGTCCTAAACCCAGTCCCTCAGAATGTGACCTATTTGGAAACAGGGTCCTAACAGATGTCATCTGTTAAGATGAGGTCAGAGGTGAGCCCCTAATCCATCAGGGCTGGTGTTCTTAGAGGATGGCTATGTGCGAAGACAGACACACAAGGAGGACACCATGTGGCAACAAAGGCAGAGACCAGAACTATGCAGCTGTAAACCAAAAAATAGGTGTTAGCAAACCACCAGAAGACAGGCAGAGGCAAGGAAGGATTCCCCTACAAGTTTGAGGGAACATGGCCCTGTCAACATACCTTAATTCAGACTTCCCACCTTCAGAATTGCAAAATCGTAAATAAATGTCTGTTGTTTTAAGCCACCCAGTCCTGTGGTATTTTGTTATGGCAGCCTAACAAACTAGTAATACCAAACTAACCACCTTTTAGGAATTGCTCTCCACCCCCCACAGTGTTAATATCTAAACTCAGGTGTGAAAGCCAGGGCAGAGGGGGCTCATATATTCTTTTTAAGTAAACCTCACTTCTATGGATAGAAATAAAAACAGGTCAGGGAAGGAGGATTTCCATAAAGGATCGTATTCTTCCAGTTGTAAAAAAAAAAAAAAAAAAGTAACAGGAAATACTTCAAACATTATAAGAACCAATTAGAAAAAAGAGACATCGTCCATAGGGCACACTTCTTTAACTCACTAAGGACAGCAGGAAAATAGACCCTATGTGGTGGAAGACCTCTGGCCTCCCTGGTGGCAGATGAGCTCACATCCCAGGTGGCTCCTTTCTGGGCCTCGCTGCCCACATACCTGGTGCACACAGATGTTGCATTTGTCACAGAACACCATCTCATTGCCGTCCTCACCATCAGGTGACTGGCAGACATCACAGACAACATCTTCATCATATTCAATCCCCAGGCCTTCTTCGGTCTCTATGGCATGATTCATATTGTCATAGCATCGCTGTTCAAATTCCTCCAGGACCCTCTCCATGGTGTATTCATCTAACTCAGGCATTCCTGAAGGAAAAATGCCACAAGAACATTTTAATACATCTATATTAATAAACATTACAGTAAGACAGCACTAATGACAGTATTAATATATTTATATTTATAATACATCGTCTTATAACTAAATCCATCCTGAGTGTCCCATTTTCTACTGAAGAAGGCCTCTCAGACTGTTCAAGGAAGGATCTTCAAATTAAAAGGCAGACACAACCTTCCATGCAACAGTTTGTTACCTATGGACAGGTGCTGAAAATGTAGTGTTGTAAGAAGAAAAGCAAAAGATAAATCCCAAAAGGGTTTAAGGATATTAAATACATATATTGTTAGATTATCATTTCATTACATTATAAACCACAAGTAACATGGAAGGGACTTCAAAACCATGACCATATATAAGAGTTCGGGTATTTTCTGAAAAACATTCTTTCTTGCTACTTAAAATGTTGCTCTGAGAACAGATTTCACTGTGAGCACACAAATGTTTTTAACTGATTTACCCCTCCTCACTCTCTGAATTTACAAAGTTGAGATGCATAGTTAATCAGACACATGAAAGACAGAAACACAAGGAATGTCTGAAGCAAAGGAAACAGCTCATTGTGAATCAAATAAAATGCATTCTTATGCAAGAATGACCAAAAATAAATTTCAAGTGGTTATCATGGTTATAGGAGTGGTGGAAGAAAATAAGTCTTATCTCACTTGTGGAGATATTCCAAACTTCCTACAATGAAAATACTCATGCAGAAAGAAAAAACAGGTTAGACTAAAAATACTCTAAAAGAACATGTAAGTGGCAAGAAAAAACAGAAATGTTATTAGAGCCAGTAACTTTTATGCACTCTTGATAAATATAAAACCATCAAATTAACACTTTAAGTTTTTAAAAATCTGAAGAACACATTAGAGCTGACACTGTGATAAGCTCTAAGCACATTCAAAAAAGTCACCTAGCACCCAGCTATCACCTCATACCCTAATTACTGATAAGTTACTTGCCTGCATGGCCAGGGCACTCATATCTCAATTCCTCCTACCAATTTTGAAACTACCAGTGGCTTTGAAAATACAATCCTATGCTCCATAATTATTTCTTACCATTACAACGAACAATAAAAATAAAACAAACATCTTTAAGCATATGTTCAATTTACGTTACAACCACATACATAATCTGCCTTGCCGGAAGTATTCCATACTACCATTCAATCTGATGAGTTAGGCCAGGCTCATTACTTAAACCACCTCCAAAGCCGCCAGGGTCTCTGGCTGTACCCCTCTGCCTTAAGACAGGACACCTAGCCAGTCAAGTGCATTACACTGGTCTTTACACAGCTACTACAAACCACAACTTTATAATCTTTGAAGCTGGAACTGAATGGTATTCTGTCCAAGGGAGCTCTGAACACTTAGGAACAGACTGTGTAAAAGAGCCCCCTGGCTTGCTAATACCCTGGCTACTGAAACCTAAAAGCAGGGACCTTTGGAGATGGTGATATACTCTGTCAAACAACTTTCCCAGCTCAGTCTGCACCACTGCTCCCATGCCACAGCCTGGGGAGCAGCATGGCAGCAAAACAACTGGTATGTGCCAGGCCCTGTGCTAGGTTCAGCGACTGACTGATACAACACAAAACAGTCTTTGTCCCTCAGGGCTTTCAAATCTACCATCGAATACTCTATAAATATCTACTGTGTGCCAGACAGCCACCAAACACCTCTCTCCCACCCAGGTCCCACAGCACAAGTTCCAATTAATCCTTGCAGTCTCTCACACAGAGCCCAGACTTGACCTCAGTGGTCCTGCTCATCACAACACTTCAGGAAGCCCTTGGCAATCAGAGGTGGCATGTGAGATGAAACCCATGTGCCATCCTGGTCTTGACACTGGGAGGTGCCAGCATATGAGGTACAGAAGCTCCAAGCTGTACACACACACAAAAAGATCAATTTATAGAAAATAAACCATAATGGGCAAAGCGCTCAACTAAGGCGGGGGCTTCACGGAAGGAGAGCCCAGACAGAGGTGAACAGGGAAAGGGAAAAGCACTCCAGGTTTGGAGGACTCAAGGAGAATCACAGAAGTGAGAAACACAAGAGGTGTGTTAGAAAACAGTGAGCCTGGCTAGAGTGGAGTTTAATATGAGAAACAATAGGCCAGAGCTGAGGAAAGGATCTGAATGACATTGCGGTGGGAGGGGGCAGGGAACACAGCAGGAAACTTTGTAGACCAGACCCTCCTGTCATCTTGGGGAAGTCACTTCATTTCTCTGGGCTTCAGTTCCCTTGAGGTAAATAAGTGAGGGGGTGGATCAGGGCAGAGATGGGGAATCCTGCCTCCACGCCCACGGACAACATCCCTCATCAATCCCACCACTCTGTCTACCAGCCGCCCACAGACATGTGCCATAGCCAGACAAGCTGATCTCCAAAAAAGAGCCCACGATTCTGAGACTAAAGCTATGATGAAGCTGCCTTCACCAGGATATGAGCTTCTACTACTCACCCAGATGTCTAAAATTCTTCTCTATTCATCATTCATTAATAAAACAATACAACCCATGGTCTCTCACCCATCTCCTTAAATTCCTCATTGGTCAGTTCCAGCCATGCAGCATCCATGTCGTTGAGGTCGTAACGACACACACTGTCAGCCAGCGTCCGGATATCAACATAGCCCAACTCTGGAGGCTCGGAGCCCGGTGAGACAATGTATTTCTTGGGCCTGATGAACATGAGGGATTTCTCTTCAGACACGACCCTAGTTAACAAGAAAACAAGGCAGCCACGTTACCCTTCCTGCCACATGACAGGAATTCATCACAAGGCCCAAAGCTTGCTTCCACTTCCAACGCCCTAAACCCCAGGTTCTCACCAGACAAATTGGCTTAAAACGTCACTGCTAATTAACATCACTGTTAATAAAACTAAGTAGAAGTATCATTTAAGCCCCCAAAATGGAAAAAGATACAAGTGAAAAAACACTAAAAAGTCCTCAAAACCAGCTTGACCAGCTTTTTCCAACTGGCTTCCCAGGATCCCACATGCCCTGAGCCTTCATCTAGGACAGCAGTTGCTCTGCTGGCAACACCTCAACACCAACCTAACTTGTGAGAGTTTAGGATAAAATCACTTTCCACCAATCAGGCCTGACCACCCTGCTGAAGGCCCAGCACTAGGTTCAGGCAGGACAATGCATGGCAGAACACCGCAGAGCCAAGAGGACAAACCCATCACCTCTAATCTTAAAAATAAAACTAGCCCTTGTCCATTACTAATCAGTCTAAGAATCTAAGAGGCCTAGCCAAGTGGGAGACTCTCCCAACATACACTCAGGATCTCCTTATAACTGCCAACCTCCCCCAACCTGTCAACACCCACAGAAGAGCTTTCCACCATACCCCACTCAAAAGAAATGACACAAGACCCAATCACCCCCAACATGGAATGAAGGGCCTTCTCTTCCTAAAGACAAAGGCCCAGCATCAGAGCTCCACACGCCCACCACATCAGCAGTTTGTGTCAGCATCAACAAGCTGTCCAAGGAGTGTCCAAAGTATTTTCATCAACCTTACAATTACCAGAGCGATTTTATCTATGTGACACTCAGGCAAACCAAAGGTTGTTATTTCTCCTACTCAACTAAGAGCAAGGTTTTAACTAAAAACTCCAGAAGCTGTGGTACCACATACTTCTCTGATGCTGGGCTCCTCTATCCACGCCCCCCTCCGCCCCCCCCAAAAAAAAAAGATTCATAGAGGAATTCCTGAATTCCTGGATTGGGACTGCCAGCACTCTAACAGTCGGGATTGTGCCCCAGATGCAGATTCTAAGGCAAATGCAGTGTTTATCTTGCAGAGCCCAGTTTAACATTCCACTCCACAGGCCAGAAGTCCAGCCTACAGGGGTATCTGATTGGTCATTTAAGCCTGCATATTTATGTGGACATTTGTCACAGATCCAAAACAATGATCATCAGCAACAGTGAATGAGTCCACTTCACAAGGCAGGCAGCTGAGTGACAACACAGCAGAGAAACCAGGTGCTAGTTGGGAGCAGAGGCCCTGAATCCTCTCTCCCTGTGAGGAACCTCCAGTCAGCTGAGCAAGACAGCGAAGAAGAAATGAGCAAACTGGTCCTTTATGCAAAGGGAAGTCATCAAGGACCCGGACCCTCAACACCCTTAAGGGGAAAAGTACTTTGTAAGCAAATCCAAAGGAAGCCCAGCAAGAACAACTGGGCAAAGTCCAGCCATAGGAGAATTCATCAAATACAGCCCTCTCCTTAAGCTCCACTTCCACCTAACCCTGACCTGGCAGGCCTCCTCTCCAGAGGTGCAGTCAATCCCCGCAATATCCAAGAAGCCGGGCCCCCACTCCTCTCCAGAGTGAAGAGGATCTGGAGGTAGGTGAGGGACAAGTGGAGGAATAAAAGTTTTCCCTCCCCCAGTCAGTTCCCAAAATGTCTTGGAATTTGCCCTCCTCTCATGAAAGTGCAGCCAGCACCTTCCCAAGACAGCTGGAATGTGTAGTCTGAAGGCCCATGGTCCTCAAAAATCACTACTCTATGGACCTGAAATGTGTTTCTACACATTTCTATTGCCACTTGAGGCCTCATCATTTCACTAACTGAAACACTGCTCTTCTCAGGCACCTGGATGTCAGGGCAGAAAAGCAACGGCAGGTGGAGAGGCACGTCTACCTGGCCACAGGCTGAGGGATGGTCCCAGGGCTCACGGGCACCTGGACTCCTTTCTCCCACTCCTGTCTCCAGGGATCTGCCAACACATAGTACTCATCTGGGTTCAGCTGATAGGAGTCATGCAACTTCATAGCGGTGATCAGGTCTGTCCTAAACACCTGGAAAGAGAGAAAGGGTCACTGACATTTGATACTTGCATTTTTATTCAGAGTGCTGGCAGCTGCAGGGTAACCATGGAGCTGCTGTGTAGTAACGTCACTGTATCAGCAGAGACCCAGTCTGACCGACGACCGGAAGCCCTCAGTGGGCCACAGCCTTGGCCTCTCAGGCTTGGGGGCAGCACAGCTCACACTACCCTCTCACTTCCTCATCAACTCCACAAGCCTGAGGTGTCTCTGACAAGCAACAGAGAAACCTCGTTGTCCTCCCCTGAGAAATCTCATGAACTCTCAATTCCAAAGACTACTGCTGAAAACACACACCTAAAAATCTGTGGAAGGAGGCATTTCACTCAAGGGTGCTCTTTTGGTAGATGTTTAAGAAATAAAACTCCACTAACCACTTAACACTTCAAGCCATAACCTAGAACCACCAGGGCCTCCTCTTCTATACTCAGACTGCAGCCACCCAGCTCCTGCCTCCCAGGACACTAGGCTTATGGCAAGGTGGCTGGGGAGTCAGGCCCTGGTTGGCAGATGCCAACGCAGAAGTACAGGCTAGAAAAATATGGGAGAGAATTGGGGACAGACCAATGGGGTCAAGTCAGAAAGGGGGCTTGTAAAGAACATGTTTACACACCTTTACCTGATGTAACTTCTACAAAGGAAGCAACATTAGTGGGGAAAGCAGAGGAGGGAAGGAGAGTAAAAGAAAGAAGCAAGCAAGCTACTATACTCTCTCTTCACCTGGCCAAAATCAGACCCACAAAACTCAAAAGTATCGCTGTACTGAGGGAGCAAAGTGGCACCGGCATGCCCGCTCCTCCTGACTGGGGACACGACAGGAGCACAGCCACGGCCTCGTCCTCCATCCTCAGTCCACTGGTGTCTCAGGGCTACATAAGGAAGCTCCAACCCTGGCATCAGCACCAGCCCAAAGTTGTATTTGGCACGAAGCAAGCCTGCATCCGTAAGCTACACTCTGTTTACACAAGTCACAATGCTGAACTCTCTCTTCTTGGGACAGTGAGTTCTTTCTTATGCTGCTAAGCACAGTTCACATTATATGCCTGCTAATAGGTCCATTTGTTTTTCCTGGTGGCTTTTCAAACTGGTGATCACTTTAATAAACTTCACCATAGTCAGACCACCGTCTGAGGCAGTGTCTGAATAAAAAGGCCATTTCTCCAGGCTGCCATCTCTCAACACCGACTTTTCACCAGTATGCCATTTCTTGTTTCTAACGTTCCAGAAAAAAGGAAGAACCTGGCTGTGCAGCCTCCACAAAAGCACAACTAAGATCAGGTTCCCTGACAGCCCTGAGCCACCTGACGCACTGGTCTGCACAGGACCTTGATCATCCGTGCCCTCCTCACCCCCAAAGAGGAAAAGTCCTTGAAAACAAAAATCACAGGAAGCAAGTCAGTTAAAACACACATTCCAACTACAACTTACAAGTAATAAATAAGGGAGTTTGCCAAAGAAGGAAAAATCAAACTGAAGCAACAGGATGAGAACAGGATGGCCCACCATTCCTTTACTAAAAGACTCAGAGGAGGACGCCAAAAACTGAAAGAGATGCCCTAAATGAATTTCCAAGCCTCTGGCAGAGTTCAGAGTTAGTGCTAACCTAAATATAAAGTAGTCTGAACTAACTGCTGAACTCAGAGAACTTTAGAAAAAAAAATCAGAAACAAAACCGGGGTCAGGGACAAGACCAGTGCCATCCATGCTGCTCAGCCCCATCTCACTGCCTGGTGCTCAGCACACCCAGTACCAGCTTCCCTATTCGAGTCACCCTGTATTTTTACCCTCAAGTGACAGTACAGTGGTTGTGGAGGCAGCACAGAGAATTGAAGAAATAAAGGCAGGCAGAGCCACTCCAATACCTCAGAAAAGGAGGGGAGCACTGCAGGTTCAAAATGACAAAGGCCTGGAATAATCAAGGCAATAAAATGGCCACCTGCCCATGAAGGTTTGATCTAATGTCTCCTGGGATGACTTTCTGCAATTTTAAAGGATATAAAGTACATTTCCTCATGGAGAATGTTATTCCACAACTAAAAATTCCTACACTGCTCAACACAGTGTCCCCCAACACTTCCATTACAGTCAGAGAAAATGAAGTACCTGGTGGAATGCAGGCCTCTGCTCTGAAGCTACAGGATGAGGTGGTCTTTGGAGTCATCCCGTGAAAGACGCAGCACAAAACAAGGGGCTGAACCAAAGGCTCTCTTCCCCACAACCTGCCCACCTGAAAACCATGACAAACTAAAATGCCCTTTCTTCAATCATTTAAATCCTCAGAGCCTGGCAGAGGTTGTCAAAGAAAACATATCTCAGGACTGGTAGAAGGCCCTAATCAACAAAGGCCAGCAGAGAAATGCACCTAAAAGCAATTGTAAATAAAGAGACAATAGAGAACAGGTAGGTAGGTAGGTAGGTAGGTAGGCAGGCAGACAGATAACAAAACGTGGGGGAGTAGGGAAATAGAAGAAACAAATTGAAAAAGAAGGGGGAAAAGCCTTAAGCGTAATCGCCAAAACAAAACTCCCAGAATTACAATGGGTTGTTGCCAAATAAGCCACAAATTCATGGCCAAAACTAACTTGAGGCTGGCAGTGACTGGCAGCAGCCGAACCCGCTGATCTCCTGGCCAGAGGAAAAGTTGTTGGGAGCCAGCGAAGATGAAACAGAAAAGGAAAAAAAGAATATAATTAATAGTAATAGCTAACATTTACTACTGAGCACTTTTAAGTGCTTAGTATGTATTAATGTCTGTGTATTAACCCACTTAATCCTCACAAGAATCCTCTGAGGCAAACACCTGTGTTATCCCCATCTTACAAATTCGGAAACTGAGGCACAAAGAAGTTAGATAACTTGCCCATGATTGCAGAGGCATCAATTTCAACCAACCAGGTGTGTGCCAATCACATGTTCTCATGCACACATGTAGGACATGCACAATCACACCATCACTCAGGAAATACCTCTGAAGGTTTTCGATCTTCATGTCTGGAGCACGAACCTCTCCTGTGCTGAGATCGGGAATTCTGTGACCAAGTAGTTGAGAGGCCTAAAGACAAATAAATATCCAAAGAGGAACAATTAAGAGCACACAAATCACTGTGCGTTCACAGGGTTTTTTTAAACCAAATTTGGCAAGGCTCACCTCAGCACCTCCCCCATGACTTGATGCTCCTCCAATCCCAGTACTTACTTAAACCACTCACTTTCCAGAGCAGGCCTAACAAGCTTGCTCTGGTTCTCACTGTGTATCCCAGGTACAGCCCACAGGAGGGAAGGCCTTTTAAGAGCATCATGCATGTGGAGCCTTCATCTGTAAGCCTGCATTTCTTATAAGGTTCAAAGTCTCACGTTGGTAAATACAAATTGAGAAACATTGGAGTTTTCAGTAAACTTTTCTAAATGCTAAGATCATTATGTTCAATCCTAATGCCACCCCGCCAAAACTTAAAAAGAAAAAATCTTGACTCCACAAATATAAAAACTTAGCATGCCCTAGAACAGGAAAGTTCCAAGACTGCAATAGACTAGGGGCTATGGCCAAATAACCTTAAAATTGCCTACTCCCCTTTCCCAAGAAAAGGCCAACTGGCTCTTTTCTGTGCATTTCTTCCACATTTCTAAATAACTAATGGTCTGTTATCCAGCATCATCCCCACCAAGCCACAAAATCTGGAAACCCTACCAGGGCACCCTTGTCTCCTAACTGCCGCCATGTCTGAGTTCCTCTCAGGCCTGAAGACCTCTCTATAGCAATAACTCCATCCTGCTTCAGATGCTCCCTCCACCCAGGTGGCAATTCTCTTGCCTGGTGTCCACTTTGTCTCCTATGCATCCCGTAAATATTAGTGTTCCTCCTTCCTGTTCCGAGTGCTCTCCCCAAGGAGCACTCACCCCTGCCCTCTCACTCAGTCTTATCCAGTGCGCCCAGGAAACTGTCAGACTTGCATTCCCACACTCACCTCCGTCCCAAGCTCCAGGTGCACATTCACCTTCAGATAAGACATAAAGCTCCGGGTTCCTTAGATCAGCCAACTCAGCGCGACAAAAACTGGACTCAACATTTTGCCTAAACCTCTTATTCCTCTTGTGTTTCTACTTTGATGAATACCACTATCATTTCTATTAGAATTCAGAAACCTAAGAGTCATCCTAGACTCTCCTCACTCAGGACACATCCAATCAATGGCCAACTTATATTCAATGCAACTACCCAATACCTCAGAATCCCAGCCTCTTTTCTCACCACCTCCACCTCTGCCTCCTGTCACTTGTTTTATGGCCAACTGCAGTGGCCTCCTGTTTGTGGGTACCATATCACCACCAGAGCTCCCAAACATCCCTCACAACCACCTGCAGTGGGTGTCTAACTACCTACTCACCTCTACCCTGAACACACACTGTACTGTTTCCCAGAAATTAACAACCCCCCTACCCTGCAAATAAAAGCCCGAGCCTGAGGGAGTTGCATTCTACCAGCAAAACCACTTGCCACTCAAACAGGAAGCTCTTATCTCCATGGATTCCAGAGACAAGGAACAAGAGAATCAAAGCACCCTTAAGACCTTGGAGACATCAAGAAATAGATTCTGTACATAAGCCTATCATCAAGATTTTCAATGACCAAAACTAAACGAGATTTCCAAACTCCTCTCTGACAGGGAAGATGTGGGCACTACCCCTGATCACCAGTTCTGAAGGCTGCTACTGGGTCAACTGACTGTTGTTAGGTTAGCAGAATTAGATTTCCTACAGGTGGTCCTACCATACTGTTCAGTAAATATTTTAGAAAAACTCTTCCTTAAAAAAAAAAAAAGTATACCTCTTTAGACTCCAATGAGTAAGAATGTTTCACTCCCACACTGAAAGAAAGATTCTGGGCACAAACAGGGGTGCGAACCCAACTTGCAGAAGTTCTAAATCTGGTCATCAGTGGAAAATGGGAAAGGCAGAAGCCAAGTGAGGAACCTGGAGAGAAAGGCAGGTGGCTCCCATCGTTAAGCCCCTTTTCACCATCTGGTACTGCAGGCCACCCTCTGGCCAGCCCACAGGCTGGAAGAAACAAGGAAGAGTGATAGCAACTCTAGAAAGATGCTCAGGGGTTGGAGAAAGATGCAGGGAAGAAAAGGCATAGGCCCTTTCCTTTGAGTTACTACGAGAAGGGTTACAAATGATAAGAAAACTAGAAACTTTAAAAGAAATCACTCCACTGCTATACTTTAAAAATGAACATGGAGTGAGGGGAAGTGAGTCTTACAGTCAAATACTTACACAGTTCAAGCAGAAACGGCAAACTTGCTCAATTTTAGTTTTTGTGACACTCTTGCCTCTTCTAGGGGATCTGTCAGAGTCCCTCCCAGGTAGTTTCCAAGGTTCCCAGGAAGTGTACAGCTTTACTAGCCAAGAACACACTCCAAGTAATGGCAGTCACTTAGACATTTTTCTAGGGCTGTTTCTATATTCTTGAAAAAATAGTCTGTGCCACATTAGCTTTCAAAATCATGTACCCAAAGATGCTACAAAATTGGGTATCTGATAGTATTATTATCCAAGAGAAACTCTGGTCTACCCAGAAATAATCTGTTTCTCTTCCTTTTAATTTACCTAATGAAAGAAGAAGAGAAAACATAATCTATTACAAGCACTTTGCAGAAAGGGAAAGACTAGGGAAAAGGTAAAATTTCAATTATAACTGACAAAATGGAGGTTTATAAATAAAAGTCAAAAACCAGTAATCAACCAAGTATCTACCAACAAAGTAAATGAGTGAACAGTGGTATCCATACAATTTATTATCCAAATTACGGTATATCCATACAATGGAGTATAACCCAGCAATAAAAAAAAATGAGATGTTGATACATGTAACATGAATTAACTTTGGAATAAATGTAGAATGAAAGAATCCAGACAAAAAGAGTACATACTGCATGCATTATTCCATTTACATAAAACTCTGGAAGACAGAAACTAATCTGTAAAAACAGAAAGTAGATCAGAGGTTGACTAGGGAAAAAAGAGGGAAGGATTATCTTGAGTGTAATGATTTCAAGGGTATAAACATTCAAAATGTATCAAAGTGTATACTTTAAATGTATGCACAAAAAAAAAAGGGATGATTTTCTATCATCCAGTAACAGTAAAGGAAAAGATAATGCTCCATTTTACTTTACACAGGTGGTTGTACATAAAACCTAGATTTCCCTGCTGAACCAGGTGAGAATCTGACGAGGGAACTAGAAGGCCCTTCCATGTCCAGCAGCGGTATTTGTTCCTGGTGATCTCTGTCTGGTTTATTTGCTTTCAAGCACTGTGTCAAGAGACATCAGGGACAAGACACAGATGGCTATTTACAACATACACCACACCTAAGTTGGTGTTGTGCACACAGCAGATTCTCAAAAAAATTTTAAGAGGAAAAAAATATAGTGTTGCTGAGGACAAACAGTCATGCTCAGTAAGAATCACCACCACTGTTAACTCAAGAACTGAAGGTGACAAGCACCAAGAATATACCCATTTTACCTATTAGAAGATACACTTTAAAAAAGAAAAAAAAAGATATGCTTTTGTGCTCTAGGAAAACGAGGTCATGGAAAATAATACATTTAAAGACAGCTTAGTGGGGCCACTGCTTCCTGATGGGAATGCACTGACATCTACATTAACAGAAAGTCTACAGGCAAAAGACTAAAGTCTTATAATATCACACCACTTCTCCCTACAGCCATGCTCTCTCCAGGCATCTCCCACGTGGTCAAGAAGCTCCCAGAATATTATCCAAACAAAATAATTTTTGCATCCCCTTTAAATTAAAAAAAAAAAAGTTATGTAGTGGGGTGAGCTTGGGTGACTCAGTCAGTTAAGCATCTAACTCTTGATTTTGGCTCAGGTCAAGATCTCACGTTTGTGAGATCAAGCCGCAAGTCAGGCTCTGCGCTGTCACTGCAGAGCCTGCTTGGGATTCTGTCTCCCTCTCTCTCTGCCCCTCCCCTACTCACGTGACTGTCCCTCAAAATAAATAAATAAGCATTTTTTTAACGTTAAAAAAAAAAAGGTTATAAAGCTTTTTTTTGAAAGTATGTTGGGTGAAAACAAACAAAACAAATTAAACCAGAATTGAGAGTATTTCAAATACCACAAGGAACAGGAGATAGTGACGTGTGCTACAGCAAAACACTAGCCAATTTTAAGTTCTTAAAAACCATGCACTACGATTACACTTGGTTGGTGCTGCATTTTGTTTTTATTTTCAGAATGTTAATAACATTTAATGGCAAACAGCTAAAACTATACCAAGTAAAATTCTTTTTTATTTTGTTACTTTCCGGAGAGGAGCTGGGAACTCTAAAAATTTGACAGTGATGTCTAAAAAATTATTTTATTGCCCACAAAGATAGGATTACCTAAAGTCGACCTAAGTGAATTTAAAAATTCTGCACATGTACACAGTTTAACAATTCTCTATTAAAAAAAAAATTCTTATTAAACACTGAAAAGAATGAATAGAGAGAAAATATCTTGTTTTGTTTTCGTATCCCCAAACTCCCATTAAAACAGAAGTTTGTGAAGTTTAACAATACAAGTTATAAAAGGTTCATAGATCACAGCATCATAAGCATGGATCTTGTACATGCACAGAGCATTCTGAATCCTGCTTTCTGGTCCTACTAGGCAGGTATCTCGAACACTCGCCTTTGAAATTAAAAATAGCCATGCTTCTTGCCCTAGATCTAAAATAAGGAAAAACCTCAAGAGTAAATCTACTACACACTGCCCACATTGGTAACTCATGTGTGATAAGCCAGGGTGCATAGTGCATGAAAGGTTCAGAAATTACAATGAATGGTGGTCTGGGTTCATACCACCACAAAATGCAAACTGTGAGGGAACCTCATCACTATTAAATGGCAATCTTCTGTCTCAAACACTACTTCTAGACACCAAATACCACACTGGTGTCTACAGGATGTTAAACCAGCCTAACAAAGTAAGGCACTTAGGACCAGCAAGTATTAAGTCTAGCAGGCCAGCTGGTGTCACAAAAGTGCACAGACCCAAGATACACACCTATGCATTATTTCAAGGCTAGGGACAGCCCCGTGCAAGTAAAGCAGTGCTATGGAAACTGCCACCACAAAGTAAGCAATTTAATGTAGTTTATTAGCTTTTTGCTTTAATTGCATGATAGAAGACAAGCCTCTAATACGATTGCTGTTTTATCATAGGCTGACCCTATACTTCCCACAATTCCTCCATCCCAGCATAGCTTTGCTCCATGGTCCAACTCACTTCCACCTTCCAAAGTACAAAAACTTAATGCATATATTCAAAAAACTGGCTCAGGAATATTTCAACGTAAATATACTTGGGTTTTCAACCAACTGACATACAAATGTTTCAGTTACCCAGCACTCCTGCCAACATCCAAATCCAGTGGCTACAGAAGACTAGTCCATGGACTAGATCATTTTGTGCTAATTGCTCTTCAAACCCAAGAGGATGCTTGCTCTACCTGTCAATTTCAAAGCCAAGCCACTGTCAGGTTTGAAAAGGGGCAAAGCCATCTCTGTGTGCCTTAAGGAGACACACAGTACATATTTTGAAATATCTGAGCCTAAATCCCTACATTTCAAGAATGCCTACACAACTCCTTGGTGTCTCAAGATGCAACTGATGGAGGAAAAAGAACAAATTAAAAGCATAGGCAGGGTGCCTGGGTGGGTCAGTCGGTTAAGCATCTACCTCTTGATTTTGGCTCAGGTCATGATCTCAGTTCATGAGATCGAGCCCAAGTCTCTCTTTCCCTAGATTCACTCTCTCCTCTCTCTGCCCTGCTTGTGCTCACTCTCCTTCTTTCTCAAAACAAATAAACGTTTCAAAAATTATAGTCAAATAAGAAATGTAAGTGGAAGCAGAGTTAACTTTTATGCAAAAGAGAAACCACCAAAGACCTGCATGAAGGTAAACAAGCACAGCCAACTGAATTAAGAAAATGAAGACAGGGGCGCCAGGGTGGCTCAGTCAGTTAAGTGTCCAACTTCGGCTCAGGTCACGATCTCACTCACAGTCCATGAGTTCGAGCCTTACGTTGGGCTAGGTGCTGGTAACTGAGCCTAGAGCCTGCTTCGGATTCTGTGTTTCCCTCTCTCTGCCTCTCCCCCACTCACACTCTTGTCTCTCTCTCAAAACTAAAGAAACATTTTTTAAAAAATGAGGGGTGGCTGGGTGGCTCAGTTGGCTAAGCGTCCAACTTCTGCCCAGGTCATGATCTCACGGTTCATGGGTTCGACCCCCGCATCGGGCTCTGTGCTGACAGCTCAGAGCCTGGAGCCTGTTTCAGATTCTGTGTCTCCCTCTCTCTCTGCCCCTCCCCCATTCATGCTCTGTCTCCCTCTGTCTCAAAAATAAACATTAAAAAAAATTTTTTTTAATTTAAAAAAAATGAAGGCAAGTTATCAAAAAATATAAGGGAACTCATTAAATGCAGTGAGACATAAAGAGGTACAAAGCAGAAAGTACGTTTAATCTACTAAAAATTGTGGTGTCTCTTCACTGTTTACCTGTAAGCTGGAGAGCACCCAGAAAAACTGAAGTCCTCTCATAACTTTATGTTTCTCACTCATGAACCTGCATTAATTACCACGTGCAAAATTAGTAGATTTGAACTGTACTCAGATCTCTTTCCTGACCATTCATCATCACAGATAATGGAGCAGAGCTCAATTGGGTAAATGGAGGAGATGGAAATGTTTCAAGGCCAATACAGGTGTGGTAACTGGGCAGCCAAGGAGGGTCCCCAAAGGTACCTGGTTCCAGACCCCCAGCAACACACCAGGCCTTCCCACAGGGAAGTCAACACAGCCCTGAAATTAGGAAATTCAACCGGAAAAGGAAGCCCTGCTTCACAACTTCAGGGAAAACTTTAAAGTACATTTCTCTCATTATTTCTAAAAAAACTTTTTAATTTCCCTCTGGGCCTTTGACAGGCACATTTAAAAACACCCAAAAAACCTCCCAAAAACATCATTTTCATTTGGCTCCCCCTTATCTGAGCCAAAGATCCCATATTTTGGAAGAAAAAACAAAATGTGCCAAATGGACAGTATTAAGTAATATTTAATTCTTGTCTTACTTGTACAGGAAAAAAATGTAAGGATGCTGATCAGAGCTGTTAATTGGCCTGAGATAACAATCCATAATTCCTGCCAAAAGAAAGGACACTTGATGTTTTAATTAGCCTCTGCAGCTTTACTGAAGATAAAAATGCAATCTCCTTTAGTTTGGAAATACTGAACAATAGCTAGTGGATCCCATTCCCCCATTTGCCAAAAACCCTAAGAACAGAGGATCCTGGGCTGGGAAGCAAGAAATGAAGGGCTTGTTTCCCTGGGCCACACCCTGGCACAACATGTAACTTTAGAGATTGGCTAGGGCCACCCTGTGCCAGGAGGCCAGCAATTACAATGCAGCCTGCAAATACCCCAACACTATTTCATCCAACTGTAGGGCCAGTCCTCCACAGGGCACCTGGAGAAAGGCTTCAACAACTCCAACTGCAGCTGGATGAGTGCTTGCACTGGCACAGAAAATGCCCATCCATCCCCAACTGTAAATACCACACTGGTATTCCCCTGGATCAGGCCAGAAAACAAAGCAAACAAAGGACTCCAATCCCAGAGGCCAGCAGGGCCTAGCCACGGCTACAGTCGGTGTTGTGGCCCCCACGCTGACGTCCGCAGCTGCCTCTCCTTCACTTAGACATGTTTTGCATTGGGCTGGGAAGTGCTGCCAAAATTCTGTCAGGGCTGCAGGCTGGAGAGGCTGGGGAGTGGCCACTGCACAGACCCAGCCCTTCTTGCAAATCAGGGCTTTCCAAGTGCCCAGACCCAGCTGAGGACCAGCTCGGTTCTGCAGACCCAAATGCAAGGGCAGAAAGCACCCCATTCAGACTACCATGGGCTTACAAAGAAGGATGGGATCCAACACAAATAACCAGGCTGGTGCCAGAGGCCCATGCTATGAGACAGTTGCCCTCAGAGAGGTGGAAAGGGTGTTCCATGGAGTGGACAAGTACATATTTTATAAGCTTTAGCATTGCAAGGGTTCTAATTGAGCTGTTTTTTTACTATTATCATCGTCCACCATAATTACCAAATCATTAAGCATGGATGGACAGCACAGCCATAAAGCATCAACATATGCTTTATACTAAACTACCTATGACAAAAAGGATGGCCCACCTAACTTCTACTAAGAGGTATCATTCTTGTCCTCCACCACCACCACTGGATTTCCATGTCTAGCCTAGAATAGACAGAACCCAGCTTCGTGGCCTATCTAGGGTAACCCTCCAGTACCCTATAAATATAAATGCTCCGCCTCCACCTTCTTCAGGGAAACTAGCACAGATAAGAAGTATATTAAGAGGAAGAAGAAACTGGCTGTCATACCATTAAGGTGACTTTTGATGGACACATTCTGGTGAACTTTGGGCACTATATTCTCCCTTTCTAACAAGAGTTCTGGGTGGAAATTCGTATTTAGATGAAATATTTGGTCTTCTAAGGTGGTTTCAGGCTTAACTGTTTCCCCCCAAAATTATTATTTTGAAGCCTAATTCCTAATACCTCAGAATGTGACTACATATGGATAAAAGCTTTAAAGGGGCGATTAAGTTAAAATGAAGTCATTAGAGTTGACCCTAATCCTATCTCACTGATGTCCTTAAGAGGACATTCAGACACAGAGACACCAGGGATGCACATATGCTCAGAAGACCATGTGAGGACACAGTAAGAAGGCAAGCCAAGGAGAGAGGCCTCAGAAGACAGCAAACCTGACACCTTGATCTTAGACTTCTGGAACTGTGAGAGAAAATAAGTATCTGCTGCTTAAGCCACCCAGTCTGTGGTTATGGCAGCCCAAAAGGTCTAATACAAGGGCCTCTGGGGGCTATTAGGAACAACTCTGAGGTGGACTAGAATGGGTCATGGTCCAGAACTGCACTGTCCAATATGGTAGTCACCAGCCACATGTGATTGCTTTTAATTTACATTTTAATTAATTAAAGTTAAAAAAAAGTCTTAAAACCTAGTTCCTCAATTACACTAGATTAGAACACTTACATCCTCTTGGGCAACTCTAGACCAGAAAGGGGAAAGCTCTAAGTCTGAGAGAACATTCAAGGAGAATCTTTTCTTTTTTAAGGTTTTATTTTTAAATAATCTCTATACCCAATGTGGGGCTCCAACTCTGCAACCCTGAGATCAAGAGTTACACCCTCTGCTGACTGAGCCAGCCAGGTGCCTCCAGGAGAATCTTTTCTAACCCAGTTAGAATTTCCTTAGGGAGGAAATGAAGCAGCAACAAAAGCAAACAGAGTGAGCATAAACCTGTTGCTCAATGCCAAAAAAAATATTAAATAGGACTATAAGCCTCATACTGGGCATTATTAGTATGTGAGAGAAAGTATTTCATGAAACCTTCTTCTGATTAATTCTGAACCTAAAAACCAAGACTTTTTTAAAAATTGATATAAGACAAAACTGTGTATTCAAGCAAGCATTTGAGCACTTATGACTCTTGAGAATACTCTGATAGGCACCACAGTGGGCAGAAAAGAAATATCTCTGTATGGTTTTGCCTCAAGGAGTAAAAAGCCTAAGTAAATATTAGAGAAAGCAGGTAGTGAGGGCTGTGCAATGACAAGTGCTAAGAAGTTCACAAGGCACTCGCAAGGGCTCTGCCAAGTGGTTTTAACTGCAGGCACCTGGCACAGACCCTCAACACCTTTCGTGAAGTAAAAGCAAAACCCTTCTCTGTGGAGCCCCCAATCCTCTTTCTCCTTCCCTCACCCAGTTTTAACTCTTGCCCTACGCCAAACTCAGCAGCTCCCACTGTCTGTCTCCAAAGTCCCAATCCCTTAGCTCAAGCCCAGCCCTTCACCATGTAGTCCACAGCTTACCATCCAGTGTACCCCAAAAACGTGACACCAAATCTCCTATAGGCACCAAATCTACTTCCCACTGTCCCATGCCGGTACCCAAAACTCCCAAACAGAATGCTATGTTTGAGTTCTTCTGTTTTTCAAGCTTCTGGTCCTGCCCCCTATGCTTCCCATGGCTTAGCAGACAAGCAACACTTTCTACTTTGCAGCTTTTACACTGCTGCAAACTTGGAAGACCAGAAAACTAAAACTAATCCTGTTTGCCTAAAAACTATTTCATCCTTCAGGACCTGCCCAACTTTCAACTCCTCTGTGCTTCCCTGGCCCTCCTGTCCCCTGAATTCGTGCTGACATCTATATATTTCTAGTGAGTGTCAAAAAGACATCTCTAACACTTCCCTAATGACTCTGTCAGAGCTGGATTTTATATATATCTAAGACAGGGTTCCCTGAAAGCAGGCCCAATACCTTTCCCATTATGTAGCAGAGCAAGCACATTTTCTGAGTTTAATCTATAGTGTAAAACATAAGCTGACGCGCTGGAGCTCAGGCACTGTGCTAGGTACAAAATTTCCTTGTTATCTGAGGGAAGCTCTTCAAGTAGTCTGTTAGCTTCTCAATACATAGAAGCTGTGTGACATTTATTTTGACTGCCTGGAAACCAACTAACTTCTGGTTCTCAGCTGCACTGTGAAAATATGGGGATGCCAGAGAGCAGAGATGCAGAGAGTAGTAGTATTAAATATGGTCAACGCTAAAAATCAAGTGAAGAGCACAGCATGGACTCTTGACTTCCCTTACTTAATATTTTTACAACACACTAAACAGTCTTCAATCTCCCTTAGGAGTTGGACTAGTTGATAATTACCTGGCTTCGATTAAGTTCCCTCTTCATAAATAGCAACTCTAAGTGCCATAAATGATGTTTAGGAAAAACAGACACACCAGTGACTCTTGGAACTGGATTATTCATCCTTGGATAACAAACCGGAAGGCTAAGGAATGCCTGCCTGCAGTCAACCTCACCAGAAAGATTTGGTAACAGACCTGCAGTATCACACTCAGATGTGATTCTCCAGGCTTTGGCTTTCTCTGACCTGCCTGATATGCAAAGGGCCTCAACTATTTAAAGCATTACATTAAAAAGTCATGTTTTTACACTGACCCAAACGTTGGTAGGCTCCAAGAACAACAAAGCAGGACTTACTGCCATTGTCGTCAGAATCCTCACTGCTGCTGGGAAGGCGACCTCGTTTCATGATCTCCCCGGGAAACAGCAGGCAGCCTGCAAAGCAATGAGACAGCACTTAACCCAAGATGATAATACACAATCATCAAGTTGTGCTTCAGATAGCAGCCCAGGATTTACAGCATACAAAAGCAAACAGTCGGCTTTAAGGAGCATTTGCATTGTAAACAGTAAAAAGACCAAGGATACATAATTGGGCACAATCATTAACAGGACAGGTTCAAAACCAAGGGGGAAGGGGTGGAGAAGTCAAGAATCAATATGTCTCCCAAAGGTGCCAGGTTTCTCTCTAGTTCCAGTTGACATTATCACTACCAACTACTCCAGGAGTCTTTTTAGCTGACTGGCGGCAAGCACTGCAGGAAAAAAAAAACCCGCGGCAATGAGCACAGTGATTCCTCACTACAGACAGATTCATATTTTACGTGTGTATATGGGGGATGGGGATGAGGCTGTGCCTGAATGTGTGAATATTTACACTGCACTGGGCAGGATTATGCTTCTCAGGCAAATTTTGCTAAAATAATCCTAAAAGCCAAATAATCTGGAGTTCTAGGAACAAAACAAACGGGGGATTGGGAAAGCAAATACCTCCTCCAGCCATCTCCAACCCCTCAGCATTCACTGCTGGAACAGAAAGGGACCAGACATATAATTTCTGATCCAGCTCCCTCCCCTTACTCATGAGAAAACTGAAGCCAAAAAGTTTAAGCAGCAACTTGCCCAAGGTCACACTGTAAGCAGGAGCTTCGAATTCCAAAACCAGTTTCACTGCACTTGACCCACCTCCTTATAGCCTGGTCCAACCAACCTAACTTAGCCAGACACCTGGCCAGCCTTGCTGACTCCTTCCAGATGATAAAAGGCCTCCAGCACCACCAGGTAAGAGAATGACTGCACTCAGGAAAAGAGAGCAGTGGACCAAGATTAAGAGCCAGTCAATGAACTTTATAAGTCATACGGTCATAATCACACAGGCAGATCTCTAAAGAAATCCAAAAAGCTTTTCCAAACTGAAATTACTAATCACCTTGACATTTTTAGGACGCTGATCTTACTGCAGAGCAATGATCCTCAATGAAGGAGGAAGGCTTTTCAAGTCAGAAGTAGCCACCTAGCCCCTCAGAAAAGTACATCCCAAGTTCCCCTTCACTGGGAATCACAGCATTAGAACGTGGTGTGTTTCCCAGAGTGCGGCACACAGGCATGGTGTGGAGCAAAATGTGGAGAACCACCATGTTAGAACAAGACAGAAATTAGAAACCCAAAGCTCCACTCTAAATGGACCTAGAAAAGAGACCAAAAAAAGCAAAAAATACATCATACTGTTCCCAACTACCAACAAACACACCTATATAATTGACTCAAATATTCAGGCCCCTAATCTAGAATTCCAGCATTTCACATTTTCTTTCTGAGACACTTGCCAGTTAAGGTTTGTGAGTTTTTGTTTACCAACTGACTCTTCAATAGAAGAATTTACCAAGTGGAAGCCCAGGAGTCATGATCTGGGCCATGGGCTACGTTATGGGCTAGGGTTTCATACTGTGGGGCTGGGTCACAGTCCTAAAACCCACCCACCCCTTTTCTGCAGAGCCCCCTTCACCCATAACTAAACACCCAGCAATCTAGAACTTGGCCTGGGGCAAACCAATTCTAGTCAGAAGCTTCCAGAGCAAACACCTGTAGCCCACCTTCCCCCCCACTTGGAATGACTGTCTTCCCTGCCCTGTCACCAGGTGCCAAAAACTGACAGCTAAACTCTCCTCCAACCTTTCAGAGAAGGGAGCCCTCCTCCTGTCCAACAGGAGGTGCAAAGAGAAAAGGGAAAAGCAAAAGACCACACATTCCTAACTAGCTTTTCAGGCCTAGGTTACCAAAGAGCTAGACAGACAGACAGATAGATAGACAGACAAAGGAAGGAAGGAAGGAAGGAAGGAAGGAAGGCAGGCTACCTAAAGAGGAATTCCTTAAGTTTACGGTGTGACGTGGCACAAGAACGGTGCAGCTCCCACCCCCTGAGCAGGTGTGTAAGAACTGAGAAGAAAGAGGCAGAGAAAGCCCAGGAAACACTCCCCAGGTAGAAACAAGGAAACCAATGCTGATCATATCTCCACTGATTCAGACAACTTAAATTTATCTAAGGAAAAGAGCTTGAAGAGCTTAGAATCAGAATATTTTTGAATCAAAAAGCCTTCCCCTCCTAGCCTTCAAACACAACTCGCAGAGAAAGCAGTCACTAAATAAAAAAAGCAAGCACTGGCCAAAATAGAATGATGCTCCTAAACACACTCTCAAGCAAAATTATGCAAGTAAAAGAAGAATAAAAATAGTCTTTTTCTAATGAATTCCATTTTCATCCACCCCAAAAGATCTTAACAAATGAAGGTTGAGAATGAGATACTGTACTTCTCCAAGGAACCTGGCACAATAAAGGGGGGTGGTGCATGGCAGAATTTCTTCCTCTGTGGCTCTAATGTACTTAAACCTTGACATCAGGCTAATTTATCTCACCTGGGGTTACCTGCTACATCAAGAAATCAAAGTACACATTACTATCTTTAAGACACACAATACAGGGGTTGTATGCTTCAAACATCTGTCCAATAAAAGCCAGTGCAAGAAAGTAGAGAGCCCTCACATCATTGCCATTGCTGACTCAGGGCATGGCTGATTATCTAAACAGTGGAAGGATACGCAATAACTAATTAAAACTCGGTACACTCCAAAGAAAGCAACAAGAAGGTATTATAGCATATAATGCATGCCACATATATGAATACCTAACATAGAAGGAGGTGCTGCAGGAAAATGACCATTTCTAACGTCATGGAACTTCTGGTCTAGTTGAGGAGCTAGACAAATTCAGTAATGGTGCCTGACAGTGGTAAACACAACGCCCTGTAGGAACAGAGGTTGATGGAGTCAGGGAAAAATTCTGAGCAGAGTCCTGAAGAACAAACAAAGGGGAGATAGCCAAAAATGCAAGCACAACGTTTTGGTGGTTGTGCTTTGGTTGAAAAGCATTCAAGTATCCAACGACATACATATAACCTACCATATTACTCTGCACCACATCTTCCCTTTCAGAATCTTACTATTTGCTCATTTCTTTACTAACATACATCCCTTTTTTACCTTATATCCAATTGCCAAAGCTTACTGATTCATAATGTAGGACTCTTTCAAGTTCCCTTAACTTTGCCCCACAGATTTGTCTTCAAACACCTGGATACCTTTAAACACCTCCCTTCCTTTCTCCATGCCCACAATCTCTTACCCCTTCCCATTATCACAATAGTTTAATCCTGTGAAGTGACCGCATCAAGTCATTCCCTATGCAAATCTCTGTGTTGCACACTTGCAAATGGGTCCAGCCAGAAACTCCTCTAGTGTCTCAAAACTCTACCTAGGCATCTCTCCTAACAACTCCCCCATGGCTAGGCTTGTCTCTGCTGGTCCAGGCCTCTTTTGGTTCTCAGCCTCTGCTAATGCTGGCCTCTTTGCCCTTTCCTCCCTACCTACCCCAATCCCACCTTTCTCAGGGAGTCAGCTCAAAGCCACCAAGCATGGTCCCCCATTCCAATTAAAAGCACCTGCATTCTCTACCACTCATTTCCTCTTTCAGAACTTTTTCACCCGACTTTTTAATGTGCTTTCTTTAACAACCAACTCTTGCTTTGCATCATCACTTAAATGTTCCATGTATGTGTCTCTCTAAAAATTTACAATACGGGCAACTGGGTGGCTCAGTCGGTTGAGCATCTGACTTCAGCTCAGGTCATGATCTCACGGCTTGTGGTTCGAGCCCCGAGTCAGGCTCTGTGCTGACAGCTCAGAGCCTGGAGCCTGCTTTGGATTCTGTGTCTCCCTCTCTCTCTGTCGTCCCTCCCCTGCTCGTGCACTCCGTCTCTCTCTCAAAAATAAACATTTAAAAAAAATTAAAAAATAAAATAAAAATTTACAATAAATTGGTCAGAACAGAAATCTTCTTTAGTTAAATATGAAATAAAGACATCGCAGAGAGGGTACCAAGCCAAACACAGCCTCACAGCGCAGCTACAAGAAGACGCACCAGGAACTCTGGTCCAGTCCTCACCCAGACATTCTGCCCAGTTTCATCAAAACTGACTCAAAGTGATTACTCAAAATGATGCCACTTACACTCAAAGTGTCCATTTGCCATGAGAAGCATAACACCTAAGCAGACTTATTATTAGTACTTATTATTAGGCATTTGGGATTTTGTCCAAAAAGAAGAAGCCTACCTAGGAAGCCTGATTATAATAAGAACATGGCCTGGAAAGGCCAACTAAGAGGAGCCCGTTGGCCAAAGACCCTGGCTAGATCAGTCAAGTGACAATCCTTTGGCACCTCCATCTCCACTGCAGGGTGGGATGTGCCAAGACAACTAGGCACAAGTGGTGGCTGCTCAGGGCACCACCTCCTCAGGAAACACGGGCACTATTTATACTACAATCCCTACTGAGATTACAAGTAAATCACTTTCCTTCGATCTCGTGTGTCACACAGATTAAAACCAGTAGACTAGTATGTTAATTCGATTAAATCTGTATTGAGTTGGATACCCAAGATATGGTGAACAAGATATGAAATGGCCCATGGGAAAACACAGCAAGCAAATAACTGGACAAGTAGCTTCAGTGTGGTAACTGCAGCAAAGGTTACAGGACTACCATTCACAGGACTATGGTGGGGCATGGGATACATAAACGAGATAACAAGGTGCCTCAAAACCTTAAAATTTAAGTTTCCTTAGATTGAAACTGCGGGGGGAAAAAAACATCAGCATGCACGAAGTTAGAGCAGCCATCAGCTGAAGGAACCCATCCCCAAGGTGGCTCAGGAATTTGAAAAAAGAGTGAACAAGTTCAGTGACCTGGGTGTGGTCCCAGGGAGGCATGACTGGTATGTGATTCTAAGGAAGAAAAAATGAGAAATGACTTCAGGGATAAGGAGTGAAGGGTCTGACAAAAGAATATGATTAAGAATTTGACGATTGTTTATTCAGTGCTATTCCTGGGAAACAGGGGCGATTTGAGGAAAATAAACTGTCCAGTTACTTGAATTACTCTCTCTGGCAGAACATGGACCATTTATTTATCAGGCCATATAAACTCTACAGTTACAATAAGGATTACACCCCAGTGATTTTAATTATCTTATGGCTCATATGCAGAAAGTCAGGTTTCTTCCTCAAAGTGTCTATTTTATCCATTATGTTTCATTCTTGTTTATTTCACTCTAAAGTTATAGAAGGTACTCAAATACCTCTAACTACTCTATGTTACCATCTAATGCAATCCTATGTATTAAAATAACCTGTTGGATGAATGATTGAGTTACACATAAACTGAATCCAATGCTCACTGGGCTTTATAGAATGAGATGCTTTCTTTAGTATCTAATTGACCCTTAACTGGAGTTACTTCTGTCACATTATTGTTAAATTTACTGGTGTCCTTCCATTTCTTGTCAAAGTTAATCTAATACCTAAATGTACGATATTTTAAAATGTATTTAGAAAATGTGTAATATAAAAATGTATATAAAAAATATTTTCAGACACCAAGTCATCTTTACATAAAAAGTATTTTATAATGAGCTACTTCCTTACCGTTCTGTTTGCTAAGTTCATATAATTTGAATTATTATTTTTAAATATTATGCAACTGACAGTTTGATTCCTAAGTTACTGATCATTGAATAACCCTCCCATAAAAAAGACATATTTTCTTAATAGGTCACCGTCTTATCTTCTATGGAGTACACAGTACCCAATGTAACCAAGTATCCAAATATAATGACCTACACTTCACAGTAATTTTCTGTTCCTCAAATGAATGTGAAAGAAACCCAGCTAGTTTCTTACCTGTTTTTAAAGACAACATTAATTGCTCAGAAGTTTTTCAAACTGGCAACATTATTTAGTTCATATACTCACTAACAGTCTAAAAATACTAGAGTGACTATAACTCAAACCCAGCTTTCTTACTTTAAGCAGAGTTTTTTTATCTGGTCAAAAAAAAGTCATATTTGATTTAACTGACAAACTGCTTAGATCTTAAGTGTTAAAGTTTTAACCTTGTCTAAATATTTCAAACCCCCAAAAGCAACTTTTAAAAATGTCTTTCATGTCATACATCAAAATCTGTTTAAAAAATGCTGCCCAAGCTACCATAGAGCCTTTGCAAAGATGTCACACTTGAAAATATTCAGTGGAAACTTGTTTATTTTAGCAATAAATAACCACCTCTCCCAAAAAAAGATTGTAACTGACCAGATAATCATGACTACAATATTCATTCCTACAAACATCACTAATGAAGCCCAAGTGCTATAACACATTAGTTCACTGTAAATTCTTCATAAATGATTTGTAAACTCGGTCTTTTAAAGTCAACAGAAACATTGTTTAAGATTTTAAAGAATTTATATATTTGAGTGGTTCTAAATGAATCACAAGCAGCTCCCATTTGCCAATTTATAAATAATCCAATCCCTGCTTATGAGAGCCCTAAAAACAATCAGACCCCTCCCAAGTCTCTGTAATCACTGACTCAATTAGAGTCAGCAACTGAAGAGCAGCTATGACAAAACACTGCAATCATTTGTATTTAGAATTTTTTTTAACTTCTCTTGACATGGGAATGAATGAATTCACACCAGAACTTAATAAAGGCAGTCAGTCACCATGGCCTCCCATCTCGAGCTTCTATCCCTATTTCCATCTACTAAGAATTCTTTTTTGTTAGATCTACATGTTCAGATATGGAAAGATGCCAGAGACACATTAAGAAACACAAGCAAACTGCAGGGGGGGGG
>NW_024412376.1:58393547-58441189 GCF_014898765.1 Herpailurus yagouaroundi
GGCCAACCTGAAATATAGGCCCATTTACATATAAAAGGGACAAAAGAAGAGAGTATATATACACACCAATTGCTTGCTTATTCATTTCTGGAAGAACATAAAGGATACTAATAATGGTGTTTACTTCTGAGAAATGTGACCAAAGTGTTCCAGATAGAATAGGTTGAGAACTTTTACTTCTCTTTATGACCTTTTATATGACTTTTAATTGCTTAGCCATGATCCTGTCCTATGTTTATAATAGTAAAGATTTAAATTCCAAAACCATTCTTCCCTGGGAAGACCCTGGGAGCACAACTTTTGAGTCCCATGCAAAGCACCAGCCTAAAATAAGCAGCCAGCAATAAACTATGTATCCCCCACCTCCTTCCTGATAAGATGGGGTACCAAATGCTTTTGTCTGGCTTCTAAAGAACGTTTGATGGAATAGTACAGAAGGAAAAAAGTAGAAAAGGTAATAGGATAATACCATAAAATGCTAGTTATCACACACTATTTACTTCAAAAGCAAGTTTTACAACACATAACAGCCATTACCAGTAGAAGCTCACTAAAAATAAGAATAGAAAAACCCTAACCTAGACAGGAAAACTAGAGTTTAAACTACCTTTAAAGAATAAACATTCAACTTCCTATCCATTTCAAGAGTAGTACTATTTTGGAAAAAAATAAAAATAAAAAAGCTACATTCCAGAGATGGCGACCAAATAGGCCATTTCCTCCACCCATGGCAGGCATGGTTAATAAATTGAGTCATTCTTTTCCACAAGCCCAGACATGACTTCAGAATCCTCCTTAACACAGTGCTACCACTCAGTCAGAATTCATATGAGATAAAGCCCCTATTTGCCCCATATTCTTACTCCTCTTTACATACTGTTTTTGACAATTACCAGGGAAAACTGAAGTTTTTTTTCTAAAGCACTCACTGAAATCAGAAATTTGTGATCCAGTCTGCCCTAGGGTCTCTGAACCAAATCCTAATGTACATAATATATAAAAATACCCACGCAAATTAGGTCAAAGTCTAAAAGCCCACCGAAGAATAACACTTAAAAAAACCGAAGTGTTAACAGCAGATAGTTTCTGCATGAACCAAGGTAAGAGTAAGGAGGGAAAGGAGTCTGTCTACAAGCCTTTCCTTGGAAAAGTCAATAAATGCAAAGTGTCTACAGGGTAATTTTAAAAGATTTTTAAACGCTCAAACCAGATGTTCCTATACAGGATATACAAAGCAGCTCCTGCAGAAACCAGACTCAACCAGCTAATGACAATTACACTGTGCACAGATTGAAATGCAGCTGTTTTGAGGAACTTTGTTCCTTGATTATAGCCGGTTGTTAGAAACTATCAGTTACCACTAACAATGTTAAGTCACCAAAAATTTTTAAAGTACTGTTAAAAAGACAAAAAAAATGACTCCCAATGTTGCATATTAGAAGACCTAGATAGCACACTTTACTAAAAACACCTTTACACATCTCAGTTACATATGAAGACAAACATTTCTTTTTTTTTTTTTTTAAACGTTTATTTATTTTTGGGACAGAGAGAGACAGAGCATGAACGGGGGAGGGGCAGAGAGAGAGGGAGACACAGAATCGGAAACAGGCTCCAGGCTCTGAGCCATCAGCCCAGAGCCTGACGCGGGGCTCGAACTCACGGACCGCGAGATCGTGACCTGGCTGAAGTCGGACGCTTAACCGACTGCGCCACCCAGGCGCCCCGACAAACATTTCACCATAATTTCACAAGTCTTGTTATTATGGTCATTGAAACATACAGATGATTTCAAAACCTAGGAGCAAGGTCTCCAGAAGTATTCTGAGTTCAAGGCTAAAAGGAGTCTCACCCCATGGATTGGGTCTATAGGAAATCTTCCCAAAAGAAACCCATAAATAATCGCAGCACTACAAAACATTTCAGAGATAATTTAATCCACTTTTCCTAATTTTAAAGAGACGTACACAGAATTCTGGAGAGGTTGACCAGCATGAGCAAAGACACACACACACACACAGGTCTAGAGCAAAGCCAGTCTCCAAACAAAAGACCAGTTCCCAAAGTGAGCAGGCATTCCAAAGCCAGCCACCTCCTCCCAGGTGAGTAGACCACAAGCTTCCCCCACTCCTGGATGTACTGTGATATTGAAAGACGTTATCTAAAGGATTAAAGCCATTTACTATATATTATCAGACAACTAAAATATAATCCATGAAAAACACTCTGTTAAGTAAGAAACTGAAACTGGTTTCCTGGCAAGCTGATAGGAAGACGGCTGTAAGTCCCACTCGACCTGGTAGAGCAGAGTGTGCTAGTTTTCTGAACACTAATCAGAGGGGTGTGAGTCCTCCGAACAGCAGGTATTGGCTTCTGAGTGGTCGAACACACACATCCTACTTGGAAAGAAGTTATCTCCCTCTGTAGGGAACTCCAGTTTATAATGCATGTTCCCTTACACAGGATTTCTTGGCCTGGCCCCCTTGAGGGTGTGACTCCCTAAGTGTGCTTTCCCAGGTACACAAGGGCCCAGGTTATAAATTCTATCCTCAAAGGGGATCTAAGAACCAAAAAGTTAAGAGCCACAGCCCTCAGACTAGCAAACTCCCTCCACATTTATCAAACAAACTTTTAATTTCAACTTATTTTCAGGTTCCTACCAGAAAGGTAACTTAGCCCCAGCAGAAGTAATCTTGGTGACTAGGTAATGCTGAGTCTCACTGTAAAAATCAAAGTTTCACAGCTTGTTTTTGTCCATCCCCTGAACTAAAAATGGTTTTTACATATTTAAATTGGGGGTGGGGGAGATCAAAAGGACATCTCATGACACATAAAAATTAAACAGAATTCAAAATTTCAGTGTCCACAAATAAAGTTTGATTGTTTTCACACTTCAAAAAGCAGAGTTAAACAGTTTTAACAGAGACCATAAGACCCACAAAGCCTAAAATATTTACTATCTTATGTGGCCCTTTCCAAAAAGTTTACTGATCTCTGCCACAAATCAACATACTGGCAGTATGTTTATAAACCAGCATTATGTAGGATCAGTGAAATGTAAATCATGACCAGGTCCTGGGCAAACACGTGCCTTAAAGCTTACAAAGTTAAGGATCAGGCACACTCATTCCTTTAGAAGTTTTTAACTAGAACAGGTAAGACTGAAAAGAGGAAAAGCAGTGCAGGATGCTCTAAGCCACTTAAATAAAAGCCATGTCTAGAAACCTGTGAATTTTCTCAAACCCTTGAGACTCCTACTTGGAGCCAATGTATACTAAATTATAAAAACTTCTAACAAGCTTCTTTACCTGACTTTCAAGCCAGTAACACAATAAGCAAAAAAAAACCTGTTTTAGACAGGCTATTTTTTTTTTAACATTTATTCATTTTTGAGAGACTGAGGCACAGCACAAGCAAAGGAGGGACCGAGAGAGACAGCGACACAGAATCCGAAGCAGGTCCAGGCTCTGAGCTGTCAGCACAGAGCCCAATGTGGGGCTCAAACCCACGAACCACGAGATCACGACCTGAGCCAAAGTCAGACACATAACCAACTGAGCCACTCAGTGGTGTAAAAGGATCACAGAAAAATCATAAAAAGAACTCACCAAAACTCAAACACTACACTGGTATCCAAGAATACATTTAAATTAAAGTATTCCCCCAAATCCCTGAAATGGCATGCAAATTTCAGCGCATCTTGATTTTTCTGGGAGAGGTTCCACAGGTCTCAGATCTTAAGTTTATCCTTCACTTTAAAAAGTTACAAGCCACCAGTAGTCAGCCTACACATCTTAAGTGCATCATTAGATTTCAATGCTGAAATAACTGAGGCTTGTAAAGATGGTCATGAGTAATCAAAAAAAAAAAATATCAAAATCATGTTTAGTATTCTTTGTGTTAAACAAAAGCAAACCATGCAACTTGGCTCCAACTCCAGCAACTTGTTAACCTTACCAATTCTTGTTCCTTACCCTAGAGTAAGGAGTAAAGAAAAAAAAAATACTCGTTTTATTCTTTTTTTGGACTCTTACCACTGAAATCTTCACTTAAATGCTAAGAAACTTGGAAGCTGTCATGAGATTTAATAAAATCTCCTATGCAGACCTTAAATAATCAATACTATATATACATAAATTACTGCCAATTGTGAGCCCTTTTAAAACAAGAGAGTGGGGCGCCTGGGTGGCTCAGTCGGTTGAGCGTCCAACTTCAGCTCAGGTCATGATCTCCCAGTCTATGAGTTCCGAGCCCCGTGTCGGGCTCTGTGCTGACAGCTCAGAGCCTGGAGCCTGCTTCAGATTCTGTGTCTCCCTCTCTCTCTGCCCCTCCCCTGTTCATGCTCTGTCTCTCTCCGTCAAAAATAAACAAGCATTTAAAAATAATAAAAAATAAAACAAGAGAAAATTGTGGTTTAATTCCTTCAACAAACAAGCCCAAAAAAACCCAAGGTTTTAAAAATGAACTTACTTCAACAATCCTCTGTCAATTAATTATGTTTTGACTCTACCTGGAGAATCAAAAGCAAAAAGTAAATACTGGACTGGTTTTAGAGTAATCAAAAGCTAGATCCTGAACATCTGTTAAGTGCACATAATATACCATTGGTCTGGAGTTAGTAAAGGATTCTGAACGGAAATTCCCCAGCAACTAAGCTTTTCATTCCAGGTCTAGCAATATTTTTGTTGCTTTCAGGTGAGGAAAAGACATCCTTAATAAGCATTCAAGGCTTAGGGCAGATAAGGCCACAATAACATGGCCAGAGTCAGGAGCAATATCCTCTCAGGCTAGATTTTCTCTGTGGACTCTGGATACTTGACCCTAAGCTAAACCTGCTGACAAGATACCACTTCCACTCAAAGGTAAAAAGGCCCTAAGGCCACCCTGGCATATTTTAGGAATGCAGGGTAACTTTACTCCATCTGAGTCCACAACTGCAAAAACATCAAAACATACACCCCTCACAATCATAAACCAATACTTTTATACAAGTACACCAGGTAAATGGCAATAAACTCTCAAGTCTCAACTTTCTGAAATATCATATACAATAAATAGTAAACATATTGTCTAAATTTTAAATACATGAGCTGCGACATCTTGAAAATGGAGAAAACAGACTGAACACTAAAACTTTCAAGGAAGTAACTTACTGTCTCAGGAATTAAAACACTTCCCCAATTAAGGTTCCTACCAGGCTTCTGATACTATCTGATAAATAACTCCAAGCAAAGCCACTTTTAATGTAAAAACTTTAAAAAGCAGCACCTGGGTGGCTCAGTCAGTTAACTTCCCAACTTCTGATTTCAGCTCAAGTCATGACCTTTTATAGTCATTGAGATCGAGCACCAGAATCAGCACCAGAGTCAGCTCCGTGCTGAGCACAGAGCCTGCTTGGAATTCTCTACCTCTCTCTCTGCTCCTCCCCCTCTTGGGCACAGACACATTCTCAAGATAAACATTAAGAAAATTTTTGTAATTAATTTAAAAAAATTAAAAGCTATTGTTGAATGTGGTGCCAATGTTTTAACTTACAGGGAGGGAATGAAGTTTAACACGGGCATAACTGTCTGAAATTAGCCAAACTTTCTGATGCCAACCCAAATAAAAAGCAAGAGGAACTGGTCAAGATGGTCAACTCTATTAACCTTGTGGGGAAACTGGGTTTATAATGCAAATCCTGACAGTTAACTGTAATAGTATAATGGATGTCCCCCAATACTAAAGGACAGAAGAGCTCCACCAACAGGAAGTAAGCAAACTCTGAGATTCATATGCCTCTACCTAACTCCTGAAAAATCCTAGATATAGGACATTAGCGTTTGATATTTTGATGTTTGCTGTTCCAACTTCCTCAGTACTGAAACAGAAACAGTTAATAATTCTTTTCCCAACAAGCCTGCAGACAAATACATCAGGCAAATTTCTCTAAAGTATTTTTCAAGCAGATAATTTCTAAATCTAAAACCCAAATTATAACGTTATTTTCATTTCCAACTTTTTTAAAATCCAGTCATGATTAATTCCAAAGGCTTGACTCCTCAATGTCAGAGGTTCTGTCAAAAAGTAACTACAGATTAAAATCTACTTACGGAAAATAATAACCAGATGCGATAAATGATCCTCAGCTGGACAGTATTAATTTAGACAAAGCTGCTCTGTTATATTTTAGGGCTAACTGCGGAAATCTGAATATATCTCAGTAATAGAGGAGATGAAAATTTACCAAGCTGGCCAAGGAGTGGGGGGAACCTCCTTATAGACCTGTATACAGTATGATTTCATTTCCATTAAAACATACATACACACACATAGACAATTATCCATAAAGTGATACAGTAGTGATCTCTGGGTGGTAGGAATGTGTTATTATATTTGCCTCTCCGTATTTTCTAATTTCCAACAATGTACATGTAACACCACCTCTGTAATAATACGTGAAGCCACTAAGGGCTCCTTAAAGTCAAAAAACAGTAATTATTAAGTGCCTACTATAGATGAGTCACATGGAGATAGGCTTTTATTCCAAGTCCTCCTAGTTTTTAGCTAATATACTTCCCCCCAGGCCTCTGAGCTAAGCAACAGCTCATTTTAAAATATAACATTTCCTTAAACTCCTAACAGGTTTTTTTCCTCTCATCTCACTTTCAGGCACACTTACCATTTTTCAGTTTTCTCATTACAGCTCTTCTTTCAACTTTAGTAACTAATATGAAACTAAAATGCTCATGAACTTCTTTCCTTTTAAGTGAACATATATCTAGCTTTATCATAGATAAAATTTCTGTGGCAACCCATCCAACTATCTTACTACAAAGCAGCTTACCATTCTAAGAATCAAGTTCAAGTTCTACTGCATATCAGGAAACTCCCTTTATGTCTGGCTGTATAAAAAAAAGGGGGGGGGGGGGGGGGGCCCCCTGGGTGGCTCAGACCAGTTAACAGTCTGACTCTTGGTTTCTTCTCAGGTCATTATCTAGCGGTTCATGGGTTCCAGGCCCACTTTGGTCTCAGTGATGCCAGCACGGAGGCTGCTTGGGGTTCGTTCTCTCCCTCTCTCTCTCACACGTGTGCATGTACACACTAAATAAACTTAAAAATAAAAGGAGATATGGGGAAACAAAACACTTAGCTGTAAACTGTATCTGTTGCAGACCTGAAAATGCCGAGTCCTATACAAACATAAAAATACACAAACTTAAAGAAAAGCAAAATACCAATCAGGAAACTCATCTGACTTAAAAGTGACATTAAATGAGACCGAAATATTTGGAATAAGAGCAATAAAATTCTGGGTTGCAGATATTTGTCAGAAAGTGTCACCCACAAAACATCCTCTGTGTCTCTAACATGTGTTGCCCATTCCACTACTATTGTGTTTAAAATGTTAAATCAGTGTAAACATGGTTATAATGAACTCTTCCTTTATCTACCTAAATCTTGATTAGCTGTGATTGATCAAAATACAACTTACTATAGTAATCGCTAACCAGTGATGGTCCACCACTACTAAACCAGCTTTCAAGGAAATAATTTCCTTGTACCTTAAAACTAGTTCATCAGCTTTGAAAGATAACAGTAACTAATAACCAGTAACTAAAAAGCAAGGCTTTCACAGTGGGTTTCCTGAAACACAAAAATAGTACACCTAATAACCTTTGGGAAAGAAGCCCCTAAAGTGTTCCCTCTTGAATAGAGTAAACGGGGGCTGCAGACCCTCGCCCCAGGTGGGCGAGGTGGGGCGCCTGTCTCCTCGTTACTAGAAAGCCAGCCAAAGCAGCTTGTAAACGGTCTCCGGGTGACGACGCATTCCTAACGGGTTTCGAAGGCACGTTTAAATCGCCCGCTTTTTTGTTTGCTCGCAGCATTCACCGTGCGCTGGGCTGCAGCCGCCCCCGCGCGCCCGGGAGGGGGAGCCCAGGGTCGGGAAGCCCGGGGCCGGGTAGTTGGGGGGAGGGGTTGGAGTGGGGGAGAACGCGGGGCGAGGAGAGCCGGGGTGGAGGACCCTGGGACGAGGAGCCCATGCGGGAGGGAGAAGTGCGGGGTGGGCTGGGGGTAGAAGGCAGGAAAGGGGGGAATCCCGGGGTGGGGGGAGCTGGGCCGCCGCCCCGCACCAGAGAACGCTTTGCAAGGCTCCCGCCTCCCGCCAGGGTGTGCGCAGGGCCGCGGCTCCGCGCGGCGCCGCCCCCACCCTCTCTCCCCGCCTGCCTGCCTCTCCTCCTCCTCTTCCCGAGGCGACAGAAACAACAGCGCGGAAGGAGGGGAAAGTAACTCCGGGCACCTCCACCGGAATTAGCCCCGGTGCAGTGATGACACCTTCTCGTGGCGCAACCAAGCCCTGCTCCCTCCGCAGCGGCGTCCCCGCCGCCGCCCTCTCCATTTGAAAGTGGCCACCCCCCGCCGCCGCCGCCGCTCCTCCCGCCCCGCCGCCGCCAGCTGCACCAATCCGCTCGGCCCCAGTTGCAAATCAAACGCTCCCTCGCGTCCAGAAGCCACTTGCGCCGCTGGAAACGGCCGCGCCGTCCCCCTCCCCGAGTCCCTCCCGGGCGGCACCTTTGAGCTGGGGAGGGCGCGCCGGCGAGAAACCGCTGTGAGATGGGAGAGGCGGCGGCGACGGCGAGCAGCCCCGAGCGGGCTCGGCTCCCGCTCCCGCTCCCGCCCCCAGACAGTTCTGGAAACTGTGTATCACCTCTGTCACAGGAAGCCATCCGGGGAGGAAGGCGGCGCGGAACCAACAAACAAACGCCTGCGGCCGCCCGCCGGAATCAGCGCGGGGACGGCGACGGCTTCGGGCCGTTCCCTGGGCGGGGGCGCGGCGGACGCCCCCGCGCCGCAGGCTTTGTGCGGGGCTCCCGCGGCGCGGGCGCGGCGGGCCGGGCGTCCCCGCCCCTGAAGCCCCCCACCCCGGGCCCCTCGGCAGCGCCTCTGGGACCGTTAGGTGACGCTCCGGCCGCGGCCGAGAAAACAGCGCCTCGGCCGCCACCCGCCCCCATTTCCACATGGAGCCGCCTCTCCTCCAACGCTAGAGGCGGGCTACAAAAGTTGGCCCCGGGGCCACCCAGCACCTGCCCACGTGCCGCGGAGGCTCCCTCCCGGGTCTACCCCGTCCCCTTCCCCCCGCCGCCCTCGGCCGCCAGGTCACCTATTACCGGTGGGAGGGGAGAGAGCCTGCTATTTAAACGCCCGCGGAAGTTGAGGCACCCCCACTGGCGGGTGCCGTGCACCTGCCTCCCGCCGCCGCGCTCCGCCACTTTGAGCAGCAGCCGCGTCCCCGGCCCCGCCTCCTGCCCGCAGGCGGGCGGGGGAGCGGGAAGGAGGTGGAAGGGATCGAATTTCTCCAGCAAATGGGACCGTTCCGACAGGATTCGGTTCCCTGGTCAACATTCCACATTCCATCCCTCTCCCGCATTTGCAAGCCAGCGCCAACAACCCGGAAAGCCTGCTGGCTACCAAACAACAGCCCCCAACTCACAAACACACACTCACAAGCACCAGACACGTGCACTGGAGGGCTTTGCAACTTGCAGTCCGGAGGTACACACTGCACGTTCATTTAAGGCAGCGAAGCCAGAGCGACCCCACCCCCACAATTTGCAGATGGTGCCAAAGGTTGCAATTTGCAATCCGTTTTAAGTTCATGGTTAAGCGGTACTTTGCTCTACCAATGCCAACTCCTTCCTAATTTCACCGATGAAAGGTTTTACTCTTTACAGTGTCGCTTTAAGTAAAAGGTCTGATTGTTGGAAACCCAATTTGGACGAATCTAATTGCCAAGCTGTCCCTACACCCCTTGCTCACTGCCCTTGGATTGATGCAAAGAATATTTTGGACTCGTGGTGACGCGGTGACAAGAGCCAGGGCTGCGGCCACCCTACACAGATGTACCTATACACACACCTATGTTTGGACAAATATAGTCGTCCCCCCGCCACCACGGTCACACACACTCTGGATTCATATATGTGCGCGGACCTGCGTTCTGCCATTGCCATCTGTCTACCAAGTTGCTACTATGCTTTCCACTTTCATGCAGCCTAATGCGCTTTGGCTTTTTAAAAATTTGTATAAACTAAAGCCAACTAAACTGGGCTTCTGCTCCTAAACGCGTTTAAATGATGATTCACCTGAAAACCGCATGTTCTTCGTAAATCCGAAAGAAGAAAAAGCTCTTAAGTCTTCAGCCCCCCAAAATTGAAAAATAATCATAATGAAACTTACTGATCCAACATAGATCAATTCTCAGGATCCAAAAATCATCTCTTCCTCCTCTGGCCCCCGCCCCAGCAATGCCCAAGTTACTGGTGGGATAGTAACGCTGCGCTCGGCGGCTGCCTGCCCTCCCTCCTCGCTACAGATCGAGAACCCAATCTTTTGGCGCCATATTAATGACGTACTATATTATTTCCACTAGGCAGCGACCTTCGGCATTAAATTACTCCCGAGAACTCCCGAGCAAAGCAACAAAACCATCAAATATGGCTGAGCCTCTCGGCTCGTCCTGCAGCCGACGCCGCCGCCGCCACCGCCGCCGCCGCCGCGGTACCGGGACGCGCACACGGACCCACACGCGGACACGCGCGGACACACGCGCGGCGCGCCCACCCCGCGCGCCCCCCGCGGCCCGCGCGCGTACCTGCTGCGGAAAGGTTCGGCTGAGGCGCTGGGCTCCACGCCGCTCGCTCCGCGCTGCATGAGTTCGGGCCGCGGCTGGCGGGCGGGCAGCCGGGCGGGCCCCTGCTCTGGCCGGCGCGCACACACTCGGCACTCGCGCAGGGAGGCACTCTCGGACGGGCGTTTGGCTTGTTATGGAGGAAGGGCTCTGTGAATCAAACTCATTTCTGGGTCACTGCTGCCACAGGGGGGAGCACTTTAATCCCTTGCCAAAACGAGAGGGTGGGGACATGAGGGCGGAGGGAGCGCGCCGGGAGTCCGCGGCGCGGGGGGCTCAGTCCCTGGTTAACTCTTCAAGGCCCTCGCCGCAGCCGGCTGGGCCTTCGTCCGCAGGACCTGGCAAAGAGCGGCACTGTTCAGCTTTTAAAATCTCTTCCCTCACTTCCGTTGTGAGTCAAGAAATTCTTGAGGTGTTTCTAAGCAGGGAGGTGGGCTTTTAGATTACCCCCTCCAATCTACCCCAGTTCCAACTCTTGTCTGCTCTCATTGCACCTAGAAATGGATTCTTTTAAATTCGTTTACAATTATTTGGATAAAAATGTGACTATTAAAGTGTGCAATCTGGGTGAAAGGTTTTATTTTTAGGCTGAATGGCAAAATAAATAGTTCTTTTGTAGTAACAGTTCTAGGGAGTTGAGAATTAGAATGACATTTTTAAATGCAGAGAATCCAATTTTGGAGACAGAACGCATCTTTTCCCAAGTTTGTATCCAGCTGTAATTGCAAATGAGGATTAATTCATTAGAAGACAATGATTATTTATAAATGGACACCACCTTTATATTACACAGTATTACAGAACTGGCCATTGTCTCCCAAATAAGAGAATGGAGCCTAAAGTTTAAACTGGAGTTGCAGACTAATATAACATTAGTCATCAGAGATTTATTTGGGGGATATTTATTTGGGGGATATGTAGCAACCAATGACTGGTTTCTGATTTTCCTCATAACACTAATTTGCTTTTTCATATGGAGGTTAGCATAAAAGAAATAAGGGTATATATGACATTTAGCTTCAAAAGGAAAAAGACCTGGATGCAGATTTAAAAACTCCCATTCAGGAAATGTGAACAGTAATCACTAATCACAAAACTGAATATTGAACCCAAAGACATGCTTATCTGCTAGAAGAATTCTTTTGAAGATACCAGGTTTGATTTCACATAATCACATGCCAATCTATCCACCTACCTCAAGAACATAATAATCTGAGAAATGTGGCAAAACAAAACTAATTGAGCCTTTTAATTCTTTTTCAGAAAACAAGTAAGCGAAAGGAAATCTTATGTATATGTCTTCTATCTTCCTCTCCTGTTTCCCTGAGGAAGAGCAGGAGACACCCCATCAGTCCTATTCATATGCTTATTTAATCACGTTCAGAACTCACACCTGTAAAGCACTATGCTGTCATTATTACTATTACTAGATCACACTGCAGTTATTGTTATTTTCCTTCGTTCACCTTACACATATTCTCCTGTAGAACTAAAAGTTCACAGGCTTCACAGCCAGACAGACCACATCAGATCTAGCTCTACCAGTTCCCAACCTGTGTGACTGGGGTAAAAGACAGAACCTCTTGGAGCCTCAATTTCTTCATGAGTAATAAAATGAGGTTAACAGATGCTAACCTGAAGTGTTGTTAAGAGGAATGAGAAAGCCCCATAAAAGTGCCCAACAGAGGCCCTGGCAGCAGGAGGTCATCAATTCCCTGGGTCATTCTTGGTCTTCTTTGGAAAACTGCAACTTTTCTAAATTCTAGCCAGCCTCACTTCACTCATTGTCGCTAAAAAAAAAAAAAAAAAAAAAAAAAATCTAAATTACATTTACCATTTAACATTTTACTTGTTTTTTCTGACATTCCCCACTCCCAAGACATCAGGCAACAAAATTAAAGTGTATTGAATACATTTAGGAGAAAAATAAGGAGGTAAAAGGGCACACAGACTCCCCTAGCTGATAGATGGATCAGTACTGATGGTCCCAAGAATAGTCTCTCATCATGCCCTTACTTCGAAATACTGATGCACTGAGGCAGTGTTATGTGCTATAAATAGCTCTGGACTAGAATGCAGGAGACTCCGACCAACTCACACTGTGACTCTGACAAATAAATCTCTTTGGGCCTTAGTTTTCCCAGTGAGATGATAGACAAGATGATATTGAATGCCTCTTTTTTCTTTAACATTCAGTAATTTCTGATTGTTCTTACCAGACTTAGAAAGTGGTGATTAGTTGAAGAAATGAAGAACAATTTGAATCCATACAGAACATGTAAAAACATTTTGTCAATGATGATCAGTAGTTGACATTTTAAAAATAATACATCCCTTTTGCCATCAGACCGCAAAGGAAATTTTTATACAACCTTTTTCTAAAATGGGAAAGGCAATGACATGGTTTGCCTTGTGGCAGCACAGATAATACAATCTAGAATAAGAAGTACTAAGGTGGCAATTAGAAAAACTAGTTTCTGGTTCCATTCTGTCACTTACCGTCTTACTTTGCCAAATCATTCAGGATCACCATTTCCTGGTCTCAGAACAATTCTGTTAATTTTACACTTTATTACCAGAGTATAAGGACATTCAAGAAAATAGCTACAGGGAGACTGGGTGGCTCAGTCGGTTAAGCCTCTGACTTCAGCTCAGGTCATGATCTCCTGGTGAGGTTCAGTTCGTGGGTTTGAGCTGAGCCCCACATCGGGCTCTGTGCTGACAGCTTGGAGCCTAGAGCCTGCTTCAGATTCTGTCTCTCTCTCTCTCTCTCTCTCTCTCTCTCTCTCTCTGCCCCTCCCCTGCTCACATTCTGTCTCTCTCAAAATAAATAAGCATTAAAAAAAATTTTTTTTTTTAATTAAAATAGAAAATATGGGAATGCAAGCTGGTGCAGCCACTCTGGAAAACAGTATGAAGGTTCCTCAAAAAACTAAAAATAGAACTACCCTTCTACCCAGCAATTGCACTACTAGGTATTTATCCAAGGGATACAGGGGTGCTGTTTTGAAGGGACACATGCACCTCCATGTTTACAGCAGCACTATCAACAATAGCCAAAGTATGGAAAGAGCCCAAATGTCCATCGATGGTTGAATGGATAAAGAAGAGGTGGTATATCTATACAATGGAGTATTATTTGGCAATCAAAAAGAATGAAATCTTGCCATTTGCAACTATGTGGATGGAACTGGAAGGTATTATGCTCAGTGAAATTAGTCAGTCAGAGAAAAACAAAAATCATATGACTTCACTCATATGAGGACTTTAAGAGACAAAACACATGAACATAAGGGAAAGGAAACAAAAATAATATAAAAACAGAGAAAGGGACAAAACAGGAGAGACTCATAAATATGGAGAACAAACTGAGGGTTACTGAAGGGGGTGTGGGAGGGGGGATGGGCTAAATGGGTAAGGGGCATTAAGGAATCTACACCTGAAATCATTGTTTCACTATATGCTAACTAATTTGGATGTAAATTTTAAAAAATTTAAAAAAAGAAAAATAATAAATATATATTGAAGAAAAAAATAGCTACAAAGTAATCAATATGGTTGAAATATCAAGATTCTAGTCTTTCCTGATCTGATTCGTGTTTGTGATGAAAATCACAATTCTGTATACCTCTTATGTTTTGCTGTAGTCATACACTATTTATTTTCTCCCATAATAATGGATTAATATGAAATAAATATTTGGAACTTTATATTCATATTCCTAATTTTTAAATCATACATGATTAAACCCACGAACATTTACTAGCCATTTCATTTGTATGTACTTCTCTGTAGGTAAAGAATTATAAGGCCTTGATAAGAGATTCAGAATTGTCCATAATTAATAGTTGTTTTTGTTTTCAAAAGTAGCCTCAAAAGAAAAATGAGTCCAAAATAAAAATATTTTTTAAAAAATAAAGTAGGCTTGGGGCACCTGGGTGGCTCAGTCAGTTGAGCATCCAGCTTCGGCTCAGGTCATGATCTCATGGTCTGTGGGTTCAAGTCCCTTCTCAGGCTCTGTGCTGACAGCTCAGATCCTGGAGCCTGCCTCATATTCTGTGTCTCCCTCTCTTTCTGCCCCTCCCTCGCTCTCTCTCTCTCTCAAAAATAAATGAACATTAAAGGGGCGCCTGGGTGGCGCAGTCGGTTAAGCGTCTGACTTCAGCCAGGTCATGATCTCGCGGTCCGTGGGTTCGAGCCCCGCGTCAGGCTCTGGGCTGATGGCTCAGAGCCTGGAGCCTGTTTCCGATCTGTGTCTCCCTCTCTCTCTGCCCCTCCCCCGTTCATGCTCTGTCTCTCTCTGCCCAAAAATTTAAAAAAAAAAAAAAAAAAAAAAAGTTGAAAAAAAAATAAATGAACATTAAAAAAAATTTTTTTAATAAATTAAAAAAATAATGTAGGCTCCACACCCTAACATGGGGCTTGAACTCATGACCCCGAGATCAAGAGCTGCATGCTCCACTGACTGAGTCAGCCAGTCACCCACAGAATTGTTCGTAATTAAAATGAAGTAAATGCATATGCTGAAAGCCCTATATATCTCAGTATTTTAGATAAATAAGCAAGAAATTCTTATGGCAAATACTACTGCCAGTTGGTATGCATTATGACACATAGAGAGAATTTTTTATTGCACAAGAGCTATCGTGGATAAAATGGGTTGTGTTCTAAAAGTGTATTTTGGGGCACCTGGGTGGCTCAGTTGGTTCAGCGTCCAACTTCAGCTCAGGTCATGATCTCAAGGTCCATGAGTTCAAGCCACGCATCGGGCTCTGTGCTGACAGCTCAGAGCCTGGAGCCTGTTTCAGATTCTGTGTCTCCCTCTCTCTCTCTCTGACCCTCCCCCATTCATGCTCTGTTGCTCTCTGTCTCAAAAATAAATAAACATTAAAAATAAAAATAAAATAAATAAAATAAAATAAAATAAAAGTGTATTTGTACTTTACTTGTTTGGGACTTTGAATTTATGCCCCAAATAAACCTTGCTATAAAGAGGGTTTAGGTTGTCAAGTCATTTTTAAGAAAATAATTTTAATAATAAAGGATAGAAAAGAATAACTTTGTATTAACTTTTAAAAATGATATTATTTGGGTGGGAGGGGATCTAGTTCAAAGAGAGATAAGGAGGTATAATTCTGAATAGGAAGAGTAAAGTTGGGAACCATATTCAGCACCTACTGGAATTTCATGAGAAGAAACAGGAGGTGATGGGTAAGAGATTAGGACTGGAGTTCCCTGTCTAACCAGTCGATGAAGTCACCAGTTCCCAGACTGTCTGGTAACCCCTCCTGGCACGTGGTTACAACCTTCAAGTATATGGAAGTAGAAGGCCAATGTCTTCCTGTGGGTGTCAGTAACAACTAAATAGTTGTGTTTTTTTTTTTTTTCTTGAGCTTCTTTTTTTCCTTTTTCTTGTTCTTTTTTTCCTTTTCCTTTTGTTTTGCTTATTTTTTTATTTTAGGTGTTTTAATCTTGTCAATTTTCATGCTTTCAGCACAAGTTAAGATGTCAAAGGAAAACAAGTTCAAGAAGGGGATAAGAGGGGACATAATTTAATTCAACCAGATGGAAACGTCTAAGACTCAGGGAATTCAAAATAAAGGGGAAAAAAATGCTTTCCTCTAATTATGAAAAGAAAATATGATAATGGAATTTTGAAAATTTAGGAAGGTAATAAAACTCACCCACAGGGATAACTATTATAAACATTGCCAGGTATTTTTTCCAGACATTTTTTATGAAATTGGAATGATGTCACACATTCCATTTTACAATCTTCTTTTTCACTTGCACCTTTTTTTTTTTTATTTCAATATTGTACTTTTTCAAATAAAAACATTTTTTTTTTTTTTTTTCATTTTCAGGTCTTTGCCTCCAAAGCACACCTTCATCTACAGGCTATTTGAACCATGCATTCTCATAGCTACTCCCTGGACCTTGTCAACTATTGGAAAGTTCTGCCATTTTCATTTTTCTATGATTTTTATGATTTTTATGATTATCATTTTTTAATGATTTTTTTTAAGTTCGTTTGCTTGTTTGTTTTATTTATTTTGAGAGACAGAGAGAGAGATACAGAGACACGTGGGAGGGGCAGAGACAAAAGGAGAGAGAGAATCCCAAGCAGGCTCAGCGCAGAGCCTAAAGTGGAGCTCAAACTCACAAACTGAGATCATGACCTGAGCCAAAACCAAGAGTTAGATGCTTAACCGACTGAGCCCAGGCACCCCAAGTTCTGCCATCTTTAATATCAAATTCAAATATCTTCCATTTTAGCCACTGCCCCTGAGATGTCCAAAATTTATACTCATTCAAACTTTTTTATCTGAAAAGTCACTCCAATCTATCCCTCCAGCCTATCTTCTTACTAGGTGAAGAGCAGTGATAACTCAAAATGTGATCTCCAACCAGCCCCAGCAGCTGCACCTGAGAACTTGTCAGAGATGCATTATCTCCAGCCCTACCCCAGACCTACTGAATCAGCAAGGGGGATCTAACAATCTGTGTTTTAACAAACCTCCAGGTAATTCTGATCCATGCTCAAGTTTGAGAACCACTGACGTAGACCTTACTCCTACTTACCACACTCAAAGTACAGAAATAGGCATTGGAGAGAAGGTCACAGGTAAATAGACAAGTTAGTTAAAAATATAAACAAGTAATTACAATCAACTGCAGCATTGGGGGGATGCATATACCTAGATATCTAATCTTGTGTATGTGTCCTGGGAGAAGGGTTGTCAGAGAAGTCTTCTCAAAAATAAGTGACCCTAAAGCTGAAACCTGGCTGTTAGCCAGGTGAGGAGGAGGATGAGGAGGTAAAGTATTGCACATGCTTCTTTCTTTCTTTCTTTCTTTCTTTCTTTCTTTCTTTCTTTCTTTCTTTCTTTCTTTCTTTCTTACAAAACTTCTGACTTCTCTGTGTAGAATGGATGGGATAAGGGTGAGATAGGAGGTAGGGAGGCTAGTTAGGAAGATTCTGCAGTTACCAGGTAAAAGATGAAAGAGGCTTGGACTACCGTTATTGATCATGGAAGAGAGACAAGTAGACAAATCAGGCCATGATTGAGGCCTGGTTAACACTGCCCCAGTTCTTCTGAGGTCTCCAGCTCATCCAGTTCAGCACCCATTCTGGAAAGTGGTGTGGGAACTCCTTCCCCCAACTAATTATGTGCCGAGGGGATGTCTCTAGACCTTACGGGTTCCCTGGGGCATCTTAAAAAGTCACCTGCTAGATAGATGCAGTTGTTCTGGGAGACAGCATAGTCTAGGGAAACCAAACAAAGGTTCTGCTGAGCAATAAACAGGTTGAAGCCCCAGTACAGAGGAGTCCAAGCCCTGACCCTGCACACAGAGTGGAGGCTCAAGCTGCGTGATCCCTGGTAATCAAAGAGCCAACTTACTTACCCCAGTGTGGCTGGCAGGACTCATGCCCTGACAAGGGTCTTTCTCAGGGGCCCCCTTCTCACACACAGGCTTGGATCCCATTCCAGGCCCCTCCTCCTTCACTTCTCTGTCGCCACCCTACAGGGTCCTTATCCCACCTCCAGAAAGCTCTATTTTCCTTTTTTCTTCCACAAAATACCTTAATAGCCCATTAGCTGTGCCTGAATCATTAGCTGATGAACAACTGGCTCCCTTTTCTCAAAGGCTGAGAGAGCTGGGTGCAGATAGGGAGAGGAAGCAAGGAGGGAGGTGCCCTCCCACTAGTTCAGTTCCAGTGTTAATGAGCCAAGAAAAATAGGCAAAGCAAACACAAGTTTCTGTGTTAAAATTGTTTGATAATTCACCTAATTTTTTCTGCCATAAGACATATTTAGTTGTGGACAAGACTTGGTGGATTAGATGTCAGAGGTGAAGGAGAAATTGGAGTAAAAGATGACTCCCAAGTCTCAGGCTTACACAACTGAGTGGATTCTTTCATTTATTTAGCAGACATTCATTGAACACTGAGCTCAGAGCATACAATGGTGAAAAAGACAAAACCCTTGCCCTTCTGGAGCTTACATTTGTTCTCAGAGTATAGGAAATGCAGACGCGGGGATATGATGAGCTTGAGAAAACACTACTAAAGGTGCTCAGAAGGCAGATGGTCTCAGAAGTCTGGTTTTCTAAAGAAAGACTGGGTTGTGTTGGGGAGGAGGACCTTCCTCTACCTTAAGGTCCCTCTAGCTGGACTTAGAGTCAAATTGACAGGAGACATATTTTTTTTTTATTTTTTTTTCAACGTTTTTATTTATTTTTGGGACAGACACAGACAGAGCATGAACGGGGGAGGGGCAGAGAGAGAGGGAGACACAGAATCGGAAACAGGCTCCAGGCTCCGAGCCACCAGCCCAGAGCCCGACGCGGGGCTCGAACTCACGGACCGCGAGATCGTGACCTGGCTGAAGTCGGACGCTTAACCGACTGCGCCACCCAGGCGCCCCTACAGGAGACATATTAACAGGAGAAAATCACACTTAATAGGCATGTGTACAGAGAATCCACGCAGAAATGAAATGCCAAAGACAATGAGGCAACATGAAGCTTATATGAGCTTAGTAAATGGGTGAGGTTTGAGAACCCAAAGAGGAGGAAGGCCATTAGCAGGAAAGTGAAAGGAGATTTTTTGAAAAACAAAAGTTGCCCTGTTAGGCAGATAAGTTTCTTAGGTAAAGGGGAATCTCTATTAATAGCTCTCTTCCTGGTACAGGCTCTCCTTTCCAATGTAAATTTAGGCACTTAGGACCAAGAAGAGAGCTTTTCCTGCATTTGCTGAGTTTTGATTACTTTTAACTCAAAATAACGATCATTTTAAAGTGACTCATCTGGCTAGACGGGTGTTGGGTACCAAGGAGGGCACTGTTGTGATGAGCACTGGGTGTTACATTAAGTGCCGAATCACTAAATTCTACTCCTGAGACAAATATTACACTATATGTTAAATAAAAATTTGGAAAAAGAAAAAAATAAATGGCCCATCTTGGATCAGCCTGCCCTTGGCCCCTACAGTTGCAAGTATTGGTTTGGTAGTTAACAGCATAGAGAGATTAATTCAGGCCTTGGAAGTGGATGAGATTAATTGGAAGTATCTACAAAGTAAGAAGAAAAGAGAGCCTAGGCTCAAAAATCAGGTGTCACATTTAAAGGATAGGCAAAGAAAGCTGCAAAGCTTCAATAGTTTCACTGAAAACAGTCCAGATTAACTGAAATGTTTTAGCCTACTTCATACTTAAGTCCAGACTTCTGAGCACCACTGGAGAAAATCACAGTCTTGTGCTGATTGGTTTCACAATGTATTCATTATCCTCCTTCTCCACAATGTCCTGAAATCACTCTCTATTTCCCCGGTCAGTTCAATCTCCCATTCACCTTCAGGATCATTCTCAGAACTTTCTTCCCATCCTTAGTCTGCCACCCTGCCACTTATCTTAGCACTTTCAGCAGAGCTCCTAATTTCCTACATCAAAGAAGTAACAAAGCCTGATGGACAGGAAAGCCTTTGACTTTCCACCAGCAAACTTGCAGACAGTCTTCCCTGCAGGCCCATCTTCTCCCTTCTTTCCTGTCACAATGGGAGAGAGATGACCTTCCCTCCCCTGAATTCAGGCTCCCCTGAGACTGGCCCACCTTCTCTTCAAGATTAGCCCTTCTCTTTCAGGTACACCTTCCCTGTTTATTGACCTCTTCCTAAATACCTTTAAATATATATATATAGTTTAGTGGAGACTAAACAAACACTCTCAAAGCTCTCTTCCTATTCCTTCTTTATAGTCACACTTTTTGAAAGAATGGTCTGCACTCACTCTTGAGCCCACTGATATCTGATTAATGTCCCCAGTCACCCCAGTGAAACTGCTCTTGCCAAGATCACCATTGACATTCTTTATTACTAATTCCAGTGGCAATTTCCCATCCTTGTTTAACATGACCTCCCACTAGCATTTGACACTGTTGCCCATTCATGCCCTGTTTTTTCAAATGCTTTCATCTGGCTTACAAAATACCAACAGTCTTCTGGTTTCTCTCTTACCTCTCTAGCTTCTTCTAATTCTTTTTCAGGTTTCTCTTTCTTTTGTGTTAAAGAAATGCCTCGGACAAATTATTTTTGAGTACATGAGAAGAAACTTTTTGAAAAATTCAACTAAAGAAATAATTTGGGTTTGGACATTTTATTAAAAAAAAAAAGAAAAAAGAAAAGAATGGTTCACTAACCATGTTTAGAATGAATACAAAAAAAGAACATCTGGTTAAGGATTATTAGGCTAGTCAATCAGCTGGATGGGTAACCCTAGCTTCCCAGAAGGAGTTCTCAGTCTTATTAAAGTCTGTCAGAAAACTGTTCACGCACTTTATCAGGAATGCTAATTGCTTCCCAGAAGGAGTTGTAAATTACATCACACAAAAAATTTCTGTCCCAGATCAGGTTTGAGTCATTTTTTTTTTCTCATTTTCAGTTTCTTAAATGTTGGTTTTCCTTAGGGTTCTGTCCTAAGCCCTCTTCTCTTCTCATTATACATATATCTCTTGGTGATCTCATCTACTGTCATTACTGCCCCTCAAAACACATGTCTCTACAGCTATTTTCACATCTGACCTTCACACTTTCATCTCCAGTAGTTTCCTGAACACTCCACTGGGCTTCCCACAGGCAGCTCAAACTCAACATATCCCAAACTGAACTCATTTTGTTACAGCAAATACTCGGCACCCAGGAAGAGACAAGCCACCCACACTTGGGGAATAAGGAAAAGACTGTTGATTGTGCACTGGTGCCGGCCCAGCAGAGTCACCTCCAAAGGGTGAGCCCTGAACCTTGGCATCGGCCTCCTTTTATGGCTTGGAGAGTAGGGGGTTGAGAGACAAAAGAAAAAGGTGGGGAGGGGACTTATCAGTGGTGCTACACAGGTAGCTGGTGGAGACAGAAGGCAAACAAGATTACAGAAGCCAAAAGTATGCAAGGGAAGTATCCAACCTCCAGAATCTGACTGGCCCCTTTTATCTTGTTTTTACTAGCTTTTCTTCTCCTTTTACTAGCTTTTCCTCCTACTTGGTGTCTCCTCATCTGCCCCATATCTTAGTTAATGATACCACCATCCACAACTGCCAAAATACCAGCTAAAACATCTTTTCTGACTCCTGTTTTTCCTTGACAATGTAGGGGCTATGGACATGAATGTTATTGAGGTAAAAGTAGTCAAAACCTAGCAGATTCAGGAAAAGCTCTTTACCTCCCCCTCAACTGCCTGCCAATACCAGGAAGAGAGCTGTTATCGTAGATTCCCCTTTACCTAAGAAACTTACCTACATAATAGACCAATCTTTGTTTTCCAGACATCTCCTTTCATCTTCTCGTTAATGGTCTTTCTCCCCGTTGAATCCTCAGATCCCTACTCTTCCCCTTAGCTCATATAAGCAGTATGTTTACTCACTGTCTTTGGAACTTCATGTCTCTGTGGATTCCCCATTCTTACACTATTTTCCACCCATACTTACACTATTAAATTTGATTTTCTCTTGTTAATTTGACTCATGCCGATTTGATTCTTAGTTCATCTAGAAGGACCTTGAAGGGCAGAGGAAATTCTTCCTCCCCAACAGCACCCTCTCCACCAACACCACTAATCCAATTTATCACCAAGTCACTTCTCCATCAGGTCTCATTTCTTCATCCCCACAGCTACTATCATCATCTCATTGACCTAAACCACCACTTAACTGATCTCCCTGTCTCCCTTTCATTCATTCCCTACCCAGTAGTCAGTGTGATTCTTTTAAAGCAAAAATATGACCATGTCATTTCCATTTAGAACCTTTAATAGCCTTTCCCCCCCATTTATTCTTTTTTTTAAATTTTATTTTTAATGTTTTTATTTATTTTTGAGACAGAGAGAGACAGAGCATGAGCAGGGGAGGGGCAGAGAGAGAAGGAGACACAGAATCCGAAGCAGGCTCCAGGCTCTGAGCTGTCAGCACAGAGCCTGATGCGGGGCTCGAACTCACAAACTGTGAGATCATGACCTGAGCTGAAATCGGTCGCTCAACCAACTGAGCCACCCGGGCGCCCTCCCCCCCCCCCATTTATTCTTAAGGATAGAACATGTCACCAGCATAGTCTATAGGGTCCTTCATGTTCCAATTCCTACTTACTTTTCTAAGTTTTCCTTCCAAACCCTTCTCCCTCACTCATGGCTTTTCACATTTCTTCAGTGGTATCTCAAGAGAACTCTGAAAATCTTTATTCCTAAGCTTGGATCATTCTTCCCTGTCTATCCCTTTTCTTTTGGCTCAACTCACTCAGGTTCCACAAAAAAGGCTCATGCTACCTCTTTAACCCCAACCCTTTAAAAAAAAGTTTTCTTTTTAATGTTTATTTGTTTTTGAGAGAGACAGAGCGCGAGCAGGGGGAGAGTCAGAGAGAGAGGGAGACACAGAATCCAAAGCAAGCTCCAGGCTCCACGCTGTCAGCACAGAGCCCGATGTGGGGTTTGAACCCACAAACTGTGAGATCATGACCTGAGCCAAAGTCAGACGCTCAACCAACTGAGCTACCCAGGCACCCCATAACCCCCACCTTTCCTAAGTTCCCATGATATTCAATACTATCACTGTGTTATCAGTTCTCTTACTGTTTTGTAATTTTTTGTACTCCTCACTAGATTATCTGTGATTCAAGGACTTTGTCAGCTCTGTTCTCTATTGTGTTCTTAGTAGGGCCTAACAGTTGGTAGACACTTAATAAACGTTTTGATTGTGATGGATGAATGAGCATTAGATTCATATAATTAAATAGTTTCCAAAACTCTATTTAAAACACAGATTATAAACTTTCATTCTTATTGTCTTACGCTAAAAATCATACATATTATGCTTTAGAGAAGCCACAGTTAAAATTAAAATTATCAAAAAGCTATTACTCAAAGATAGTCACTACTGACATTTTGGTATATATTTTTCCTGTCTTTTGTATGCTCGTGTATGTTTGTACATACGTACATTTTTTAAATAAATGGGATCATACTTTAATTCTATTTTGTGACTTCTAAAAGTTAATTTATGGGGCGCCTGGGTGGCTCAGTTAAGCGTCGACTCCAGCTCAGGTCACTATCTCATGGACCATTAGTTCGAGCCCCGCGTCAGGCTCTGGGCTGACGGCTCAGAGCCTGGAGCCTGCTTCCGATTCTGTGTCTCCCTCTCTCTCTGCCCCTCCCCCGTTCATGCTCTGTCTCTCTCTGTCTCAAAAATAAATAAACGTTAACAAAAAAAAATTAAATGTTTAAAAAAATAAAAAAATAAAAATAAATAAAATAAAAGTGAATTTATCCATTTAGTTGAGCTTCTAGTTTATTTCTATATTTTTTGCTAGTATAAAAAGTGCTTTAGTGTATATCCTTATAGCTATAAAATCCATGATTAGGAAAACAATATTATTGATAATACAATATTCTATCACATAAGTAGAATTTAAATGATTCCTAATATTTTATTGTTATATCTTTATGTCTTTTAAAATTCTGACTTTTCCAGATAAGGCTATAAGAAATTTTCCTATGTTGTACATACACTTTTGTTCAAATATCTTGGCATTCTTCGGATAGATTCTGAAAAAAGTAAATTACTGGGTCAAAGGGTTTAAGGCTTTGGATCCATTTTTCCAAGTTGCTTTCCACAAAATTTGTTGTGATTGAGATATCCACTATCAGTGTATCCGAGACTTGTTAAGGGTGTGCCACTTGCCCAGCATTGAGCTAGATTCCACAGAGGAGGGCCAGGAGCATGCCCTCAAGGAGACTTGTATTGTGTACACAACACACCCATGAAAAATAAAGCTAACCTGACCACATATATGAATACTATAATAGTTTGGAGATAAAAACATCTTTCAACTGCCAAAGTAGGTTGAGAAGATTTTACAAATAAAGGAGAATGATCAGGACCAGGCGAGAGAGGTACAGAGGAAGAAATAAAGACTGTGGGGAAGAAGATTCTGAGTTGGGGACTGTGCCAAAAGAATCTTTGCTTAGAGTATGGAAAGAAAAGGGGAGTAACAACTATTGAATGTTTCTGTGTATGTGTCAGGCACTGAGCTGAACATTTTTACACATAACATTGCACTTACTTCTCACAACTGTCTTTGAAATTGGTATTGGGGTGCCTAGGTGGCTCAGTCCGTTAAAAGTGTCTGACTCATTATCTCATGGTTTGTGGGTTCAAGCCCCACATTAGGCTCTGCACTGACAGCTTGGAGCCTGCTTGGGATTCTCTCTCTTTCTCCCTCTCTCTCTCTCTGTCCCTCTCCCCCCAACCAAAAAAATAAATTAATTAGAAAAAAAAAAAAAAGAAAGAGGTATTATTTTTATCCATATGTTAAGGATGTGAAAAATTGATGTTCAGAGGGATTAAGTAACTTGCAAAACATCATAAAGCTTTGGAGAGGTAAAAGTTCATGCTTTTAAGTACATCACTCAACTGACTTATTACAAAATCCAAATCATGTACCTAGTCAGAAATTGTATCCATAACCAAAATTATATCAATGACTTGAGTCAGTAGATGCTTGAGAGAGAAAATTAGAACAGAAAGAACTGCACCTGTGTGCTAGTGCTTATTTCAGACAGCAGGAATCTAAACACCTACTTAAAAATATGTGGCCATGGACTTTAATGTGTAGTGTAAAACTTTTAGAAAAATATATGAGAAGAACTTCAGTATCTAGGGATAGACAAAGGAAATATGATATATTGGATTTCTCAAAATTATTTTTTTCCAAAAGATTCTGTTAAGAAGATAAAAAAAATCAAGCTACAGAGAAAATATTTGCCAACCACATATTCAATAAAGAACTATAATCTAGAATATATGGAGAATACTCAAAACTCAACAATTAAAAAAAGAAATCAAACAATTCAATTAGAAAATGGGCAAAAAACATGACTACATTTCCTAAAGAGGATATACAGATGGCAAATAAGCACATGAAAAGATGTTCAACTCATTAGCCATCAGGAAAATAATGTAGACTTAAATCACAATGATGTATCACTACACTTCTAGCAGAATAACTAAAATAAAAAACAGTGGCAACATCAGATACTGGAAAGCATGTGGAGAAATCAGATCACTCATACACCGCTAGTGGGAATGAAAAATGGTCCAGCCACTTTTGAAAACAGTTTGGCAGGTTCTTATAAAAGTCAACATGCAACTACCACAAGACCAGCAACTGCATTCTTAGGCATTTATCTTAGAGAAATTAAAACTTACGTTCACATAAAAGCCTGTACACAAATGTTCAGAACATCTTTACTTGTAACAGTTCCAATCCAGAAACAACCCGCATGTCCTTCAATGAGTGAATAATAAGTAAACTGTAGTACAAATAGACCATAAAAGATTACTCTGCAATTAAACAAACAAGCAAAATGAACCATTGATACATACACGAATCTCTAGGTATTTTTGCTGAGTTTGAAAAGCCAATATCCAAAAGTCATATATTGTATGGCTCTATTTATAAACATTCTTGAAATGACAGTATTATAGAAATGGAGTAGATTAGCAGTTGACAAGAAATAATGAAGGGGTCAGGGAAGAAGGGAGGTATATGTGACTATAAAAGGGTAATATGAGGGATCCTTGTGATGGAAATGTTATATATTTTAATTGAATCAATGTTAATGATATTATACATAACTGTATCACACAATGATATTGTACCATAGTTCTGCAAAATATTACTATTGGGAGAAACTGGATAAAGGGTACACAGGATCTCTCAGCATTCTTTCTTTTTTTTTTAAAGAGCGAGAGCAGGGGAGAGGGGGGCAGAGGGAGAGAGAAAGAGAGAATCTCTTTAAATTTTTTTAATGTTTATTTATTTTTGAGAGAGAGAGAGAGAGAGGCAGAGTGTGAGTGGGGGAGGGGCAGACAGAGAGGCAGACACAGAATCTGAAGCAGGCTCCAGGCTCCAAGCGGTCAGCATAAAGCCTGATGTGGGGATCGAACTCACGAACCGTGAGTTCAGGACCTGAGCCAAAGCTGGCTGCTTAACCAACTGAGCCACCCAGGGTCCCTAAAGGAGAGAGAATCTTAAGCAGGCTCCACATTCAATGTAGGTCCTGATGCAGGGCTCAATCCCACAACCTTGGGATTATGACCTAGCCGAAATCAAGAGTCAGACACTCTACCCACTGAGTCACTCAGGTGCCCCACCTCAGCATTATTTCTTAAAACTAAATGTGAATCTACAATTATCTCAAAATTAAAAGTTTAATTAAAAATATATAACCAATGAGAAGAGAAAAAAATTTAGACCCTTACACAACCCTAGAAAGTAACCTAAAAGGTAAAGACATTTCTTTATGTCATTCAACAGAGCCACATGAATGAAAAATTAATTTGGCTATAAGATTATGCTGATATAAACATTCCTAAAACTGTTCAATTCCAGGAAGAAATGCCTTTTCAGTATGGTAGCTACAATATAGGCAGGGTTGCAGAGGTAGGAAGAGAAAAAAGGAGCATTGAAAATAGAAAAAAAAAAAAATAGAGTGGCTCTTCCCAGAGCCCTTTATAAATATTCTCTGTCACCTGGCTTTCTGTTTTCTACTCAAAGGGCCAAAAGAAATGAATGACTATGTCCTTTGTATGGTAGAGACCCAATATAGCCCTAACGGCAAGGGAAGAATCGAAGTCTTACCTCACATCAGCCAAATCTTACTTGATCTCTTGCACACATTTCTCTACTCCAGTCCCTAGGCTTCACCCTGGATGCCCTTCCCACCCTCTCAGAATCCTGTTCCCCTAGCAGCCCTGCTACCCAGAACAGAGAATCCATGCAGGCATCTAATATATCACTGCCTGACTTCTAATCGTGGGTCAAGCCCACTAGGTCATTCTGTAACATTCATCTTAGTTTTAAAAACATGAGAAAGACATTGTTGGCAAAAATCCAGGCATAATGAATTCTATGTTCTAGAAACAGAGAAACTGAACTATTTCAATTTGAAAGTAAGAGCTGGCAGGAAACCAACAGAGCAAAGTCCTCTGGGAGGGGGAAAAAAAAAAAAAACAGGCTGGTTAGCTAACTTGTAGGTCTGTAAGGTGGGCAGATTTCTTTAAAAAGCAAACAAAGCAATTTTAGACTTGAGAGACTTAATTGGCATCCAAGGCCAAGAATATGAATAATGTTATATAAAAACCTTGCTCAAGTGAGAATTCTGCAATCGAAGCATTCTGACTCTAATAGCTAAAGTTTAAGGGAAAAGAGTATAGAAAAGGATGTTTATTCATCCACTCATATATCATATACCATTCATGGTACCTAGATATAAATCTTATCTTTTTTTTTTTTTCATCATGGCAAGTAAAGATTGATGCTTTTGAGAACTTCTTTAAGAAAACGAAGTCAAGCTACTTTTTTGTAGGTTACACACAATTCCAGGAAACTCTTGCATTTGTTTTTCCATCAATAAAATGGGAAACTTTATTTATGCATGAGGTAAAATTAGAGAACTAATAATGGCTTAATAGCAATTCTAGATCACTTTGGTAATGAAGGATAGGAATAGCATATATAAATAGAATTCAAAGATAACCAAAAATCTATTTCTTTTAACCCTTTCCCATTCTCATACCCCTCCCTGTCCACCTAGAATATTATCAGTGAAATGAAAGAGGCACATAGGAAGAAAAACAACAAAGCAAAGAACCGGGAAACTATATCTATGTAACCTTTCAAAGTATAAGCATCACTGTATGTATCACTGGAAGGACACAGGTTTAAGTATAAAATATGCCCATTTCTGAGTTATTAATTTTATTACAGCAAGAAATGGAAAACAATCTAATGTCTAAAAATAGGAAAATGTTGGGGTGTCTGGCTGGCTCAGTCAGAAGAGCATGTCAATCTTGGAATGACGATTCCAAGCCCCACATTGGGTGTAGAGATTACTAAAAAAATGAATAAATAAACTTTAAAGAAAAATAAGAAAATGTTTAAGTATTTTATGGTATTTTCATATAATGCAATGTCTTATAGCCACTAAAAGAAGTTACATTCTCAAATCATAAAAATTAAAAAGTGAAATACCTACTAATAGTGGAAATAATAAAGGAGATTCTCATACAATGCCAGTAGAAAAGTAAACTGCTATAGCCAGTTAAAAAAATAATCTGGCAATATTTACTTATTTATTTTAAGTTTATATATTTATTTTGAGAGAGAGAGAGAGCGCGCGAGAGAGCATAAGTGGGGGAGGGACAGTGAGAGAGGGAGACAGAGAGAATCCCAGGCAGGCTCCGCACCATCAGTACAGAGTCCTAAGTGGGGCTCAAACTCACAGACCATGAGATCATGACCTGAGCCAAGATCAGACGCTTAAGTGACTGAGCCACCCAGGCACCCCTGAAAACATTCAATAAAATTAAAAATACGCTATTCAAAGACCCTGATGCAGGGATAGAGTATTTAAAAACAAAAACAAAAATTAACAAAAGGACTATTCCATGAAATTCTCTTATACAAACGTGAAATAATTTTGATGGAAGTGATCCAAACTGAAAGTTTACTTCCAACTCCCTGACCATAATGTCTTTGGGGTCCACCCTATGAGATCTTCAAGACTTGCCCTTCTCTTCAATACCAGCCCTCCGGGTAATACCATCTTTCAATACACTTAAAGATGTTTAGGGACCATCTGTATTGTACAGTCCACCTAGACTCTTCTCTTTCTTCACACTCTTTCACCTACTCCACTGTACAATTCATTGCCAAGCCTGGTTAACTCTGAATTTGCAATGTGCCTCCCACTTGTCCCTTTCTCCTATTCCTACATTCTCTATCCTGACTCAAGACTGTATTACCTTTCACTTGAATTATGCAATAGTATAATTGGTTTTCCTTCCTCCTTAGCTCTCCCTGCTCCAATGTATTTTACATACTGAAACCAAAGCAATCCTCCACGAAAATCTGACCATGATACTCTCATGCACGGAGCACATGATGCCGCCTTTTTGGGTAGAGAGCAACCCTCAGCACCCTCAGGGGAGTCTGGGTGGTTCAGTCAGTTAAGCTTCTGACTCTTGATTTCAGCTCAGGTCATGATCTCGAAGTTGGTGAGTTCGAGCCCCACATCAGGCTTTGCACTGACAGCACAGAGCCTGCTTGAGACTCTCTCTGTCTCTCTCTGCCCTTCCCACACTCGTGCTAGCGCTCTCTCTCTCTCTGTTTCTCTCTCTCAAAACAAATAAGCATTAACAACAACAACAAAAAAAGAATAGAGGCAGAAATTAAAGTAATACAGGTACAGGTCAGGGAATGCCACGGATTGCCAGCATCCCCCAGAAGCTAGAAAGAGTGAAGGAAGGATTCTTCCCTAGAACCTTTACAGGGAGCTTGACACCGCTGACCACCTTGATTTCAGACTTACACCTTCCAGAACTGTGAGAATAAATTGTTTTAAGCCACCAAGTTTGTGGTAATTTATTACAACAGCTGTAGGAAACTAGCACAACTGACTAGGAGATTTGCAGGGGGCGGGGGACACAAACAACAATAACAAAAAATCCAAAAAACTTAATTTAGCTTAAAGAAAAAGAAATTTACCACAAAGATACCACTGTATTTCAGGGAACCCAAAAGCAGAAATGTAGCTGAGCCTTAGAAACGTCCAAATCAACAAAGGCCACCAGTTTCTCACCCTATGACATTTTTCCCCTTTGTATCTGCTTCATTTCTTTCTCTCTCTTCTCACTCTTCCTTTTTTCTCTCTCTCTTCCCATATTTCTCAAGGTCATGGTCATCAACAACTGCAAAGTTTATCTTCTGGTACCCCAAAAGTAATCGACTATTTTTTTTCTCAGTTTCTGCTCCAAAATACCCAAGAAAGAACTGATCATCCTGTTGGGCCAGAAATCTAGCAAGATTCACCAACCAATGGTCAGAAGATGATTCTTATAGAGACCACATGATCCTATGGTACCAAGAAGATGTTTTTCACAGAAACCATGTAAATGAAGTAGAACTGAGAGGGGTTGGGAAAAAGAACCATTGGTGTCATGATAATCATGCTTCTTTTTTTTCTAGAAATTCCTTTTTCTCTCATTCTCTATCTCTGCTTACTGAACTCACATGTGTCTTTCAAAGTCTAGCTTAAATGTCACCTTTTCCACAAAATATGTTGGTCTCTGCATTAGACCATGAATCCTCAAAAGCAGAAACCCATAGATCTTATTCTTTCCTATATCCTCTTCTTCTAGGCAGCCCTCAGAAATTTGTGGTCCTGAAGCCTTCTTGAATCTATTCATTGGGAATTCATTCCACCCTTCTCTAGGCTCCTGTGGCGCTCTGTTGGAAGTTCCTTTTAAAGCTTTTGCCATCTTCTGGCTTCTACTGAAGATACTTCTAAACATGTTTTCCTCCCTCTGTAAGGGGTCCATCCACTCCTTTGTATATAATAGTCAGGTGGTGATTCTTTATTAAATATAATCCCCTATCCCTACCCTCGCAAAAATTTAATTAACAGTATGTAAAGTTAGTTTCAATTGAAATACAGGTATACATATAATATCAATGTATTTTTGTCCTTAGCATATGACCTAGTTTTGATCATTCTCCACTCCCAATATAGACTCAAACCATACCTTCTTGCATAATATAGTGAAAATCCTTCAAACTTAGTGCCCTGAGGAAAGACATCCTTACCAGAAGCCCATTCCTCCAGGCTCTGAATACTGTGGGAAGGAGGGAGAAGACAGAATAAGAAAAAAAGGGGGCCTAGGTTCACTACTGAGGATGTAGGAGGGGAGAGGTGCTGACTGGGATGTTAAGAGTAAAGGGGCTTTTGCCCATGTTAAAGAGAAAAACAGAGGACTCGGTGGGCAAGTTTTAGGGCCAATCCAAGGAACATGAAGTTGGTGAAGGAGAAATTGAAGTAGGTCTCGTCAGTGCCAAGATTCTGCAGTCTGCCTCCCCTATTAGGAAAGCAAAGCCTTATAGTGCTTAGATTGCTGGAAGCCCCTGGAGCTGGGCCAGCGGGTGGCCCGGGGGTGGGATTTGAGTTGCTAGTCTGAGCAGGGTATGGCAGAAAGTGGAGGTAGCAGCACTGTGCATGGGTGAAAGGTCGCTGTGCCCTGGAGGCAGTTAAGGACAGGGCTAGGGTGGGGAGGAGAAGCCCTCCAGGGAGAAATCCAGACTGGGAGGTCTGGCAGCTTATCATGCAGCACCCTGGATGCTAAAACCCATGACCAGAGCAGTAGGGTCAGGTACTGGGCAGGTGTTGTTGCAGAGAGCAGGCCACTCTGCCATCCAGGGTCAAAGAGCACCCCCTAACTCCCGCGCTCAGGAACTTTTGAGGCCCCTTCCTATACCTTTATGCCATCCCGGAAAAAGAGCACAAACTGTAAAAGACACACAAATACAGTTAATAGAAAATTTAACAGCACTTCTGCCCATAAAACAGCTTGGTAAGGGTTCCAGGTGTAAGAGCAGTTACAGTCAATTTAAAACTTCAATATTACAACAAAAATCTAAATGTGAGACTGTGCTACCCAATATTAACCAATGTTTGTCAACATTTTTGTTTTATAGTGATAAGTCATATTACTACAATATGATGAGCTTGCAGTTTTTATGTCCAGGACCCTCTGTAGGTGCTCAGTCCTGCAGGTCACTTAGAAGTCCCTGGACAATCAAAGAGCAAGTTAATAAAGACCATTATACCATGTACTCACCTTCTTTGGAGAGAACAAGAATCATGCTGTGAATCAGTATGAAGGCTAGTGCAGCACTTATTACATGCACAGAGCACAGTGAGGACAAGGAAAGTATATGGGGAAACAGACAACGTAGGCCGGGGCATGGCTTCCTGCTTCCCTTCCCCCACCCCCTTTGGCCCTGGCTGGAGGAGCTCTCCAGGTGGACCAGCTCAGCCATCAGACAGGAACAAAGGTCAGGCCCAAGCTTATTTGGGTAGGGCCTGGCTCATCAGCCAAAAATCTCTTCCTCCCTTTCCTTACATGCCATCCAAGAGAATCTATTTACTCAAGGGTGACTTTGGTGCATGGAAAAACTATTCAGATGTTACTTTGGTTTTGAATATTAATTATTGATTTTACAAAGCCAAAACCCATGGATATTTTTCCGTAAGCTTACAAATTCAACTTCTACTACTTATTTATTTATTTATTTATTTATTTAAGTGAGACTGCAGCTCGCAACCCGGAGATCAAGAGTTGCAAGCTCTACCGACTGAGCCAGCCAGGTGTCCCTAGATATAGCTAAATTTAAACAATTACTTTCAAGGGGTGGGGGGAGGGGTTGATTAATGTTTGGTCACATTTTCAAATTTACTTAACTAACCTATTTTAAATATTTTAACTTAACAGAAACCCATGGGGAAGGGGAAGGAAAAAAAAAAAAAAAAGAGGTTAGAGTGGGAGAGAGCCAAAGCATAAGAGACTCTGAAAAACTGAGAACAAACTGAGGGTTGATGGGGGGTGGGAGATGGGTATTGAGGAGGGCACCTTTTGGGATGAGCACTGGGTGTTGTATGGAAACCAATTTGACAATAAATCTCGTATATTGAAAAAAAAATAAAAAAAATAAAAAGACAAAAAATAAAAAATAAAAAAATAAAGCCATAACCCATAAACCATAAAATATATATATATATTTTAACTTTATTTGTAAATTTAATATGTTAAATTTATCTTTTAAATACTTCAGTTGTATGATCAAAAAATAAAATAAAAACAAAAACAAAAAACAAAAACAACCACCAGCCAAAAAAATATAAAACCTTCCCAAGTACTTAAGTAATTCATATATATCCAATGAATTAATCTTATAAATATGTTAATTTTAAGTTCTTTTTTTTTTTAATTTTTTTTAACGTTTTATTTTTTTATTTTTGAGACAGAGACAGACAGAGCATGAACGGGGGAGGGGCAGAGAGAGAGGGAGACACAGAATTGGAAGCAGGCTGCAGGCTCTGAGCCATGAGCCCAGAGCCCGACGCGGGGCTCGAACTCACGGACCTCGAGATCATGACCTGAGCTGAAGTCTGCTGCTTAACCGAATGAGCCACCCAGGCGCCCCAATTTTAAGTTCTTTTAAAAGTGTAATATTGTGTTTACATTTGAAAATATTCCACTTAAGGGCGCCTGGGTGGCTCAGTCGGTTGAGGTTAAGTGGCCGACTTCGGCTCAGGTCATGATCTCATGGCTTGTGAGCTTGAGCTCCGTGTCAGGCTCTGTGCTGACAGCTCAGAGCCTAAAGCCTGCTTCAGAGTCTGTGTCTTCCTCCCTCTCTGCCCCTCCCCCACTCATGCTCTATCTCTCTCTCTCAATAATAAACAAACATTAAAAATTTTAAAAAGGGAAATAAAACAAAAACATTTTTTTTAATTAAAAAAAGAAAATTTTCCACTTAAAATCACAAACATAAATCAATTACTTAGATTACACATTTTAAATAAACTTCTACACATACAATGTTATTCTAATAGGTCATATTCTCTTAAACATTATGAATACTTAAAACACTACATGTGTAGATTCTTTTACACAAAAATACTAATACAATGTGCTTGATTTCCTTAAACATTTCTGTATTTAATTGTAAACCTTCCCACTATTTAAAAACATGCTTATTACTTTAAAAAAAATTCTCAAATTGTTTTGAGCGTATCTTCTAACGTTGGTTGAATTGCATATGAGGCTTGGAGCTACAAACATCTAAGGGAATTTTGCTCATGACACCCCTACCAGGATGAGCCCCTTAATACTCTTAATATATCATAAACTCCAAAATGTAAAAAGAGAGTTGCCTGTCACCAGCCTTCAAATAGCCCGCAGTGATTCTTACCTCCTGTTAGTCACTCTCCTACCAACATGGCTAACATGGGTAATCAATAAGATATTGTGGAAAGATACAGAGTGACTTCTGAAGCTCTGTCAGAAAAGACATTGCTTCTATCTTGTGTACTCCTGGATTGTTTGCTCTGGAGGAAGCCAGCTCATACAGCCATATAGAGAAGTCTGTGTGGTAAGGAATTGAATCCTACTACCAACAGTTACTATTAACTTGCTGTGAGTATGAATCACTCATCTGGGAGAAAGATCTCCCACCCCAGTCAAGCCTTCAGCTAATTGTGGCCCTGATTGCACTTTCATGAGACTAAGACTAACCAGGTGCTTCCTGCTCAAAACACAAAAATCCCCTGCTCCCAAATTCTTGACCCAAGAAACTGTGAGATAATAAACATTTACTATGTTTTAAGCTTCTAAACTTTGGGATAATTTGTTATGTAGCAACAGATAACTAATATGGAATGGTCATATCAGCCACACCCCTGAACCTAAAGCATATCATTATCTGATTTTCAAGTCTTTTAACTCCTATAAACCTCCACTCAGGTGACTACACCATTTGCTTGGATAAAACTATTTATTGCTTCATATCATCCTGATTTTTCCCCCTATTCTTTCTTTCTTTTTTTTAATTTTTTTTAATGTTTATTTATTTTGACACAGAGAGAGACAGAGCATGAGCGGGGGAAGGGCAGAGAGAGAGGGAGACCCAGAATCCGAAGCAGGCTCCAGGCTCTGAGCTGTCAGCACAGAGCCCTATGCGGGGCTCGAACTCACAGACTGAGAGATCATGACCTGAGCCCACGTCCGACGCTCAACCAACTGAGCCACCCAGGTGCCCCTCCCCCTATTCTTTCTATCTGTCTGATCCACAATTATACAGAGACATAAAAGTGTATCAAGCTCTATGTCTAATAGGCCTATTCCTGACTCTGTTGTCACAACTTAACAGAACAGCATTCTACTACCACTTATCATAGCCAAAATGTCCATGAAGTCTAATAAACATCTCAGACTTAAAATTCTAAAAAAGGACCCTCAATTTTCCTTTCCCATTGCCTACACTTTCAGTTTTCTACAGCTCTGTAAATGCCATCATCAACCACCCAGATGCTCATACCAAAAATCTAAGTCATTCTTGATTCCTCTCTTCTTTTCACACAGTCCCAGTGAGGTTCTACCTCCAGAACATATCATGAATTTGTTAACTTGTCTTTCTCTCCATTCCTATGGCCTCGACTAAGCCACCATCTTTCACCAGGACATTACAAATAGCCTTCTAACTGTAGTCCCTGCTCTATAAACATTCACTTACAGATCTTTCATGACATATTTTATTTCTCTTAAGTAAATACCTAGAAGTGAGATTGATGAGGTATATGCTAAATGCATATTTCATTTTATAAGAAATTGCGAAACATTTTCCATTTTGCATTCCCACCAATAATATATCCAGTTTTCCACATCTTCAGTACTTGCTATTCGATTCTTTTTTTTCTTAAGCCATTCTAGTCAGTGTGTAGTAGTACCCTTTTTTTTAATGGAGGCAAAATTCACATACAATGAAATTTGTAAAGATTCTCAGAGTACATTTCAATGATTGTTGACAAATGTATACATCTATGTAATCAAGATGTAGAACATTTCTATTACCCTATTAATTTCCCTAGTAACTCCCTTCCAGCCAGTTTATACTCACTAGAGGCAGCCACTTCTTTTTCTATTTTTTTTTAATGTTTATTTATTTTTGAAAGAGAGAGTGCAAGCAGGGGAGGGGCAGAGGAAGAGAGAGAGGGAGACACAAGATCTGAAACAGGTTCCAGGCTCCAAGTTGTCAGCACACAGAGCCCAACGCAAGGCTTGGGCTCACGGACTGCAAGATCATGACCTGAGCCAAAGTCAGACACTCAACCCACTGAGCCACCTAGGTGCCCCTAGAGTCAGCCACTTCCGATTGCTATCACCATAGATTAGTTTCATTTTTTTCTTAAACCTCATAAAAGGAATAGTATAATATATACTGTTTTGTGTCTGGTTGGTTTTGCTCAACATGCAATGGTTTTTAGGTTCATCCATGTTATTGCATATATCAGTAGTTCTTTATTTTTATTGCCGAATAGCATTTTATTGTATGAACATATCATGAGTTATTTATCCATTCACCTTTTGATATACATTTGGGTTATTTCCAGCAATTCTATTCCTAGGCATTTACCCAGGAGAAATGAAAACATATGTCCACAAAAAGATAGTAATAGCCTGCCTCCTCTCTTGATCCACTACAATATAGCAGTTAGAGGGATCTTTTAAATAAATTACTCAAATCCCATAACTCTTCTGCTTAATACCCTTTAGTGATTTCCTATCCCACTTAGGAGAAAACACAAATCCCCTATCATGGCTTGCGAAACCCAGACATCACTGATTTTCATCCTGTGGGAACTTTTGATGGCTGGACCCCACCTCAGACTGAGTGTATCAGAATCTCTGGAGGAGGGCCCCACATAGTCTTTAAACTTCTTAGATGATTCTAACAGGCCTGCATGTTTTTGAGGTCCTGCCAGCATGACCCAGTCTCTGGCTCTCCCCCTTTATCTCACACCACTCTCCTGTTCGGGTGCTATAATCCATCCACCCTGGCCCTCTTTCAGCTCTCTGAACACAGAAATCTCATCTGTACCTCAGGGGTTTTGTACTAGTGTTTCTTCTGCCTGAAATGCTCTTTAGATCTTAATGTGACTGGTTCTTTCTTGGGATTTAGGTCTCAGCTGAAATGTCACAGGCTCAAAGGGGTTTTTCCTGCCCACCCAGTCTAAAGGACCCACAGTCCAGCCCATCACTTGTTCGCATACCCTATATCCCACTTACTTATAACATTGTCTTATTCTTGCACTTTTTTGCATGTTTATTGTATGCCTCCCCTCTTGAATGTAAATTCTGTGACAATAGGGAACTTGTCTGTCTTGCTCTCTGCAATATCCCTAGTATTTATAATCAGGTCTGGCTCATAATAAAGGGCTTAAGAAATAGTTGTTGAAAGCATGAAAGAATACATATATGAAATGTGCATCTTACCTAGAAGACAGGGTAAAAATCCAAAAGGTTCTTGTAACTTTCTTTTTTTTCCCTCATGTGTGTTAGCATGAGATAGTTGATTTATAGGGAAAAGATGAGATTCTACCCTGAGGAGATTAAATCCAGGTACTTGAGTTCATTATGTCCTAAAGGCAGAGGTTGTTTTGGCTTCTACTCTCTTATCTTTAGCCCTAACTTGATGCTGTGCACATTGTAAGTACTCAATGAATATATTTCTATTAACAGTGAAGTGACTATAATCTGCTTTGAGGGCTAGAGGGGATGTGGGAAGAGGAGGTGTGAGGTATAGTGTGTTAGTGGGGATTAGGGGATCATGAGAAAGGAGAATGAAGTGTATCTAACGCCTTTGTCCTCACTTTAGGAAATTGTCACCAATTCAAAGCATGAAATTCAATTTAATCTATCCTAGCCAATTGGATTTCAAAACATTGGTCTACTCTATATGCGGTTTCTCTTTATAAGCAAGGCAATATGTTAAAGCAAGGTTTTAAAGAAATTTAAAAGAAAAACAAGGAGTGATACCAAGAAGAAGAGAGGGGGAAACGAGGAAGAATTTAGGAACATCTTTGTGCTAGGCACAATACAAGGCATGTTCACGCATTTACTTCTTTATCACAACCCAATGTGAAATAAATATAATTTTACTCATTTTACTGATGAGGAAACTGAATGAAATTTAGAGAAAAGTTGCTTCTCTTTTCAGTATTCTTACAACTTCCCTGTTGTAAGATTGGATACAAATATACAAGATACATTTATTAAGTATATGGATAACATTAACAATGGAAAAGCCACCTAATAATGTAAGCATGATAGACCAAAGATTCAAACTGGCCTTGTCAGGCCAGAACGCTTGACTAGAACCAAAGGGTAGATACCACACAGTGGATAAAATGTAAATCCTGCAGTCAGCTACACAGGTGCAGAAGGTTTGGCTGGAGATTTTGTAAAAAAAAATAATAATAATAAATAAAATAAAAATAAAAATAATAAAACTTCTGTCAGAATGGCTAAAATAAAAAATACAAGAAACAATAAGTGAAGGCAAGGATGTGGAGAAAAACAAACCCTCATGTACTGTTGGTGGGAATGCAAGCTGGTGCAGCCACTGTATGCAGTATGAAAGTTCCTCAAGAAGTTAAAAATAGAACTACCCTACAATCCAGTAATCACACTGCTGAATATTTACCCAAAAAATACAAAAGCAGTAATTCAAAGGGATACATGCACCCCTATGTTTATTGCAGCATTATTTACAATAGGCAAACTATGGAAGCAGCCTACGTGTCCATTCACAGATGCATGGATAAAGAAGTGTGGTATGTATATGAATATGTGTGTGTGTGTGTATATATGTATATATGTGTGTGTGTGCACATATACATGCATATATATGAGGAATTTTATATATATATAAAATTTTATATATATAAAACATTTCATTATATAATGAAATATTATGCAGCTATTAAAAAGAATGAAATCCTGCCAATCTTGCAACAATATGGATGGAGCTAGAGTATAATGCTAAGTGAAATAAGTCAGTCAGAGAGAGACAAATCCCATATGATTTCACTCATATGTGGAATTTAAGAAACAAAACAAATGAACAAGGGGAAAAAAAAGAGAGAAAGAGACAAGCCAAGAGATAGACTCTTAACAGTAAAAAACAAACTGATGGCTACCAGACAGGAGGTGGGTGGGGGAAATAGGTGAAGAGGATTAAGAGTACACTTATTGTGATGAATACTGAATAATGTATAAAACTGTTGAATCACTATATTGTACACCTGAAACTAATATAACACTGTTTGTTAACTCTACTGAAATTACAATAAAAATCCTAATAAATAATAAATAAGTAAAACTTGTGGACTGCTAGTTTAATGTAGGCTAATCATAGATGCTACAAATGTGAGTAGAACAACCTGTAAGCTTTCATGATAGTCCTTACCTTATGACTTCTTTCCAGTACTTATCACCGGAGATATTTTAGAAATTCTCTCCTGAGTTCCATTATTTCTGATTATCTTTCCATCTCTGAAGCAGATCCTCATTAATACAACACCAATAATATAATAGCCCTCACTTAGTAAGAGTTCTGTGCCAACTACACACATTATTGTATTTAATCCTCCCTCTTAACACTAACGATAAAGGTTGCCCCACTTTATAGATGAGAAAACTTAGGTTTAGAAAATCTAAGTGATTTTCTCAATATCAGACAGCTGGTAAAGTTAGTAGCACCGACACCAGCAGTCTGACTTAGAGTACACGCTCTTCACCACTGCACCTTATGCCCTAGCATGCTTTTCCTTTGCTCATTCCTCAAGAGTCCCTGTTCCCACAAGTCCAGTCTGCTGTTCTGAGCTCATCACACTTTATTGCCTCTGGTTAATCATGAGAAGACATGAGACTTCAACTGATAACGTCTACACTGATGAATCTCATAGCTGCACCAGGTAGTTGCTTATCTAACAGCACTTACCCTCTCACTTTTTTCTTTATTAGTAGGTGGCTCTGTGAGATTCAGAGGAGGCTGGACTCATCCCCAACTTTGGCCCCAGAGAGTGAATCATTATTGGTTTCAGCCAAACATGATGCTCCCTCTACCCCCACCAACTTTTTGGTGACTGGTTTAAGCACTGGGAAAGAATCAGCTGAGTGACTTTTGAAAAAAGTTATCTTGGTTCTTTAACACAAATATTCATTAACCGATTATCAGTCTTCTATAACATTGTTGGGTCTGCATATGTCTAGAACTAAGGCAGCCATCTTGGAGCCTTAATAATTTTCAAGATTGTGAGACCAAAATGTTTAAGAACTGCTGCCTAGTCCATGCCAAACTCATTCCTCACCAGGACTTATTTGAACAATTTTCTAAATGGTTCTTCTGCTGCTGATGTGTCCATGGCCAGTCCCAATAAAATCATTCCCTACATTTCTTCCAAGGTGATCTTACTCAATGCTAATCAGATCCCTGTTTAATCCTTCAGTGGCTCTCTGTTGCTTTCAGTTTAGCACCTATCCCTCTTGTCGTATTTTATTTATTTCTCTCCTCTCTCGTTCACCCTAGCCATTCACAGTCAATTGTGGTTTCCAGTCAGAAATGATTCTGGTTGTTTGTATGCCTTCCCACCGGCTCTATTTTTGTCTTTGGAGCAGAGGACATTTACTACAGTAAATTGGTTACATAGAAGTCACCTGGGATGGTGAGGTAAACAGAGATAAGCCAACAATAGGAAGCCACTACCAATAGCAAGTCCTAGGGCTATGGGAATAAAAGGAGGAAGTGGTGTCACCAGGTCCAATGGGTCAAGATTACCCAGGGAAATCTAGAACCACGGTGGAACTGTTCTGCAGGTGCTGCTCTGCAGGTAGACCCAAACCCTACCAATGGTGCCTCCTAAAGCTGAGGTTCTCTGCCTGCTCTTGGGTCGGACCTGTCACACACTATCCCCTCATTCTCTGGCTAACTCCTACTTGTCCTTTAAAATTCACCTCCAGAGTCATTTTCTGTAGGAAGTTGTCTCTCAGCCCACTGTCCCTCTTCTGTGCTTCCAAAGCACCATTTATCAAAGTGGTCATCAGAAAGTACTGTGACCACTGGTTTGTCCAGTTTCCCCACTAGATAATAAGTTCTTTGAGGGGTGATATGGCATCTTTTTTCTTTGTATTGCTTGGGCCCAGGACAGTATCTGACTACAGTCTTGGGGGATATCATATGTGTTCAGAAAATGTTTTGTGAACACATTAATAAACTCTAACATAATTTGCTTCTGGGATGAGTTTCATTTTCTGAAGCATTTACTTTCCTTTTTATGTGTCCAAGGCCTGGACAGTTCAGGGCCTTGTTCTTCACACCTTTCCAGTGTCTCCTGTAGCCCTTGAGAGGAAATGTTATTTAGCTTCTTAACACCTTCTTTATACCTAGGGATATAGAATGATGCTTCCTGGAGCCTCAGCCTTATGTCTCCCTTCAGACTGTGCTACCTGGAGTGGAGGCCCTAGTGGTTTCTTCCTAATTCTCACACTTAGAGGACTTAAATTTAATTTTACAAATCACCTTCTAAAAGAAGCCAGGAAACTTTTTTCCTGTTTTGTCAGTCTTATACCTTTTGTGCTTTTTCATACCTTTTTTTCTTTCGCTTTGGATAAAAATAATACGTAACAAAGGCTTAATCATATTTCAGGAATCCCTTCTTTGCTTTTAGATACAGCCATTAATATTAGTGCCTTCCCTTGTGTTTGAGACAGTCTATATGTGCGCAAGTACGAAGAAAAGCTTTTTAGAGATTTGGAAGACAATGGTCATGGTGTAAGGATGAACAAAGTATGTGCACAGACAGTTCTTTTTTTTTTTTCCTTAACAGCGTTATTGAGATAGAAATCACATATGAGAGAATTCACCCACTCCAAGTATACAAATCAATGCTTTTTGGTATATTCACAGATATGTGCAACCATCGCCATATTTAGAACATTCCTATCACCTCAAAAAGATACCTTGTACCTTTTAGCTAACCTCCTCACCCACTGCCCACCATCATCCTTAAAACTACAAATCCACTTTCTGTCTCTGTAGGTTTCCTGTTCTGGACTTTCATATGAGTAGAATTACATAATAGAATCTTTGAGGACTGGCTTCTTTTCACTTTGTGTAAAACTTTCAAGGTTCATCCGTGCTGTAGCATGTGTCAGGACTCCACTCTTTTGGGCAGTCTTTTCCAAACACCCAAGCTGGACTGGCCCAGCACTGTCACTGGAGCCATCAGTGTGAATAAGTCTGTTTGTGAGAAGATTTTCATCTGCAATGGTTCCTTACTGGTGAATCTTACTGGTACCTGCTACCTCTTTACCTAACGTAAAGAGGTACCTAAGGTACCTTAGGGCCTCTTTACCTAAGCAACCACTGTCAGCTGGCATTGAGCCTTACGTGAAGATGAGGAAACTAAAAATCAGAATTACAGACAGAATCCCCCAAACCATTTTATGACTTTGAGCAATAAATTTCATAAGAAAACCACCTCAGGCTGTTTCTTTATACATTTCCAGTGGACTCCCTGAGTATATCCATCAGGGAAGTCCAGGCTAGTAATAGGGCTGAAGCTTATGTGAATATAATGGTTATCAGTTCAGTTGTTCTCAGTGTGTTCCCTCAGGCCAGTAGCATCAGTAGTACCTGGGAAACTTGAAATAAATTCAGATTCTAAGGCCCACCCCAGATGCACTGAATCAGACATTCTAGGAGTGGGGCCCAGTAAATCTGTATTTCAAGCGGCTCCGGGTGCTTCTGACCCACATTTAAGTTTGAGAACCATTGACTTGTTAACTTGTACAGTACTATTAGTATTGGGCACATACACACAAATTACTGACTCACACCCTGTTTTCTGTCAAGTGTATATATCTGATGGATGAAGAGGAAATCATCTGGGGACTAAATAGGAGATCATGATATATATGCTGAATTTCTGTGCATTGATATGACAGACAACTGCTTATTCCCCATCTCCCATCTTTATTTCCTTTTAAGCAGGCTTTGATAAAAATTTACTTTAAAAAATCCTAATAAACTTGTTGCCTTTACAGAGCTTATTTCCACTTCAGATTGAGATGATCTTATAAGAAGCATTCTTAGAAGATAGTATTTCTGCAAATCTTGGTTCAGAAAAAATTAACTCTTACATGCACTCACATCAGACACAGGTCTCTAGAGATTGCTTTTTTTGAGTGAATGTTTGGTCAGCACAGAGACAACATCAGACAGTGCATTTTTAAAGCAATTGGTAACATGATGCCCGTATTGATGAAATACCCAAGAGTTCACTTTGGACACGCCAGGGACTTTATCTATCCTTTGTTGTTAAGACCAAACACTTTCTAGATATTCTGAGGATAATTATTATCTCTTTCAGAAAGAGCACAAGAATGGTTTATACTTACTTAATCTGAATAGATTTGACTCTTGGTTAGCAGTTTTGAAATTTTGATAAATCATGCCTTAAATACTTAGATAGAAGTACAATTCTGATAAAAGCAACTTGTCAAAATTGACTATTGTGTAGTTCTTTTGAAGTAGTAGTCATTTCCTCAGCATCTATTTTCATTTTGTTTTAAATACTATTAAAATTGATTTTTAAAAGGTCTTAGACACACAGAATCCTGTCATGTGGTACTTACCATACACAGCCTTGCACTGCTAATTATCACTTCATGTACCTCTGTCTCATCCCTCAACTAGATTTACCCTCCCAAAGGGCAATAAGAATTTCTTATACATATTTGTTTACCCTCATCCTGTCTATCAGGTGTCTTAAACATAGACATTCATTAGATATGTGTGTATTGATTGATAGTTTTGATAGTAACATGAAACATTCATTCTTCTTGTCAGGAATAGAAACTCTCTCAAATTAGGTCAGTTAAGAACAGATAACAATAGACCGTTTCATAGACGTCCAAGGACATAAGCAAAGTACACTTGGACATGGAACTGGACAATCAAGACCCAGGGCTAGTCTTCACTCCTGGGACCCTGTGGCTTCAGGTCTGTGCCTCTATCTGTGTCTCTCCTTCTTTCTCAAGATTCTTCAGTACATTGACCTTTTCACTGTGGCACCTTTATTCTAAAATTTGAATAAAAATATGAGCTTATATTTGGTTTTAGTTTGTCATGGACCTATCCGACTATTTAAAAAAAATTTTTATGTAATTTATTTTTTTAATGTTTATTTACTTTTGAGAGAGAGAGAGAGAGAGAGAGAGAGAGAGAGAGAAAGAGAGAGAGTGCAAACAGGGGAGGGGCAGAGAGAGGGAGACACAGAATCTGAAGCAGGCTCCAGGCTCTGAGCTGTCAGCACAGAGCCCATTGCAGGACTCAAACCCATGAACCATGTGATTGTGACCTGAGCTGATATCAGGTGCTTAACCAATTGAGACATCCAGGTGCCTCCCCAATTTTCTTTTAATGTTTATTTATTTTTGAGAGAGAGCACAAGCGGGAGAGGGGCAGAGAGAAAGGGAGACACAGAATCTGAAGCAGGCTCCAGGCTGTGAGCTGCCAGCATAGAGCCCAATGCAAAGCTCGAACTCACGAACTGTGAGATCATGACCTGAGCCAAAGTCAGATGCCCAACCAACTGAGCCACCCAAGCACCCCTATCCAACTATTTTATATCAAGAGCCCAGCAACATCTAATTGGTTCAGTTTTAGTGGTCCAATTTCAAATTTCATAAAGACATTATTTGATCAGGGTAGTGTCCAGCTCTAGTACAATCACCTATGGGTAGGGAGTAGGAGGTGTTGAGGAATCAAGTAGTATTAGTATGTAGAGCTAATATAGTATATATAGTAATATAATGTATAACTAATCAAGTAGTATAGTATGTAAAACTATCTTTTCAGAAACTCTTAGTAGAACAGGATCACCAAGAAGGGATAATGGGCAAGGAAGGGTTCATGGGCTGATGCATCTATTCCAATTTATGGGCTATAATCTAGAACTCCAACAAATATGCAACAGTTAGGCATTAACGATAACTAGGGTCATAGATAAACTTCTTTCTTAATCTACATCAGGGATTGGCAACTATGGCTCTTGGGTCAAATCTAGCCTGTGGTTTATTTTTTTTTTAAACTACTTTTTTCCATGAAAAATATTAGGCGGGGCGCCTGGGTGGCGCAGTCGGTTGAGCGTCCGACTTCAGCCAGGTCACGATCTCGCGGTCCGGGAGTTCGAGCCCCACGTCGGGCTCTGGGCTGATGGCTCAGAGCCTGGAGCCTGTTTCCGATTCTGTGTCTCCCTCTCTCTCTGCCCCTCCCCCGTTCATGCTCTGTCTCTCTCTGTCCCAAAAAATAAATAAAGGTTGAAAAAAAAATTAAAAAAAAAAAATATTAGGCAACAGAAAATTTCAAGTGACAAAGCCTAAAATATTTACTCTCTGGCCCTTTACAGAAAAAGTTTGCCAAACTTTACTCTAGATGAGCTTTCTTAGTTCATTTCACAAATATTCACAAGTTAGAGAGATCCTGTCTGTGGAAAGGACATTTATGGTAAGGCCTGAAGGACAGAAAAGAACCAGTCATAAGGAGGTGAACATTACAGCCAGAAGAAATGAGGGCAAAGTCCCTGAGGTAGATAGACATTTGGCTTAGTCAAGGAACCTCAAACAGGCCAGTGGTGTTCGGGCAGGATGTAGTAGGAAATGAAGTTGGATGGTGCATAGGGGTCAGATCATCTATGGCCTTGGAAGGAAGCTACTGAAGATGACATGCTCTCATAAATGACATGATCTCATGGAGTTTTAAAAATATTTCTTTGGCTTGGGGTGCCTGGCTGTCTCAGCTGGTAGAACATGCAACTCGATCTCAGGGTCATGAATTCGAGACCCATGTTTTTTTAAAGATTACTTCAAAAAAATTCTCTGACAGCCATGAGATAGATTATAAAGAAGCAAGAGTGAGTTCTATTTAAGAATATTGTAAGATTATTTAACCTCTATTTAAGGATATTGTAATAGTTCAAATGAGACATGATTGTGATTTAGACCAGAATGGTGCCATGGAAATGGAGAAAAGTAGATGGATTAAAATACTTTGAAGGAAGAATTAATAGACTGATGGATTGGCTATGAAAAGAGAGGAATCACATATTTCTGTTTGAGCAGCTGGGTGGATAGTGGAGTTTGTTGCCTTATCCATATCATGTGTCAGTAACTGAGTAATTAAGGTCCCAGAATGAAGAATCTTGCTTATGTATTAGGAAAAATTTTAAAGCCCCCCCCCCCAAAAAAAATTCTCAGTGTTGAATTTTCTTAACTTTTGCATATGTACTTGTCTACAAGGGATAATTGAATAAAAAGCACTTCTTTGGCAAACTCCAGCCTATCCTTAGAAAATTGCAAGTCGTTTTCTTCTCTTCCGAATAATAACTTGCGTGTGTTGACAGTGTAGTGACCTCTCAGGGCTGCCATTTTGTCCCGTGATTTTGTCACTCTGTTTCTCCCTTAGGGAGAATGCTGTGAAAAGGCAAAGAACCATGGGTCCCTGTCCAATAGGGCATGCCTGGCCTTCTCCCTCTTCCCCATCAAGGACTATGTGGAAGATGAGAACCAGCATCAGACTACAGATGCTGAGATTTGTTTTGAAGCATTTAAAGAAGAAGCCAATGCTCAGGGGAGGCTTTAAATTTCTTTTTACTTACAGAAGTTGAATTGCAAGAGCGATCTCTTTACCATTAATCACCAGGTCTAGTGTGAAGCCAGCCATCTTCAGAGAGTTAGTTAAAAGAGGTGACTAATGACTTAACTCTCTCCTTATCTCATTCTCTCTTCAGATTTGATCTCCCCAGACACTCAGGCTGCACTTACCCATTCTCACAAGACTTCCAGTGTACTGCAGTATCCAGGGAGTTCTATGTTTAAAGAGGCCTGTCTTGTAGCCCCATCCAACTGGCTGATGGGGAGCTTCAATGCCTAGCCTGGGCTTTAGTGGGGCCAAAGGTGAAAGAGCAAATATACTAGGTCTCTAGAAATGTCCGTGTTAACCTTGATGGTTTAGGCATGACCTAGAATCCCTGGGAGCGCTTTGCCATTTTAGTCTAACAATTTGACACTTATTATATAGGGAATCTTTTTTGAGGTTAGTTCTTCTGAAAGTCTGCTTTTGGTCTCCACTTACTGACTCTTCTAGGAACTTATTTTGGAGATAAGCTTTCATGGTTATCCCTATGGTTCCAGCTTCAGTGATCAAAACATCCAAGATGGTATTTTCATTCTACTTCTTTGTAGTTATTCTATTGTGGGTCTTTCTGAGTCTTAGATTATACCAAGTAATTATTAGCGACTTTGAAACCACAGTACTTGATTATAACCAAGTACTACTTTCTTTTTTTCTTTTCTTTTCTTTATTTACTTTTTTTAATATATGAAATTTATTATCAAATTGATTTCATTACAACACCCAGTGCTCATCCCAAAAGTTGCCCTCCTCAATACCCATCACCCACCCTCCCCTCCCTCC
>NW_024412376.1:58441589-58567550 GCF_014898765.1 Herpailurus yagouaroundi
CCCCCCCCCATCAACGCTGTTTGTTCTCAGTTTTTAAGAGTCTCTTATGCTTTGGCTCTCTCCCACTCTAACCTCTTTTTTTTTTCCTTCCCCTCCCCCATGGGTTTCTGTTAAGTTCCTCAGGATCCACATAAGAGTGAAAACATATGGTACCTGTCCTTCTCTGTATGACTTATTTCACTTAGCATAACACTCTCCAGTTCCATCCACGTTGCTACAAAGGGCCATATTTCATTCTTTCTCATTGCCACGTAGTATTCCATTGTGTATATAAACCACGATTTCTTTTTTTTTTAATTTTTTTTAATGTTTATTTATTTTTGAGACAGAGAGAGACAGAGCATGAACGGGAGAGGGGCAGAGAGAGAGCGAGACACAGAATCGGAAGCAGGCTCCAGGCTCTGAGCCATCAGCCCAGAGCCCGACGCGGGGCTCAAACTCATGGACCGCGAGATCGTGACCTGAGCTAAAGTCGGACGCTTAACTGACTGAGCCACCCAGGCGCCCATAAACCACAATTTCTTTATCCATTCATCAGTTGATGGACATTTAGGCTCTTTCCATAATTTGGCTATTGTTGAGAGTGCTGCTATAAACATTGGGGTACAAGTGCCCCTATGCATCAGCACTCCTGTATCCCTTGGGTAAATTCCTAGCAGTGCTATTGCTGGGTCATAGGGTAGGTCTATTTTAAATTTTTTGAGGAACCTCCACACTGTTTTCCCGAGTGTCTGCACCAGTTTCCATTCCCACCAACAGTGCAAGAGGGTTCCCATTTCTCCACATCCTCTCCAGCATCTATAGTCTCCTGATTTGTTCATTTTGGCCACTCTAACTGGCGTGAGGTGATATCTGAGTATGGTTTTGACTTTTTTTCCCTGATGAGGAGTGACGTTGAGCATCTTTTCATGTGCCTGTTGGCCATCCGGATGTCTTCTTTACAGAAGTGTCTATTCATGTTTTCTGCCCATTTCTTCACTGGGTTATTTGTTTTCTGGGTGTGGAATTTGGTGAGCTCTTTATAGATTTTGGATACTAGCCCTTTGTCTGATATGTCATTTGCAAATATCTTTTCCCATTCCGTTGGTTGCCTTTTAGTTTTGTTGATTGTTTCCTTTGCTGTGCAGAAGCTTTTTATCTTGATGAGGTCCCAGTAGTTCATTTTTGCTTTTAATTCCCTTACCTTTGGGGATGTGTCAAGTAAGAGATTACTACGGCTGAGGTCAGAGAGGTCTTTTCCTGCTTTCTCCTCTAGGGTTTGGATGGTTTCCTGTCTCACATTCAGGTCCTTTATCCATTTTGAGTTTATGTTTGTGAATGGTGTAAGAAAGTGGTCTAGTTTCAATCTTCTGCATGTTGCTGTCCAGTTCTCCCAGCACCATGTGCTAAGAGACTGTCTTTTTTCCATTGGATGTTCTTTCCTGCTTTGTCAAAGATTAGTTGGCCATACATTTGTGGGTCTAGTTCTGGGGTTTCTATTCTATTCCATTGGTCTATGTGTCTGTTTTTGTGCCAATACCATGCTGTCTTGATGATGACAGCTTTGTAGTAGAGGCTAAAGTCTGGGATTGTGATGCCTCCTGCTTTGGTCTTCTTCTTCAAAATTACTTAGGCTATTCGGGGCCTTTTGTGGTTCCATATGAATTTTAGGATTGCTTGTTCTAGTTTGGAGAAGAATGCTGGTGCAATTTTGATTGGGATTGCACTGAATGTGTAGATTGCTTTGGGTAGTATTGACATTTTGACAATATTTATTCTTCCAATCCATGAGCACGGAATGTTTTTCCATTTCTTTATGTCTTCTTCAATTACCTTCATAAGCTTTCTATAGTTTTCAGCATACAGATCTTTTACATCTTTGGTTAGATTTATCCCTAGGTATTTTATGCTTCTTGGTGCAATTGTGAATGGGATCAGTTTCTTGATTTGTCTTTCTGTTGCTTCATTATTAGTGTATAAGAATGCAAGTGATTTCTGTACATTGATTTTGTATCTTGCAACTTTGCTGAATTCATGTATCAGTTCTAGCAGACTTTTGGTGGAGTCTATCGGATTTTCCATGTATAGTATCATGTCATCTGCAAAAAGTGAAAGCTTGACTTCATCTTTGCCAATTTTGATGCCTTTGATTTCCTTTTGTTGTCTGATTGCTGATACTAGCACTTCCAACACTATGTTAAACAACAGCGGTGAGAGTGGACATCCCTGTCGTGTTCCTGATATCAGGGGAAAAGCTCTCAGTTTTTCCCATTGAGGATGATGTTAGCTGTGGGCTTTTCATAAATGGCTTTTATGATCTTTAAGTATGTTCCTTGTATCCCAACTTTCTGAAGGGTTTTTATTAAAAAAGGTTGCTGAATTTTGTCAAATGCCTTTTCTGCATCGATTGACAGGATCATATGGTTCTTATCTTTTCTTTCATTAATGTGATATATCACGTTGATTGATTTGCGAATGTTGAACCAGCCCTGCATCCCAGGAATGAATCCCACTTGATCATGGTGAATAATTCTTTTTATATGCTGTTGAATTCGATTTGCTAGTATCTTATTGAGAATTTTTGCACCCATATTCATCAGGGATATTGGCCTGTAGTTCTCTTTTTTTACTGGGTCTCTGTCTGCTTTAGGAATCAAAGTAATACTGGCTTCATAGAATGAGTCTGGAAGTTTTCCTTCCCTTTCTATTTTTTGGAATAGCTTGAGAAAGATAGTTATTATCTGTGCTTTAAACATCTGGTAGAACTCCCCTGGGAAGCCATCTGGTCGTGGACTCTTATTTGTTGGGAGATTTTTGATAACTGATTCAATTTCTTCACTGGTTATGGGTCTGTTCAAGCTTTCTATTTCCTCCTGATTGAGTTTTGGAAGTGTGTGGACGTTCAGGAATTTGTCCATTTCTTCCAGGTTGTCCAGTTCGTTGGCATATAATTTTTCATAGTATTCCCTGATAATTGCTTGTATCTCTGAGGGATTGGTTGTAATAATTCCATTTTCATTCATGATTTTATCTATTTGGGTCACCTCCCTTTTCTTTTTGAGAAGTCTGGCTAGAGGTTTATCAATTTTGTTTATTTTTTCAAAAAACCAACTCTTGGTTTCGTTGATCTGCTCTACAGTTTTTTTAGATTCTATATTGTTTATTTCTGCTCTGATCTTTATTATTTCTCCTCTTCTGCTGGGTTTGGGGTGTCTTTGCTGCTCTGCTTCTATTTCCTTTAGGTGTGCTGTTAAGTTCTGTATTTGGGATTTTTCTTGTTTCTTGAGATAGGCCTGGATTACAATATATTTTCCTCTCAGGACTGCCTTCGCTGCATCCCAAAGCATTTGGATTGTTGTATTTTCATTTTTATTTGTTTCCATATATTTTTAAATTTCTTCTCTAATTGCCTGGTTGACCCACTCATTCTTTAGTAGGGTGTTCTTTAACCTCCATGTTTTTGGAGGTTTTCCAGACTTCTTCCTGTGGTTGATTTCAAGCTTCATAGCATTGTGGTCTGAAAGTATGCATGGTATGATTTCAATTCTTGTGTACTTATGAAGGGCTGTTTTGTGACCCAGTATGTGATCTATCCTGGAGAATGTTCCATGTGCACTCAAGAAGAAAGTATATTCTGTTGCTTTGGGATGCAGAGTTCTAAATATATCTGTCAAGTCCATCTGATCCAATGTATCATTCAGGGCCCTTGTTTCTTTATTGACCGTGTGTCTAGATGATCTATCCATTGCTGTCAGTGGAGTATTAAAGTCCCCTGAAATTACCACATTCTTATCAATAAGGTTGCTTATGTTTGTGAGTAATTGTTTTATGTATTTGGGGGCTCCCGTATTTGGTGCATAGACATTTCTCTTCCTGATGGGTAGACCCTGTAATTATTATATAATGCCCTTCTTCATCTCTTGTTACAGCCTTTAATTTAAAGTCTAGTTTGTTTGATATAAGTATGGCTACTCCAGCTTTCTTTTGATTTCCAGTAGCATGATAAATAATTCTCCATCCCCTCACTCTCAATCTGAAGGTGTCCTCAGGTCTAAAACGAGTCTCTTGTAGACAGCAAATAGATGGGTCTTGTTTTTTTATCCATTCTGATACCCTATGTCTTTTGGTTGGCGCATTTAGTCCATTTACATTCAGTGTTATTATAGAAAGATATGGGTTTAGAGTCGATGTGTGTATGTTTTATGCTTGTAGCGATGTCTCTGGTACCTTGTCTCACAGGACCCCCCTTAGGATCTCTTGTAGGGCTGGTTTAGTGGTGACGAATTCCTTCAGTTTTTGTTTGTTTGGGAAGACCTTTATCTCTCCTTCTATTCTAAATGACAGACTTGCTGGATAAAGGATTCTCGGCTGCATATTTTTTCTGTTCATCACATTGAAGATTTCCTGCCATTCCTTTCTGGCCTGCCAAGTTTCAGAAGAGAGATCAGTCACGAGTCTTATAGGTCTCCCTTTATATGTTAGGGCACGTTTATCCCTCACTGCTTTCAGAATTTTCTCTTTATCCTTGTATTTTGCCAGTTTCACTATGATATGTTGTGCAGAAGATCGATTCAAGTTACGTCTGAAGGGAGTTCTCTGTGCCTCTTGGATTTCAATGCCTTTTTCCTTCCCCAGTTCAGGGAAGTTCTCAGCTATTATTTCTTCAAGTACACCTTCAGCACCTTTCCCTCTCTCTTCCTCCTCTGGAATACCAATTATGTGTATATTATTTCTCTTTAGTGCATCACTTATTTCTCTAATTTTCCCCTCATACTCCTGGATTTTTTAATCTCTGTTTTTCTCAGCTTCCTCTTTTTCCATAACTTTATCTTCTAGTTCACCTATTCTCTCCTCTGCCTCTTCAATCCGAGCCGTCATGGTTACCATTTTGTTTTGCATCTTGTTTAAAGCGTTTTTCAGCTCCTCGTGACTGTTCCTTAGTCCCTTGATATCTGTAGCAAGGGATTCTCTGCTGTCCTCTATACTGTTTTCAAGCCCAGGGATTGATTTTATGACTATTACTCTAAATTTACTTTCTGTTATGTTGTTTCAATCCTTTTTGATCGTTAGCTGTTGTTATTTCTTGGAGATTATTTTGAGGGGATTTCTTCCGTTTGGTCATTTTGGATAGTCCCTGGAGTGGTGCGGACCTGCAGGGCACTTTCCCGTGCTGTCTTGAATAACTTGCATTGGTGGGCCGGGCCGCAGTCAGACCTGATGTCTGCCCCCTGCCCACTGCTGGGGCCACAGTCAGACTGGTGTGTACCTTCTCTTCCCCTCTCCTAGGGGCGGGATTCATTGTGGGGTGGCATGGCCTGTCCGGGCTGCTTGCACACTGCCAGGCTTGTGGTGCTGAGGATCTGGCGTATTAGCTGGGGTGGATAGGCAAGGTGCACGGGGGCAGGAGGGGCAGGCTCAGCTCGCTTCTCCTTTGGTGAACCACATCCGGAGGGGCCCTGTGGCAGCGGGAGGGAGTCAGACTCGCTGCTAGAGGGGTGGCTCCGCAGAAGCACAGTGTTGGGTGTTTGCGCGGTGCAAGCAAGTTCCCTGGCAGGAACTGGTTCCCTTTGGGATTTTGGCTGGGGGATGGGCGAGGGAGATGGCGCTGGCAAGTGCCTTTGTTCCCAGCCAACTGAGCTCTGTCATCCCGGGACTCAGCTACTCTCCCTCCCATTGTCCTCCAGCCCTCCCGTTCTCAGAGCAGATCTGTTAGCTTATAACCTTCCAGATGTCAAGTCCTGCTTGCTGTCGGAAAACACTCTGTCTGGCACCTCCACTTTTGCAAGCCAGACTCGGGGGCTCTGCTTGGCCGGCAGGACGCCCCTCCACCCAGGCTCCCTTCCACCAGTCCGTGGAGCGAGCACCGCCTCGCTGCCCTTCCTACCCTCTTCTGTGGGCCTCTCATCTGCACGTGGCTCCGGAGACTCCATTCTGCTAGTCTTCTGGCGGTTTTCTGGGTTATTTAGGCAGGTGTAGGTGGAATCTAAGTGATCAGCGGGACGTGGTGAGCCCAGCGTCCTCCTACGCCACCATCTTCCTAGAAATCCCCAAGTATTACTTTCTTAATGATATTCCAATGGAGCTAGTTATTCATATCCCATGTGTGTCCAATGATGTCTACTCTCGTTGACCATGGTTGTATACTTCCAGGAGGCTCTTTAGCAGCATCCAGTCACATATATCTCAAGTAATGAAGTCAATAGGAAAAAAATAAAGGATGGAAATATAACCATTTAACACCAAATGATTTGTTTAACTGTTTAGGCTTTATCTCAAAGTATAAGTGTGTTGCACTGTGTTTTGTAAAGTAGTGCTTATAACTCATTGAGCTTTCAAAATTACTCTTGCTTATTAAACTTGCATTGAGAAGTGAGTTAATTTTCCAGAGTACTTTTTTCTGATAATTACAGGACTTACAGATTAGCACAACTGCGTTGGCAAGTTTCTGTACTAATAAAAATACGCACAAAGATTGTAACCTCCAACTGCTTCGAGATTCCTTGAGGAAAACATTAAGCATTCCTGACAGGCTAGTTTTGAGTTCAAGCTAGCACATTAATACATACTTAGGGAAAAATACCTTTCAAGTGACATATGGTCCAACTTTCCCCATGATGAAAGACACCATTCTGGTATTCAAAGATTTGTAACTAACAGTAGATGAACTAATAAAAGAAAATTTTCATGAACTAGAAGATATTATTTTAAGCTTATTTATTTATTTTGAGAGAGAGAGAGAGAGTGCAAGCAGGGGACAGGCAGAGAGGGAGAGAGAGAAAATCCCAAGCAGGCTCTGCATTATCAGTGCAGAGCCCGATGTGGGGCTTGAACTCACAAACTGCGAGATCATGACCTGAGCTGAAGTCAGACACTTATCAGATTGAATCACCCAGGCACCCCAGAAAATATTTTTAAAAATTAAATAAATGGGAATTGAGGAAGTAATAATTATTTTGCCAGCTAGGCTATACAGCTGTTTACTTTATTAGAACCATATGTGAAATATTGTAATACTGCACTGAACTCTAGGAGTACGTTTGATTAATTTAATGAACATTTGTTAAGTACCTGCTGGGTGCCAGGCACCATGCTAGAAGCCAGAGATGAACCTGTGCTCAGAGATGGTATAACTAGACTTACCTATGGTCGTTACTTCAGATCACTTTAAACTATCATTGTAATTGCATTGGTTGAAATTTGGAGATTGCAAAGGAATGGATCCACTGTTCTGATATTTAGAAGCTACTGGTTATCAGTGTATACTACTGGGCATTTCTCAGCTGCTTTGGAGTCTCTTCAAGTTCCAACTAGTTATATAATTATATTATCCACTCCAGGGTACTAAAGCATCTGCCTTCAACTTTCATAAGCTCACTCATAACACCAAAGGGAGGAAGGAAAAACACTTTGTGTCTCTGAGCAAAGATCTCTTCTGTGTTTAACAAAAAACAAAAACAAAATGAAAACAAAATATTTCCTTAGTTAGAAGCGAGGAAAAGAGGAAAGTTTTTTGTTGTTGTTGTTGCTATACATAGAGGGGTATGGAGGCACAAAAAAAGAGCACATTATAAGGTAGTCCATTGACCACTGACTTCATGGCCCTTTCTTAAAGAACAGTTTTTGATTTACAGACAAACTGATAGTACAGAGAGAACCCATGTTACATCCCCACCCCATGCTAAACCCCAAGTTTGCTCTATTCATGACATCTGACATTAATATTGTACATGGTATAATTAATGAAATAATACTGATAAATTGTTAATATCTCAAGCCCATATTTATTAGATATACTTAGTTTTTACCTAATGTCCTTTTTCAGTTCCAGGATACCAAATTATATTTTATTTCTCATGTCTCCTTAGGATCCTTTGGCTGTAACAGTTTCTCAGACTTTCTTTGTTTTTGATGACCTTAACAGTTTTGAGGAGTGCTAATCAGGTATATTGTTGGATGTCCCTTTATTGGAATTTGTCTGATTTTTTTCTCATGATTAGCCTTGGATATAGGGTATTGTTAAGAAGATCACTGGGTACAGTGCCATTTTCATCACTTCAGATCAAGGGTACATACTATCAGCATGATTTATGACTGCTGAGTTTTGCCCTTGATCACCATGCTGAGGTAGTGTCTATCAGCTTTCTCCACTGTAAAGTTACTCTTTTTGTCTCCTTTCCAAACTGTTCTCATTGGAAGGAAGTCACTGTGTAGAGTCCACAACTAAGGAGTGGGGAATTATGCTCACCTCATTATGGATTGAGTATCTATATAAATTATTTGGAATTAGACAAGCGAGCGGAAGAGATTTGTGTCTTTTTCCCCATTTATTAATGTACTCAATAATTTATTTATATAGTATAGACTCATGGATATTTATGTATTGGGTTATAATCTGATACTACTGTGTTATTTAGTTGCTTGAATTATTTCAAATTTGGCTATTGTGAGCTCTTCAGTTGGCTCCCATGACCCTTTGATATACCCCCATAAATATAGGGTGGGTTCTTTTTAACACTTCATGACTCCTTTTTATTCTACAAAAGAATGTTTAATAGTTTCTAATATTGAGATTCAATCAGAAGGAGAGATATTTTTTCAGGTATATGGGTTTAGTTTCTCAAATCTTGTGCTGAAGGAGCCCATTATTTTAGGCTCATCCAAAGATATATACACACTGTCTCTGCTATCCACCTCCCGCCCCCATCCCTTCCCCTGCTCGGGGAAAGATGAGTTAATCATATTTCTCAGCACATGGTACATTATCATCACTGGTATGTGCAGGTTTCTGCTCTTACTCTGCTTATTTATTCTCTTATCCCTAGACTCCATTCCCATTTCCCCTATCTTCTCCCACTCCTGTCCCTACCCAGGAAACTATTTTTTTTTTCTAATACTTTTTAAATGTTTATTTATCTATTTTGAGAAAGAAAGAACATGTGTGCATATGAGAAGGGGAGGGGCAGAAAGAGAGAGAGAGAGAAAATCCCAAGCAGGGTCTGCATTGTCAGTGCAGAACCCAGTAGGGGCTCAAACCCACCAACCATGAGATCATGACCTGAGCAAAAATCGAGTTGGTCACTCAACCGACTGAGCCACCCAGGTACCCCCACCTAGGAAACTATTTCTTTTTTTGTTTTGTTTTGTTGTTTTGTTTTCTATTTTCTTTTTTTAAGTTTATTTATTTATTTTGAGGGAGAGACAGAGAGAGGAAGCAGAGAAGGGGCAGAGAGAGACAGAGAGAGGGAGAGAGAGAGAATCCAAAGCAGGCTCCACACTATCAGTGCAGAGCCTGATGCGGGGCTTGAACCCACAAACTGTGAGATCATGACCTAACCCAAAACCAAAAGTCAAATGCTTAACCGACTGAGCCACCCAGGCGTCCCCCTGGGTACATTAGAAATAGTGTACTTACTATACATTTTGGTTGTATGTACTTTTGTAAAATGTATATTCTTTGGTGCTCAGGTATTCTTAAGCAAATGGTGTTGTATGATATATTTCATTCTTTTTTACTCACATATTTATATTTTTAATGTCTACACATGTGGCTATGTGCGTAACTGTTCCTTGCTTCTAACTGCTGATTGGTACTCTATATTTCATCTATTCACTCTCCCATATTGCCTCACACTGCCCATAATCACAAACAACCCTACAACAAATATCCTTACATATGTTGCTGAATGAATCTGTGTGAGTCTTTTTGAGATGTATACCCAGGAACAGAACGGCTGGATCCTGGAGTACTGTAAACTTAATTTAACTAAGTAGAGCCAAATTGCTCTCCCAAATTATATTGGTCTACACTTCAACCAGCGCATAGCACAACAATACTTGGCATTAACTAGCCAAATTTTTTGAGAGTTATAAGTGTAAAGTAATATTTTGTTGTTTTCATTTTAATTTCTCTAACTACTAGTTATTTTGAGCATCTCTCCACATACTTCTTGGCCTATGGATTTGCAGTCTTATAAACTGCCAGTTATAGCCTTTGGCATTTCCCCTTTAAGTTTGACGTCATTTTCTTGTTGATTTGTAAGAGTTCCTTGTTTATTTTAGATATTAATCTCAACAGTTTTAGATAATGCAAATATCTTCTCCATTCTGCATTGTCATATCTTTACTATGTTCTCCCTTGAAGGGTTATTCTTAGCTTTGGTATAATCAAATGCATCAATATTTTACAGTTTAGACTCCTGTTCTTAAAGTCCTTAGCTGGGGCACCTGGGTGGCTCAGTCTATTAAGCATCTGACTTCTGCTCAAGTCATGGTCTCATGGTTCATGAGTTTGAATCCCACACCAGATGAGCTCGTGCCCTACTTCTCTTGTCTTGTCTTGTCTTGTCTTCTCGTCTCTTCTCTCTCTGCCACGACCCCTGGGATTCTCTCTCTCTCTCTCCCCCTTGCTCACTTGTGCCCCCCCCAAAACAATAAAAATAAAAATAAATTAAAAACACCCAATTCCTTAAAAAAAGTTCTTAGCTAATGACTGCTTTTTTATAGGTAGACACATACAGAAAAATGTGGCCATATTGGGGTGCCTGCATGGCTCAGTTAGTTAAGAATCCGACTTCAGTTCAGGTCATGATCTTCATGTCTGTGGTCCATGGGTTCAGCGCCGTGTCAGGCTCTGTGCTGACAGCTCAGAGACTGGAGCCTGCTTTGGATTCTGTGTCATCCTCTCTCTGCCTCTGCCCCTGCCCCACTTGCTCTCTGTTTCTCTCTCAAAATAATAAACATTAAAAAAGTGGTCATATTGTTAAGAGTACACTGTGGGCTATAAAGAAGAAAATGATACAAAATCTTGAATTTGCTTTAAAATAATTTGGCATGGTAAAAAAAAAAGAAAGAAAGAAAAGAAAAGAAATAAGGGGATAGAAGAAACAAACATGATAAAATCTGAAAATTTTTAAATCTTGAGTGGTGACTATGTGAGAGTTCATTGTTCTATTCTACTTTTTTTTTTTAAGTAAGCTCTATGCCCAACATGGGGTTTGAACTCTCGACCTTGAGATCAAGAGTCACATGTTCTACCTACTGAGCCAGCCAGGCAACCCTATTCTATTCTACTTTTGATATATTTGAAAATGTTTAACATGAAAAAAATGAAAAATTATTTCCTTCCCTTAGATCATAAATAGTTTTCTATATATTTTTATTCATTTTATAATTTCAACTTTCACTTTTAGGTCTTTAATCCATGTATGATTTTGGCAGAGATACAGTTATATATTTTCTTATATATTTAAATAGAGCAAGTTCTTCCAAAAAATCTGTTAAATTATCTTCTCTTCATTGTTTGTGGTACTACAAAATTAACAATAATTATTTGCATATATTGGTAATCTCTATTGTCCACTCTATTCTGTCTAATACATCCACTCTATTTCATTCATTGATTTGTTCTTGCACAAACATTATCCTGTTTTTATTACTAAGGTTTTGTTATACTTTAATACCCCTATATTCTTGTTTTTAAGAATTAAGCTGGCTATTCATATGTCTTCCCATATAAACTTTAGACATGTTTATTAAGTTCTTAAAAAAAATCTGACTGGTAATTTGACTAGGATTGTACTGAGTTCATAGATACAGTTAGAGAGAACTGACAGGTTTATAATCATTTCATATGTCTTTTTCTATCATACCGACTTAATAAAGGAATGGTCCTATATCTCTTGTATCAGAATCTGGTCAATCCATGTTATTTGCCTACTAACAAGGTAGAATTTAACTGAATAGTAGTAAAAGTCGATAGAACTAGTTTCAAAACACTGAGTAGATGGCAAAGAAATCAGACATCAAATCATGAAAATATATTTGTTAAACTCACAATTATTCTTAGTGCTCTGCTAGATTTTATAGCCAAAAAAAGATATAACTGCATATATTACATCACTTGGGGGCTTATATTTAAATGGGCAACACTGAATGGATAAACACGTACAAGATTTAGCACAATAAGAACTAAACTAGTCAGTGAATGGACTAGTGTATTTCTGGCATAGAAAAGTGCAGACTAAAGGCCTATCAGAGGTGAGAAATAGGAGTGAAGGAAGAGAGAGGACAAAGAGCACCAGGGTGGAGAAAGTGTTAGAACATATCAGGATTTATTGTTGCCTGAAAAAAATAAGTGTGTAAAAAGTGTGTAAAATAGACTGCCACTTGTGTGAAAAGGGGGAGAAAAGTATATCTACACATTGTTTTCCTTGTATGTACTTAAAATATCTCTGGAAGGATATATAAAATCTAAAAACATTGGTTGTTTGCAAAAGTGGGGATGGGTTGGTTTGAATGGGAACAGAGAGAGAAAGATTTCTTACTGTTATATGCTTTTAATTTTTTAAATTTGAATTATGTAAATTATTTATTTAAAATTTTTAAAAATTAAACTTAAAAAGTTAATGAGTCAGAAAGGAAAATTTCCAGACTATTTGTAATACAAAATAGGAAAAACAGGCATGCACATATATACACTTACACACATACATCAAAAGAATTTTGTACTGACAGAGGGGAAGACAGTGGCAGAGTAGGACACCCTAACTTCACTAGCCCCACAAGTACTACTATACAACTATCATATCATCCTAAATGCCCCAGAAATTGATCTGAAAACTGGTAAAACAAACTCCACAACTAAAGGTAGAGAAAAGGGGCACCTAAGTGGCTCAGTAGGTTGAGAGTCAACTCTTCATTTCGGCTCAGATCCTGATCTCACAGCTTTGTGAGTTTGACCCTGTGTTGGGCTCTGTACTGGCAGTACAGAGCCTGCTTGAGATTCTCTCTCTCCCTCTCTTTCTTCCCCTCCCCTGCTGGTACTGTCTCTGTCTCTCTCAAAATAAATAAATAAACTTAAAAAATAAAAAAAAAATAAAGGTAGAGAAGAAGGCACAGTGAAGGAAGTAAGTGGGGTGATGTGGCTTGGGAGAGAAATGGATTATGGCTGCTGTGGTGGGGAGGGAGTCGCAGTCCCAGAGAAGGGTGAGAGACAAAGTAACACACAGGGCAGTGCATGGGGAAAACAAATCCCCATAGTAATTGGCTGGAAAAACAAAAGGGCCCAAATTTTGTGAGTTTTTGCAGTGACTGGGGTTTAAAGCCTAGAGTTTTAAAGGTCAGCATGCCTGGCTCTGGGAGCCCAGAGGAAACTGGGGCTGCTCTTGCAGAAAAGGCAGAGCACACAGCCCTCAGACATACAGTGTGGAAACAGCGATCTGAAGAGCACTTGGGCACACGGTATGGAGGTTAGTTGCTCATCTCAAAGTATGTCCCAGAGAGGCAACATTCATGGAGAGATCTGTCAGTAAACAAAGGACTGGCAGGCACCATTTCCACACCTCCCCTTACCCATCTCCTGCCTTTCAGCAAAAGCACAGAGCCATGCACGAGAACCAGCAAAATGCCCACACTCACTACCTAACTTGCTTACAACAAGCCTCACCCCCTGCAGTCCAGTGGAACTACCCCTTTCCAGTCACACTTGCCTCAGTTCCAGCATGGTGGGCCCCATCCCCCAGAAGACCTGCCCAAACCCCTGCCAACATTGTGCCACATTCAAATCAGGGACCAAACACTGCTCACAATAGGCAACGAGAGTCTCTGCAGATGACTGGCTGAAAGATAAAGCAGCCAGGACACAACAGAAAGCATACAGAGTACACACTGGAGACACTCCTGGAAGCAGCAGACCCTGGGGAATAGGAGACATTACACTACAGGGCCCTATAGAACCTCTACTTCATAAAGCCGTTACACTCAGGAATAGCAAACATAGCTGACTTTCCTAACAAAGAAGTAGGCACAGAAACTTAGAAAAAATCAGAAGACTGAAGAATGTGTCCCAAATGAAAGAATAGGACAAGGCCACTGCCATAGGTCTAAGCAAAACAGATATAAGTAACATGCCTGATAGAGAATTTAAAGCAATGATCATAAGGATACTCATTAGATTAGAGAAAGGAGTGGAGGACATCAGTGAGACCATTAACACAAAGATAGGGAATAACATAGCAGACATAAAGGTTTCAATACACAAAATGAAAACCACACTTGATGGAATGAACAGCAAGCTGGAACAAAATAATGACCTACAAGTCAGAGTAATGGAAAGTAATCAAGCTGGAAAAAAAAGAGAAAAAAAGAATTATGCAAAATGAGAATAGACTTAGGGAACTCAGTGACTTCATTAAAGGTAGTAACATTTGTATTATAGGAGTCTCAGAAAAAGAAGAGAGAGAAAAGGGGGCAGAGAATTTATCTGAAGAAATAATACCTGAAAACTTCCCTAATGTGGGGAAGGAAACAGATATCCAGATTCAGGAGGCACAGAGAACTTCCAACAAAATCAACAAAAACAGATCCACTCCAAGACATATTGTAATTAAAATGGCAAAATCAGTTATAAAGAAAAAATATTAAAAGCAACAAGACATAGGGCACCTGGGTGACTCTCAGTCAGTTAAGTGTCCAGCATCGGCTCAGGTCATGATCTCATGGTTCATGGGTTTGAGCCCCTCATCAGCCTCTCTACTGTCAGCACAGAGCCCACTTTGGATTCTACGTCTGCCTTCCTCTGTGTCCCTCCCCTGCTCATGTTCTCTCTCTCTCTCTTACTCTCTCTATCAAAAATAAACATTGAAAAAAATAAGAAAAAAAAAAAAAAAGACAAAACTAGACAGTTACATACAAAGGAAAGCCCATAAGGTATCAGCAGATTTTTCAGCAGGAACTTTCCAGGAACAAGCCAGAAAAGAGTGGAATGATATATTCAAAATGCTGAATGGGAAAAACCTGCAGCCAAGAATACTCTATCCAGCAAGGCTATCATTGAGAATAGAAGGACAGATGAAGAGCTACCCAGACAAAAACTAAAGGAGTTTATAACCATGAAACCAGACCTGCAAAAAAATATTAAAGGGGATTTTTGAGTGAAAAAATACAATAATGTATTTTATAATACAATAATGATAGAGGACTCTAACACTACCACTTACATCAATGGACAGATCATCTAAACAAAAAAATCAACATGGAAACAACAGCTTTGAACGACACACTGGACCAGATGGAGTTAACAGATATTTCAAATATTCCATCCTAAACCAGCAGAATACACATTCTTTTCAAGTGAACATGGAATATTCCAGAATAGATCACATTTTAGCCGACAAAACAAGCCTCAACAAATTAAGAAAGATCAAAGTCATACCATGCATCTTTTCTGACCATAATACAATAAAACTAGAAGTCAACTACAAGAAAAATATCTGGGAAAATGACAAATACATGTAGGTTAAATAGCATGCAATGGGTCAACCAGAAAATAGTGTAGAAATTAAAAAGTACATAGAAACAAATAAAAATGAAAGCACAATGGTTCAAAACCTTTGGGATTTGGCAGTACAGAGCCTGTTCTAAAAGGGAAGTTTATAGCTCTACAAGCCTACCTTACGAAGCAAGAAACATCTCAAACAACCTTATCTTAAACCTAAAGAAGCTGGAAAAAGACCAACAAACAAAACCTAAAAATAGCAGAAGGAAGGAAATAAAAAGCAGAAAGAAATGATACAGCAACTAAAAAACCAACCAAACAAACAAAAAAACAATGGAACAGATCAATGAAACCAGGGGCTTGTTCTTTGAAAAAAATCAATAAAATTGATAAACCTTTAGGAAGACGTATCAAGAAAAAAAGAGAAAGAACTCAAAATCACAAATGAGAGAAGAGAAATAACAACAAACACCACAGACATATAAACAATTGTAAGAGAATATGAAAAACTATATGCCAACAAAGTGGACACATAGAGGAAATGGATGAATTCCTAGAAACATAAAACCTACCCAAACTGAAACAGGAAGAAATAGAAAATTTGAACAGACCCATAACCAGCAAATAAATTTAATCAGTAATCAGAAAATTCCCAACAAAAGTCCAGGACCAGATGGCTTCACAAGCAATTTCTACCAAACTTTTATTTTATTTTATTCTTTATTTAAATCTAAGTTATTTACCATATAATGTAATAATGATTTCAGGAGTAGAATTTAGTGATTCATCACTTACATATAACACCCAGTGCTCATCCCATCAAGTGCCCTCCTTAATGCCCATCACCCATTTAGCCCATCCTCCCAACCAATGCCCTTCCAGCAACCCTCAATTTGTTCTCTGTATTTGAGAGTCTTTTATGGCTTGCCTCTCTCTCTGTTTTTATATTATTTTTGCTTCTCTTCTCCCATGTTCAGCTCTTACATTTCTTAAATTCACATATAAGTGAAATAATATGATATTTGTCTTTCTCTGCCTGACTTATTTCACTTTCTACCAAACATTTAAAGAAGAGTTAATACCCGTTCTTCTCAAACTATTCCAAAAAAAAAAAAAAAAAAATAGAAGAGGAAGGAAAACTTTCAAATTCATCCTGTGAGGCAACATTACTCTGATACCAAAACCAGATAAAGACACCAGACAAAAAAAAAAAAAAAAAAAAAAGAGAACTACAGGCCAATGTCTCTGATGAACACAGATGTAAAAATCCTCAACAAAATACTAGCAAACAGAATCCAATGATACATTAAAAAGATCATTCACCAGTATCAAGTTGGAATTATTCCTGGGTTGCAAGGTGGTTTAATATTCACAAATCAATCAGCATGATACATCACATATCAATAAAAGAAAGGATAAGACACATATGATCATTTCAATAGATGTAGGAAAGGCATTTGACAAAGTACAACATGCATTCATGATAAAACCCTAAAAAAAATAGGGTTTGAGCGAGCATACCTCCATATACTAAAGGAGTTATACGAAAAGCCCATGGCTAACATCATCCTCAATGGGGAAAATCTGAGAGTTTTACCCCTAAGGTCAGGAACAAGAGTAGGACGACCACTGTCACCATCTTTATTCAACATAGTCCTGGAAGTCCTAGCCACAGCAGTCAGACAAGAAAAAGAAATAAAAGACATCCAAATTGCTAGCAGAGAGGTACAATTCACTATTTGCAGATGACATGATACTATATATAGAGAACCTAAAAGATTTCAGCAAAAAACTAGTAGAATTCATAAACAAATCCAGTAAAGTCATAGGATACAACTCAATGTACAGAAATCTGTTGCATTTCTATATACCAATAATGAGGCAGCAGAAAGAGAAATTAAGAAAATGATCCCGTTACAATTGCACAAAAACAATAAGATATGTTGGAGTAAACCTAACCAAGTGAAAGACGAGTACTCTGAAAACTATAAAACAGTGATGAAAGAAATTGCAGATGATACAAAGAAATGGAGAGACATTCCATGCTCATGGATTAGGATTTTTTTTTATGATTCAGGGATTTATTAAGTCATACATGCAAAACATACAGCTAATTGCATTAGCAACAGATCAATGTAAAAACACTCCACAGTTCTGCAACTGTCAATTTAAAAATTTTGTTCTAGTGTTTGAAAGGTCCAACCTTGTATTCTTAAAGAACTTCATGAGCACGGGCTTACAGAACCTCACAGACTCAAAGGAACATGGTTAGGCCGAGCCCCCGGCATCATGTGTCAGTGGGAGGGGGGGGGGGGGAGTAAAGCAAAGAGGAAGGTAAGCATTAGTACAGTATTGGTGATCTGGCAAGACAGTGATGTTAAGAAAGTTCATATTTTAGGAATATCTGAAATATTTTGAAAACTGTAAAGCTGCGACACATCATGTGTACACCTAGTTACTAGAAAACTAAGAAAAGTGGTTATTAGCTTTGAATAAAGTAACACGGAAACGGGAATGTACTTTTACTAATCTACAAAAAAAAGTCTAATGCATTATCAGAAAGATCTTATAATACAAGGAGGTATACTGCTCATTAAGAATGGGTTCTATAAGAAAAGCACTAAGGTAGCAACTATGGGAATGACCAGTTTAAAAATGAATTAATGGGTGCCTAGGTGGCTCATTCAGTGAAGCTTCTGACTTTGGCTCAGGTCATGATCTCACAGTTGGTGAGTTGGAGCCCTGCATCAGGCCCAGTGCTGACAGTTCAGAGCCTGGAGACTGTTTCAGATTCTGTGTCTCCCTCTCTCTCTGCCCCTCTACCGCTTGACCTCTGTCTCTTTCTGTCTCTCAAAAATAAACATTAAAAATTTTTTTAAAGATGAATTAAATGCCCAATTTCAGGAGGAACGGCAGATCTAAGAAAAAGGAAAAGCTTAAAACAAGGTGATGATACTGACCATTCATCATTTACTGCATTTGACTGAAATTAACCTTTTAAGATTTTACCCATGACACTTGTACTCAGTTTAATTATGATGTGCACAGTATAGTACAAATTAACCTCCATATTTTGTCAAAATACTGTCTTCATCCTTTCATTGCCTCCCATGCTGCACATACCCCACCCCAGTGCACCCACGGCTAGAGCAGACATTTCATCAGAACAAATACTGTTAAAATGTCTATACTATCCAAACCAATTTACACATTTAAGGCAATCCCCATCAAAATACCACAGGCATTGGTGGGAGGAGCCAAGATGGCAGAACAGCATGGAAGTTCTTTGTGTGCCTCTCATTCATGAAATACAGCCTGACCAACACTAAACCATTCTGCACACCTAGAAAACTGATATGGGGATTAACACAAAAATCTGCACAACCTGAACCACAGAACTCAGCAGGTATGTGGTGCAGAGAGGTGAACTGGGAGAGAGAGAAGCCACAGAGGGCAGGGAGCTGCTTTTGTGTGTGGAGAGCGGATGGAGATGGGGGGAGAGTACAGGAAAAGTACCCCCCACAAAAGCAGCTGGAGAGAAAATGGAAAAGTGGAAACAGCCAAGGGACTGAACTAAAAAGGGAGAAAGGAGAAAGGAGATGGTTTAAATTCCATTAAGACTATAAACAGGGGGAGCACAGAGTCTGAAACTCCGCAGCTCAATACCTGGAGGTGCTCTGGTGGGAAGGGCAAATCCCCAGGAGCAGAGTGGACTCTGGAGGTCTTAGGGCCACATAGGGAGGGCTGGGTCCCCTGCTGGGAGGACACCTGGTAGAGGCTGTGTGGGTCCCCCAAACTCAGGGCTCCAGTGGACCCAGGAGAACAACCACATTCGCTGGTGTTGGAACAAGGTCATCAAGGGTGAAGCCTTGTGCAAGATGTGTGTTGTGATTTTCCATAATCCCTGAAACGCTGCTGCTACACTATATTGCTAACATTTTCAGGGGTGGGCTGGCACCCAGACACAGTCCCTGGGCATTGGCAGCAGCACGGTCCCACAAATGTTCCTGGGTGTGGCCAGCACATGACCATTGCTTGGTGAGACCCTCCTGCAGAGGGGCAGAAGAGGTCAAAGCCCCAGTCCCACAGAAGTAAGGTGTTGGAAAAAACAACTGCATGTGAGACAAAACAGGAGGCAGATGCTGCCTGGGGCTTGGTCACAGACTGTGTAAAAGTGGGGAGTGGACTGAAGTTGAAGACAAATGAGGGGTGTGTGATTGCTCATCAGGGAGGATGGAGTTCTGATACTACAGACTGGGTAGCTAGGTGACACCATTTTCACCGCTCCTGCTCATGCACACACATACCTACAAGCACCACAACAATCCACCCCAGTAAGCTAAGCAGCACCATCTAATGGAGAACAGAGCCGTTCCACTAAGCACTACCCAACTGGGCCAACCTTGCTTTTCAGGAACACAACTCTCTCAGCCTGCTTAGTTTATGGGCTATAAAGCACTTCATAGTTTGACGTCTAGGGTAAAACAAAGTAATTTCAGTAGTATTTTAGTCTGTTCGCCGGTCCATCTATTCAATTTTCTTTCTTTCTTTTTTTTTTCCTTTTTCTTTTTTCTCTTTTTTGTTTCTTTTTCTTGAATACAGAAAGAAAAAAATACATTTTTATTTTTAATTTTTTTAAAAAACATTTCTCTTCAATTTTGTTCTACTATATTTTTAAATTTTGTGTAAATTTTTTCAAATTCTATTTTACTTCCATCATTTCATTTTAGTCTACTTCCGTGAATTCATTTTTTCAAATTTTCAATTTCCTTTTTATTCTTTCTTTCCCCTTTTTTCTCCAATCTATCAAGCCCCTTTCAACACGCAGACTAAATTGCACCTAGGATCTAGCATTGTTTATTCAAAGTTTTTTGTGTGTGTGTTTTTAATTTTTTAATTTCAGTATTTTTTTAGCTTTAAATTTTTTTAATTTTAATTTTTTTTACCTCATTAATTTCTTCGCTCCCTTCAAAATGATGAAACAAAGGAATTCACCCCAAAAGAAAGAACGGGAAGAAATGACAGCCAGGGACATAACCAACACAGATATAAGCAAGATGTCTGAACCACAATTTAGAATCACGATAATAGGAATACTAGCTAGAGTTGAAAATAGATTAGAATCCCTTCCTGCAAAGATAAAAGAAGTAAAATCTACTCAGGATGGAATAAAAAATGTTATAACTGAGTTGTAATCTTGAATGCATGCCACGGTGGCAAGGATGGATGGGGCAGAACAGAGAATCAGCGATACTGAGGACAAACTTATGGAGAATAATGAAGCAGAAAAAAAGGAGATTAAGGCAAAAGAGCATGATGTAAGAATTAGAGAAATCAGTGACTCATTAAAAAGGAACAACATCAGAATCATAGGGGTCCCAGAAGAGGAAGAGAGAAATAGGGGTAGAAGGGTTATGTGAGCAAATCATAGGGGAAAATGTTCCTAACCTGGAAAAAACACAGACATCAAAATCCAGGAAGCACAGAGGACCACCATCAGATTCAACAAAAACTGACCATCAAGTTTGACCATTAGTTAAATTCACAAAATACTCAGGCAAGGAGAGAATCATGAAAGCAGCAAGGGAAAAAAAGTCCTTAGCCTACAAGGGAAGACAAATCAGGTTTATAGCAGACCTATCCACAGAAACTTGGCAGGGCAGAAAGGAGTGGCAGGATATATTCAGTGTGCTGAATCAGAAAAATATGCAGCCAAGAATTCTTTATCCAGCAAGGCTGTCATTCAAAATAGAAGGAAAGATAAAAAGTTTCCCAAACAAAAATTAAAGGAGTTTGTGACCACTAAATCAGCCCTGCAAGAAATTTTAAGGGGGACTCTCTGAGGGGACAAAAGATGAAAAAACACACAAACAAAAACCCCAAATAAATAAAGACCAAAAGCAACAAAGACTAGACAGGACCAGAGAACACCACCAGAAAATCCAACTCTACAAGCAACATAATGACAATAAATTCATATCTTTCAGTACTCACTCTAAACGTCAATGGACAGAATGTTCCAATCAAAAGACATAGGGTAACAGAATGGATAAGAAAACAAGATCCAACTATATGCTGTTTATAAGAGACCCACTTTGGACCTAAAGACATCTTCAGATTGAAAGTAAGGGGATGAAGAACAATCTATCCTGCTAATGGTTAACAAAAGAAAGCTGGAATAGCCATACTTACATCAGATAATCTAGACTTTAAAATAAAGCCTGTATCAAGACACGAAGAAGGGCATTATATCATAATTAAGGGGTCTGTCCACCAAGAAGACTTAACAATTGTAAACATTTATGCACCAAATGTGGAGAACCCAAATGTATCAACCAATAAATTACAAACATAAAGAAACTCATTGATAGTAATACCATAATAGTAGGGGACTTCAACACTCCACTCACAGCAATGGACAGATCATCTAATCAAAAAATCAACAAGGGAACAATGGCTTTGAATGACACACTGGACTGGATGGACTGAACAGATATATTCAGAACATTTCATCCTAATGCAGTGGAATATACATTCTTCTCAAGTACACAGGGAACATTCTCCAGAATAGACCACATACTGGAAAACAAATCAGCCCTCAACAAGTACAAAAAGATTGAGATCATACCATGCATATTTCCAGACCACAACATTATGAAACTCAAAATCAACCATAAGAAAAAATTTGGAAAGGTAACAAATGCTTGGACACTAAAGAACATCCTACTAAAGAATGAATGGGCTAACCAAGAAGTTAAAGGAGAAATTAAAAAGTTCATGGAAGCCAATGAAAATGATAACACCACAACCCCAAAACTCTGGGATGCAGCAAAGGCAGTCGTAAGAGGGAAGTGTATAGCAATCCAGGCCTCCCTAAAGAAGGAAGAAAGATCTCAGATACACAACCTAACCTTACGCCTTAAAGAGCTGGAAAAAGAACAGCAAATAAAACCCCAAACCAGCAGAAGACAGGAAATAATAAAGATTAGAGCAGAAATTAATGCCATCAAAACCAAAAAAAAACCAAAAACAAACAAACAAACAAACAAAAAAAAAACCAGTAGAACAGATCAATGAAACCAGAAGCTGGTTCTTTGAAAGAAGTAACAAAATTGATAAACCACTAGCCAGTTTGATCAAAAAGAAAAAGAAAAGGACCCAAATAAATAAAATCAAGAATGAAAGAGGAGAGCTCATCAACAACACAGCAGAAATACAAACAATAATAAGAGAATATTATGAGCAATTATTTGCCAATAAAAAGGGCAATCTGGAAGAAATGGACAAATTCCTAGAAACATATAGACTATCAAAACTGAAACAGGAAGAAATAGAAAATTTGAACAGACCCATAACCAGTAAGGAAATCGAATCAGTAATCAAAAATCTGCCAAAAAACAAGAGTCCAGGGCCAGATGGCTTTCCAGGGGAATTCTACCACACATTTAAGGAAAAGTGAACATCCAGTCTCTTGAAACTGTTCCAAAAAATAGAAATGGAAGGAAAGCTTCCAAACTGTTTCTATGAAGCCAACATTACCTTCATTCCAAAACCAGACAGAGACCCCACTAAAAAGGAGAACTATAGACCGATTTCCCTGATGAACATGTATGCAAAACTCCTCAATGAGATATTAGCCAACTGGATCCAACAATACATTAAATAACTACTCACCACAACCAGGTGGGATTTATACCTGGGATGCAGAGCTGGTTCAATATGCTCAAAACAATCAATGTGATTCATCACATCAATAAAAAAAGGACAAGAACCATATGGTTCTCTCAATAGATGCAGAGAAAGCATTTGACCAAATACAGCATCCTTTCTTGATAAAAACCCTCAAGTAAGTAGGGATAGAAGGATCATACCTCAAGATCATAAAAGCCATACACAAAAGACCCAACGCTAATATCATCCTCAATGGGGAAAAACTGAGAGCTTTTCCCCTAAGGTCAGGAACAAGACAGGGATGTTCACTCTCACCACTGTTATTCAACATAGTATTGGAAGTCATAGCCTCTGCAATCAGACAACACAAAGAAATAAAAGGCATCCAAATCAGCCAGGAGGAGGTCAAACTTTCACTCTTCGCAGATGACATGATACTCTATATGAAAAACCCAAAAGATTCCACCAAAAACTCCTAGAACTGATTCATGAATTTAGCAAGTGGCAGGATATAAAATCAATGCACAGAAATCAGTTGCATTCTTATACACCAACAATGAAGCCACAGAAAGAGAAATCAAGTAATTAATCCCATTTACAATTGCACCAAAAACCATAAATACCTAGCAATAAATCTAACCAAAGAGGTAAAAAAAAAAAATCTATACACTGAAAACTATAGAAAGCTTGTGAAAGAAATGGAAGAAGACACAAAAAAATGGAAAAAGATTCCATGCTCCAGGATAGGAAGAGTAAATATTGTTAAAATGTCGATACTACCCAAAGCAATCTACATATTCAATGCAATCCCTATCAAAATAATACCAGCATTCTTCACAGAGCTAGAACAAATAATCCTAAAATTTGTATGGAACCAGAAAAGACCCCGAATAGCCAAAGCAATCTTGAAAAAGAAAACCAAAGCAGGAGGCATCACAGTCCCAGACTTCAAGCTATACTACAAAGCTTTAATCATCAAGACAGTATGGTACTGGCACAAGAACAGACACTCAGATCAATGGAAGAGAATAGAGAACCCAGAAATGGACCCATAAATGTATGGCCAACTAATCATTGACAAAGCAGGAAAGAATATCCAATAGAATAAAGACAGTCTCTTCAGCAAGTGGTGCTGGGCTAACTGGACAATGCAGAAGAATGAACCTGGACCACTTGATTACACCACACACAAAAATAAACTCAAAATGGATGGAAGACCTCAATGTAAGACAGGAAGCCATCAAAATCCTCGAGGAGAAAGCAGGCAAAAGCCTGTTTGATCTTGGCTGCAGTAACTTCTTACTCAACACATCTCCAGAGGCAAGGGAAACAAAAGTAAAAACAAACTATTTGGACCTCATCAAAATAAAAAGCTTCTGCACAACGAAGGAAACTATCTGCAAAACTAAAAGACAACCGACAGAATGGGGGAATATATTTGCAAACGACATATCAGGTAAAGGGTTAGTGTCCAAAATCTATAGAGAACTTATCAGACTCAACACCCAAAAAACAAATAATCCAGTGAAGAAATGGGCAAAAGTCATGAATAGACACTTCTCCAAGGAAGACATCCTGATGGCCAACCGACACATGATTAAATGCTCAATATCACTCATTATCAGGGAAATACAAATCAACACCACAATGAGATGTCACCTCACAACCTGTCAGAATGGCTAACATTAACAACTCAGGCAACAGCAGATATTGGCGAGGATGCAGAGAAAGAGGATCTCTTTTGGATTTTTGGTGGGAATACAAAGTGGTGCAGCCACTCTGGAAAACAGTATGGAGGTTCCTCAAAAAACTAAAAATAGAACTACTCTACGACCCAGCAATTGCACTACTAGGCATTTATCCAAGGGATACAGGGGTGCTGTTTCGAAGGGACACATGCACCCCCATGTTTATAGCAGCACTATCAACAATAGCCAAAGTATGGAAAGAGCTCAAAGGTCCATCGATGGATGAATGGATAAAGGAGAAGTGATATATCTATACAATGGAGTATTACTTGGCAATCAAAAAGAATGAAATCTTGCCATTTGCAACTATGCGGATGGAACTGGAGGTATTATGCTAAGTGAAATTAGTCAGAGAAGGACAAAAATCATATGACTTCACTCATATGAGGACTTTGAGAGACAAAACAGATGAACATAAGGGAAAGGAAACAAAAATAATATATAAACAGGGAGGGGGACAAAACAGAAGAGACTCATAAATATGGAGAACAAACTGAGGGTTACTGGAGGGAGTGTCGGAGGGGGGATGGGCTAAATGGGTAAGGGGCACTAAGGAATCTACTCCTGAAATCATTGTTGCACTATATGCTAACTAATTTGGATGTAAATTTTAAAAAATAAGAAATAAAATAAGTTAAAATTTTTAAAAATGCCATTAACAACAACAACAACAAAAGGTTTGGAGGGACTTTTTGTTAATTTAGCATAATCTAACCCATCCTGACTGATGCATGCTATGAATTACATGTGTTCACATTCATTAAAATAATCATTTATGGATGTAGAAAATATAGAAAGTTCTTAGAATTATGAATGATTACACTATTGTTATAAATATCAAAACTGTAAAAGATAGTCTTGGCTACATAAAAGCAGTACATTTTACTATTAAAAATAAATAAATAAATAAATAAATAAATAAATAAATAAATAAAAACTTCTGCATAGCGAAGGAAACAGTCAACAAAACTAAAAGGCAATCTATGGAATGGGAGAAGATATTTGCAAATGACATATCTGATAAAGGGTTAGCATCCACAATATATAAAAAACTTATAAAATTCAACACCCAAAAAACAATAATCCAATTAAAAAATGGGCAGAAGACATGAACTGACATTTCTCCAAAGAAGACATACAGATGCTCAATATCACTTACCATCCGGGAAATGCAAATCAAAACAAGAAGATACTGGGTCTCCTGGGTGGCTCAGTTTGTTGGGTGTCCAACCTCAGCTCAGGTCATGATCTTATGGCTCGATCTATGAGGTCAAACCCTGTATTGGGCTCTCTGCTGTCAGTGCAGAGCCCAATTCAGATCCTTTGTCCCTCTCTTTATGCCCCTCCCCTGCTCACTCTCTCTCTCTCAAAAATAAATAAACATTAAAAAAAAATAGAAACAATGATATATAACCAAATAATGTCAGAATAGCTAAAATCAACAACACAAAACAATAGATGTTAGTTTAGGGTGTGGAGCAAAAGGAATACTCATTCACTGTTGGTGGGAATGCAAACTGGTGCAGCTACTCTGGAAAACACTATGGAGGTTCCTCAAGAAGTTAAAAACAGAAGTACCGTATGATCCAGCAATTGCCCTACTGGGTTTTCCCCCAAAGAATACAAAAACACTAACTCAAAGGGATACATACATCCCTATGTTTACATTGCATTATTTACAGTAGCCAAGATAAGGAAACAGCCCAAGTGTCCATCAACTGATGAATGGATAAAGAGATGTGGTATAGGAGGAGAACCTTGGCAGCTCAATTGATTAAGCATCTGACTCTTGATTTCAGCCCAGGTCATGGTCTGAAAGTTTGTGGGATCGAGTCCTGCATCAGGCTCTGTACTGAAAGCATGGAGCCTGCTTGGGATTCTCCCTATTCCTCTCTTTCTCTATGCCCTTCCTCTGCTCACATGCACTCACTCTTTCTCAAAATAAATAAATAAACTTAAAAAAAGATTATATATATACACACATGCACACACACAGTGGAATATCATTCAGCCATGAAAAAGGAATGAAATCTTACCATTTGCGATGACATTGACAAAGCTAGAGAGTATAATCCTAAGCACAATAAGCCAGAGAAAGACAATAACAGGATTTTTCTCATATGTGGAATTTAAGAAACAGAAAAAATGAGGAAAGCGGGGAAAAAAGAGAGAGACAAACCAAGAAGCCGACTCTTAACTATAGAGAATAAACTGATGGTTACCAGAGGGGAGGTGGGTGAGGGGATGGTTTAAATAGTTGGTAGGGATTAAGGAATGCACTTGTTGTGATGAGCGCTTGGTGATTAAACAAAAAACTTAAAAAAATTTTTGTAACACAATGCCATTAATTCAATACTATAGTAGTAAGGAAAAAAAAGAAACCATGGTAGAACTTCCAAGTCTATTATCAAGGCCTAAAAGCCACAAATGGCATCCAGAAATGTGAATAGAGGAGAGCTAGGAACCCATTACTGAACAGATAAGTCTAAGACATCCTCAAAGTGTCCTCTTTCTTGGAATAATCTGAATCGAAAAGATATTTAAAATCTGAGAGATATTTAACCATGAAATACATTATCAGTTTACTCTCCCAAAGCACTTGGCATGAGGATGTTAGGAAAGCAACTTGGTTAGCTTCTTCTAGTTCCTCCCAGCCAACTGAAATCTATATCCAAAGTTTAATGATGGAGTATTGATCTGTGTAGTATAAGAACTGATAATCATTCAGCTGTCCCAGAAAATTCATTCCCAGCCATTAAATGATTACAGGCAATTCATGGTAAACAACAGAAGAGACTGCTTTTTCTATAGCATCACAGGAGAAAGAGCTAACAGTAAGGCTTAATAGCCTTTTTTTTTCTGGCTTATAATCAAAATCTTACATTTCACAGATAATTCCTTCTCTGAGTAATAGAGAATTCCTACTTTGATTTATATACCTGAGTTTTATCTTTACTACCACCAGCACTGGTAAATTTATATTATCTTGATTTACCTAAAACACCTTCATCAATAGCACATCCATGTCTCAACTGTATATTTCTATATTAAAATTCCTCTAAAGTAAAATTTGCATATTGATTTTTAAATCACTTATTTTCTTCCAGTATGTACATCTTGATTTCTTAGAATTTAACCTTAACATTTTCTTGCTGTCTTTAAAATTTTTGAATTAGGTCTTACGTTATGGCTTTACTTAGAATTTTGCACATAAAATATTTTTCTCTGAAAACTACCATTTATTAATTGTCGTATGTTCCTTACTGCTACCAATGAAAAATTTGTGACTTATTTTTAAGCATCCTTTATTATAACTTCATTGGAATCATGGATATGAACAAAGATTTGGAATATGATCAGGTTCACACAAAATTTTAGGTTGCCCATATCTTGAAACTCATCTTTCTACTGAAATATTGGTGAACTAAACTTCATTTAAAGGTTTATTAATGAAAAGCAAGTACAAATTGTTATAAAAAAATCGAAATGCTACTGTGGTCAATTACATACACAATGTAGCCAGACTGCTTGGGGTCAAATCCCAGGGCTACAACTTACTACCTGTGTAACAAGGGTAAGATTTAACCTCTCTGACTCAATTTTCTTACCTGCACAGTTGGGCTAGTAATGGTACTTACCCCATAAGTTTGTTAAGAAGGTTAACAGTAAAAGGGTGCCTGGGTGGCCCAGTCAGTTAAGCATCTGACTTAGCTCAGGTTATAATCTCATAGTTATGATCTCACAGCTCATGAGTTCAAGCCCCACATTTGCTCTCTGATGTCAGCGCATAGGCTGCTTCTGATCCTCTGTCTCAAGCTCTCTCTGCCCTTCCCCCAATTGCTCTCTCTCTCTCTCTCAAAAATAAATAAACATTTTATTAAAAAAGAAGGTTAACAGTAAATATGTATAAAGTAGTTAGTGTTGATATAGTAAGTTTAGTTACTCCTACCCAAATAATTTGTGGGTCTATTATCTGAGACCTTTGTTACTTTCCCTTTTTATAAAAATAATTTTTTCCCCTTTCTTTCATGTAGTTTCCCCATTTTAGCACAGTTTTCGATCCCCATTATCATCAGAATGTATTATTCAGTACCAGTGCTGATGTACCTCAATTTCCCACAGGAAAAGTTAGCTATGACTTTATCAAAGCCCAAGTTTGATTTAGGCAGATTACACAGATTATTTTTTTTCTCGATCTATTCTTTCTCTGAACTCTTTCTTCTCATCCACAACCAGATGCCACATAAGGTAATAATCGAATCGAGAAGCAAATTAGAAAGGAAAAGGCAATCTGCCTTTTAAAGCCCTAAGAGATTTTATGAACAAAACGAAGAAAACTCCAGACATTTTACCTACTAAATGCTCCAGGAGGATGAAAAGGGACAACACTTCAACCAGTAAAGCACTTACTAGAGAGGTTTTTCCACATCACAACACATTCTGACCTTACTGAGAGTTTTTTGCTACTTAATCCTCTCATGGACATTATATGCACTAGAGAGGACAAGAGCAAGAACAGAATAAGCCATACATAGAGTTTCAGAGAGAAGAAGATATAGAAATTAAGCAGAAAAAGCAGAGGAGTTTTTTTTTTTTTGAGTCCCAAGTTTCGACAAAGAGGTAATGGGAACAGGAATGGTAATGGGAAGTAAAATAAAACTGCACAGCTAGTGAGAAATATGGGAATAAATGCAATGCTTAATAGATGGCAATAAGTACAGTTCTACTTTGGAAAAAAAAGTCCACTGGAAAAAAATCAGAGAACATATGGGAAAATAACTAGAAAGCTGTTGAAAGGATGAACCTGGAAAGAAGAAAAGAGCTTAAGTTCACAACAATGTTTGAGAGTGAGGAAAGGTTTTCTTCCTCTTCAAGATTCCCATGCCCTCTGAAAATATGGTGACTAGGATGCAGCCATCATCGTGGTATTCACCCCATTTCCCTCCTTTCTGACATTTATTTTCATTCAAATAGGCTGCAAATCACTCTTACTAGAAACTTGCCAAATCATATTTCAAAAGTTTGTAAAAGACCTGACACTCTTGGAATAGTATCTTGGGGCTGGCTGTTTTATTTGGTCACACATATTTGGCTGCCCTTGAATAGCCACAACTGCAACAGGCAAAATGAAACTTAGCTCACCAGGTTGGAGCAAAGGGCTCAGGTTACTTCCTCATGTGACCCAGTTGGCTTGACTTTCCTCTGTGGCAGCAAACTGAATCTCTAGCTCCAGCCAGCTGTCACAAAGCTGCCAATGGTCAAAGGATGTCCGGGTTCTTAATATAGCCTGAGGATCCATGCACAGCTTTGGCCCAGAGAAACTCCATTACTTGCCGCAAAGAGGGCCAGGAATAGAACCCAGTGTCCTAGGTCAAAATGCATTTTCACTACAGAGGCTAGATTTACATACTCTACACATGGCTATGCAAGACTTAATAAAGAGCTTTCACTTCCTAGGAAAAACTACTATTTGGGCAACTTTTTTTTCTTCCTTCTTTCCCACTTTCTATTAGATTGACATTTTCTGCCCCCCCCCCCCCCCCGCCCTCTCTGTCCTCCCTTACTGCTATACTGGTTTGGAAGCTATGACGTTCATTTCTTTTAATGGTTTCCATTAATTAAAAAAATACATGAAGAGATTTTTCAAACACATCCAAATAGGGATAATGGTATAAAGATCTCCATGTATTCATCACCTAGCTTCATCAGGTATAAATAAATAGCCAATTTTATCACACCTCTGATTTTTTTCCCCTGGTTTTTTTTTTTTTTTTATTTAAAAAAAATTTTTTTTTCAATGTTTATTTATTTTTGGGACAGAGAGAGACAGAGTATGAACGGGGAGGGGCAGAGAGAGAGGGAGACACAGAATCGGAAACAGGCTCCAAGCTCTGAGCCATCAGCCCAGAGCCTGACGTGGGGCTCGAACTCACAGACCGCGAGATTGTGACCTGGCTGAAGTCGGATGCTCAACCGACTGCGCCACCCAGGCGCCCCATCCCCTGGTTTGTTTTTAAGTTTGTTTGCTTGTTTAATCTCTAACCCCAACTTGGGGCTTGAACTCATGACCCTTGCATGCTCTTCTGACTGAGCCAGCCAGGGGCCACACACTTCTGATTATTTTGAAGAAATTCTAGACAGCATATCATTTTACCTATGCGTATTTTACTATGTGTCTTTACAAGAACTTAAAAAAAAAAAACATAATTATAATACTATCATCACACCTAAAGAAAATTAATAGTAATTCCTTAATACTATCAAATACCTAGTCAGTGTTCATACTTCCCCAGTGGTCTTCACTTGTCTCACATTTTTCTTCTTTTTTTTATAGTTTGTTTGGATCAGTATCCAAATAAGGTCCATAGACTGGAAATGTTCGATAAGTATTTTAAGTCTCTCCTCTCTTTCTTGTTTTCCCTTCCATCTCTATCTGTTTTATCATGTACTTTTATTTTCAGTTGAAGAAACGTGGTTTTTTGATCTACTGAGTTTCCTATAGTCTAGATTTTGTTGATTCCATCCTCAGTGGTTTTGTTTGTTTGTTTTTAAAACATAAAACAGAACCATGTTCCACTTTCTCTTATACTTCTTATGAAGCCATAGTTAGGTCTAAAGACTTCATCAAAGTATTATGAACAAATCATTATGAACTAATGGATTTAAATAAGAATTGTAAACAAATAAATAAAATCGTGTGGTCTAAGCCATTCAGTTTTGGAGTAGCTTGTTACACGGCAATAGATAACTGCAACAGTCCCCTTTCATTTAATGAGAAAGCTTCAGGGGCTCCTGGCTGGCTCAGTCAGCAGAGCATGTGACTCCTGATCTTATGGTTGTGAGTTCAAGCCCTATGTTGGGTATAGAGATTACTTAAAAATACAGTCTTTAAGGGGCGCCTGGGTGGCTCAGCTGGTTAAGCAATCAACTCTTGGTTTCTGCTCAGGTCATGATCTCATGGGATCAAGCCCTGTGCTGGGGTCCATGCTGAGCATGGAGCCTGCTTAGGATTCTCTCTCTCCTTCTGCCCCTCCCCCTCCTTCTCTGTAAAAAGTTAATTAATTAATTAATTAATTAATTAAATCTTTTAAAAAATAAATAGAACACTTCATGAATAGAAAAGTTAATTAAAATATTTTTCATTGTCCTTTCTGTTGCATCCATGAGCTGGCATTCCAACCTTGATGGGCAGGTGGCATTGCCATTTGTTTTAGAAACTGCTCCCCGGGGCGCCTGGGTGGCGCAGTCGGTTAAGCGTCCGACTTCAGCCAGGTCACGATCTCGCGGTCAGTGAGTTCGAGCCCCGCCTCAGGCTCTGGGCTGATGGCTCAGAGCCTGGAACCTGTTTCCGATTCTGTGTCTCCCTCTCTCTCTGCCCCTCCCCTGATCATGCTCTGTCTCTCTCTGTCCCAAAAATAAATAAAAAACGTTGAAAAAAAAAACTAAAAAAAAAAAAAGAACCTGCTCCCCATTCTGTGTCCATCCATGTGTAGCACAGTACCTGATCAGTCCAATGTGTTCCCCACATGTCCTTTCTGGCACTGTTGCTTCATGGATCATGCACTGTATTTGTCCCTCAAGAGTTAGCCCCCTTCCCATGACCAGAATTTTTGGTTTCTGCTATTGCTTCTAATTTATTAGTGATCCATTTACTTCAAATCCAGTGTCTGGGAGCCTCTTTTTCTGGAGACAGAAAAATTATAAGCAAAATTGGTCCATCTCCTTTACTTACACAGAAATCTATGTCTAATTTGTAGGTGAATAATTTTGATATTACTAGAACTGTTTTTCCTGTCTGAATGACTGTAATGTGTTTGGAATCTCATTTGAGAATGAGGCCCTTACATACAGCTTTCTTAATATTTGGTTTCTGTCTTGGAGCCTATGGAGTGATGGGAACCTAAATGCAATGACATTTTACAGTTAAATTTTAAGAGCTATTAAGAGGTATATCTCGAGACTTATTGAGTCCTCAAATCTCCAACATCAGTAATTAAAATATGACTAGGTATATTCACTAGCCAAGTGACTGTCACCCACCAGTTTTCAAGGTTGGCTGATTCTTTCCAGCAGACTACTTTAAAGGCATCATCTCATGTAATTCTCACCAAACCCCTATGAAATAGGGATTCCTGTTGCAAACTATAACATACCAGCATACTATATACTAGCATAAACTATAACATACTAACTTTTAGGTCACCTGCAAAGGGCAAAACTGCAGATATTAAATCAAAGTGTGGCAGGGTTTTTCTCTATTCACTGTAATGTGAATCTCAATCATTACCATCATCAGGGTTTACTAGACTTCTGTAACCACACACTTATAGAGAGCTACTAAAAAAGTGTAAAATAGAACCTGTAATTTTGGTGGTCTTAGCCTTTCAAATTGTGAGCTAAATGGATGATATGTGCATGTTGGTTGCCCTCTGGACACTCTGCTTTTGGTGTGTGGAAGTTTCATAGACTCGGAAAACCAAAAGCTAATTACAGGCAGAGGAGACAGACAGAGAAGAGGAGAAGAAAGGAATAATAGAAAAGAGACAAGGTTCCTTGACATAATAAGACCTATCCATAAGCTACCATATATGTAACTTAAACCAGAGGGAAGTATAATAGATTTATATTCTTTCTTGCTGCGTGTTTTCTCACTATACTAGCAGACTGTAGCAAGAGAGAAAGAACAACATGAAAAACACTGAGAAGCAACAACAACAGTATTCTGACAGGCTGTTCATCTGCCTCATGGTGATATTTTCTCCAGAGGTTGCTAATGTTATGGTTGGGAAGGAGGGTGAATTGGAGGCTGGCAGTAGTGAGTATATTCAGAAGTAAGTCTTAGAATTTTTCTTTTTAAATGTTAAGTTTATTTATTTTTGAGAGACAGAAAGAGTGAGCGGGGGAAAGGCAGAGAGAGGGAGAGAGAAAGAATCCCAATCAGGTTCCACACTGCCAGTGCAGAGTCTGATGCCAGCCTGGAACTCATGAACTGTGAGATTACGACCTGAGCTGAAATCAAGAGTCGGATGCTTAACCAACTGAACCACCCAGGCACCCCAAGTCTTAGAAATTCTTGATGAAGTTCAGTAACATCTTGCTAAATCTCAAGCCCGGTAATTTATATACACTCTTATATCCAAACACAGACACACTCTTCTGCCCTGGGTGTTTAGCAAAGAGAGGGCAGCTTATAGCTAAAGAGAAAGCTCACATTACAAAGACTTCATTACTTTTACAAAATATGTACCCAAGGACATTTACTAGTGCACTGAGAGCTATTATCATAAATAATTAAAACTAAACTATTCTTCTCTAAATAAATGTATAAAGTGCATTGGGTGATTCAAAGCACTAAGCTTTCTCAACATAGTGTTTTGTATAATGCAAACTTATAATGCAAGAACCTAACCAAGTCATTAAAATCATATTCCTGGTTCTTCCATAGAGACTTTTGGAGCAGATTTGGATAGGGCACAACAATATAGAGTACTGAACTCCTTCCTACTGTTTGGTCTTTTCATCCTATGGTAATTATTTATAAGAGGGTGAAAATGTTTATAGACATCTTTACAGGAGGATTCCCAACAGCAGTATTTTATACAAATACTTTGACACATAGTTCAAAAAGTCTGAGTGTCAAGCAACATGACACTCAACATCACTGCCTATTACGAAAGCCATTGTGGTTTGTGTTGAGGAGTTTCCTTCTGGAGACTTCCCTACTCAAAGAATACAAAATGAAGAGCCATCACAATGTCACTGAAAGGATTCCCTATGCCCTTTAACCCAACGTACATTCTCATATTTGGCTCAAAACACTGATTTAGATATTTAATAACTGCTTGGCTTGCTCCTCTGTTAGTCCTGGAAGAAACTGAGGTTGCCTTGAAAATGAAGAGCTATTTTAAGGTCAATTTCAACAGGCAGGATTCTCCTTTTAGTCCATTTCTAGGATTATCCTGATTTGAGTCTTCTGAAGGTGAGTCGCCTTTAGGAATCCCCGCAAACTGGAGGTTAGTCTGACCCAATTCAGATCTTGGAACGGAACTTAATTCAAAAGCAACTTACTAAAAAATTCAGACTCTATATATTGCAGCTGTGTTACCTAAAGTCTGTGAGCACCCATGTTACCTCCAAACCAAAAAGATATTGGCACCTGTGCCATTACCCACCCCCATTCCTCGGTCAGGTAGACAGCACTAATCTACCATGATTTTCTGTTTTGCTAAACTCAGATATGCCCTTGCAGTACTTCTCAATGCACCGCAGAGAGCCACTATCAACTAATGCTGGCATTAACTCTTTAAAAGAACACTATTTGGGGCACCTGGGTGGCTCAGTTGGTTAGGTATCCAACTGTGGCTCAGGTCATGATCTCACAGTTCGTGGGTTCAAGTCCTGCATTGGGCTCTGCGCTGACAGCTCAAAGCCTGGAGCCTGCTTAGGATTCTGTGTCTCCCTCTCTCTCTCTCTGCCTCTCCCTGCTTGTGCTCTCTATCTCTCTTAAAAATAAATAAAAATAAACATTTAGGAAATAAAATAAAAGAATACTATTTCTGGGGTGCCTGGGTGGCTGAGTCAGTAAAGCATCTGACTTTGGCTCAGGTCATGATCTCGTAGTTCATGAGTCTGAGTCCCACATTAGGCTCTGTGCTGACAGCTCAGAGCCTGGAGCCTGCTTCAGATTCTGTGTCTCCCTCTCTCTCTGACCCTCCCCTGCTCATGCTCTGTCTCTCTGTCTCAAAACTAAATAAAAACATTCAAAATAAAATCCATCATGGGGCACCTGGGTGGCTCAGTCAGTTAAGCATCCAACTTCAGCTCAGGTCATGATCTCGCAGTTCATGGGTTGGAGCCCTGCCTGGGGCTCTGTGCTGACAGCTCAGAGCCTGGAGCCTGCTTCAGATTCTTTGTCTCCCTCTCTTCCTGCCCCTCCCACACTTCCACTCTGTCTCTGTCTCTGTCTCTGTCTCTCAAAAATAAATAATGTTTATTTATTTTTGAGAGAGAGAGAGAGAAAGAGAGAGAGAGAGAGAGAGAGAGACAGAGACAGAGCACAAAGAGGAGAGGGAGACACAGAATCTGAAGCAGGCTCCAGGCTCTGAGCTGTCAGCATAGAGCCCAATGCGGGGCTTGAACTCACAAATTGTGAGATCATGACCTGAGCCAAATTTGGTCACTCAACCGACTGAGCCACCTGGGCGCCCCTCAGAAATAAATAAACATTAAAAAAATAAAATAAAAGAACACTGTTTGCTATTCTGAGGTTAGGGCTTTGAAGTCTCTAAGCTAAATGAAGTATCAGACACGATGTCATTTTCAGGCATAAAAACTTTAAAGCTCAAATGTTTATATCAACAGAGTGTAAAACCTGCTAAAATGGGAAAATGTTTCATAAAGAAGAAAGAACGGAAATGTTGGGGCGTAAATTTGGGGCAAAGGGCAGTTCTCTGTAAAATATTCTGGCAAAGGGAAGATTAGACTGCAATATGAATAAATCACTTGGTACACTGGTACAAAAGTTTTCATAAAATAGTAATTTTTAAGAATGAAAACACTAGACTTTTAATCCATTTGTTATCCTGTTTTACTTAGAAACTAAGATATGTTTTTATAAAATAAATTTAAAATGTAGACAGAAAGGATAAGTCAGGAAATAATTTTTATTTTCTTTTTCTTTAACGTCTATTTATTTTTAAGACAGAGAGAGAGACAGAGCATGAACGGGGGAGGGTCAGAGCGAGGGAGACACAGAATCTGAAACAGGCTCCAGGCTCTGAGCTGTCAGCACCGAGCCCAACGTGGGGCTTGAACTCACGGACCGTGAGATCATGACCTGAGCCGAAGTCGGCCGCTTAACCAACTGAGCCACCCAGGCGCCCCTAATTTTTATTTTCAATAGTAGTTACTCATTTTCACCTGTGGTGTGAAGTTTGTCCTGTTCTACAAATGAGAAAGTGAAGAAGGTAAGAAGGTGAAGAAAGGAAAGTTCAGAAGACAGAAAGGTGTGAGTCAGAGATGAAGTGCACACTATAAAGCCTGGTGAAAATAAAATAAAAGAATTTTAATGGAATAATTACAGCAGCAAAAGCTTTTACTATCCGGGAACTAGTGGAGGCTTAATCTTCAAGTGTTTAAAGTTGGAACTCTGCAATTTGCGTTGGGGGTGGGGGGGGTGTTTCTTCATTCTAGGTGGGAGCACAGAACTCGAATTTGTCCTTAGGTCACGTCCTCATTTCTGTTCAGGAAGTACTATTTTGGTAAATCTTTCAATAATACAAACATAAGGTCAGTCAGTCCCCACCTGTCTTAGTCTATTTGGGCTGCTATAACCAAATATCACAGACTGGGCAGCTTATAAACAACAGAAGTTTATTTCTCTGTTCTATTCTTCAGGCTGCAAATTCCAAGACCAAGGTAGCAGCATGATCATGTTCTGGTGAGAGCCCTCTTCCTGGTTCACAGCTGGGGCCTTCTCACACTGTCCGGCAGGGTGGAAGGGCCTAGGAGTCTCCCTGCAGCCTTTTTCATAAGGCATCAATGCCATTTCTGAGGGCTCCTCTCTTATGATTTAAGAAACTCTGAAAGGCCCCACCTACTAAAGCCATCACCTTTGGGGCCAGGATTTCAACATATGAATTTGGGGGGAACATAAACATTCAGACTATAGCATAACCACTCAAGGGAAGCTCTGAATCAGCAAGTTACACAAATGCAAAAACTGATGTTAACATTCTGCTTAGTCTTTTAACTTAGGTCATTATTGGCAGAATCTTGCCTCTCTGGATACAGAAAATATTTTCCTCCATAATCTGAATTTCAACTGTTCAGTGCCTAAAAATCATCCCTTTCTCTGAAGATATGTGATTGGCCTTGTCCAAGCATTTGTTTGCAAGGACATAGGGAAACCAGATTATGGCAAGAAGAATTATCAGGCTGAACTTTGCTCCAGGTTATGCTTGAGGAAATAGGATTCCAAGAAAATGGATGAGTATGTGTACATGCTCCCTGGGTTGTATACAGGACTGGCTACACAATTTGTGGGCCCAGTACAAAATGAAAATGCAGAGCACTTTGCTCAAAAAGCAAGGGAAAAAATACCACTAAAGTTACTAAAATGTAGGGGTGCCCAAGTGGCTCAGTCAGTTAAGGGTCCGACTCCTGATTTTAGCTCAGGTCATAATCTCAAGGTTTGTGAGATCGAGCCTTACATCAGGCTCTACACTGACAACGTGGAGACTGGGATTCTCTCTCTCCTCTCTGTGCCCCTCCCCAATGAGTGTGCTCTGTCTCTCAAAAAAATAAACTTTTTTTTTTTAAATGTGCTTAAAAAATAAAATAAAATAAATTTAAAAAGCTACAATAATATAAAGCTTTTTCCTCTCTTCCTTTGTCTCTTTCTCTGCCTCTCATGGTATTCTTTATTTGGTAATTAATGTCATGCTCTCTCTAGCACCAGAATACTCATGGGCAAGTGCAGATCCTCACAGATATTGACAAAGACCCTCTCCTTAATAAGACTTTAGGCAGGCTCCTCTGACCTTCTTCTTGACCAGTCCTGAACCATGGCCTCCATTCTGGCTGCATAGCCTAATTATAAATAGAGTCCTACTAAGTCAGTTTAGAGAAAATCTCCCACCCTTCATACATGATCACCCTGGATGCCTTCAGCAAGAATCCTGTTAAGTCAATTTAACAAGAATCCCTCTATTGTGGATATCTCTTCTCAGTAATTTTCCACCCACAGACTGCCCACTCTGCTCCTTGGCTATACATCTCCGTTTGTCCTTGCCATATTCAGAGCACGGCCTGATCTCTCTATTCTATTGCCTTAGTCTTGACACCTATTGCAATAGTCCTGAATAAAGTATTCCTCACTGCTTTAACAAATGCCAAAATAATTTTATGGTGCTGCCACTCAGATTGGATCTAAATGATCATCAAATCCCTGGACCTCTCATCAAGGATGCCAAGTGCACATGTTTGAAGCCTTTGTCTTCACTCTTGATTGGGGATCCATTGGTGAGTCTGACTACTAAGCCAGTTTTGTGGATGACAGTCCACTGAGCACTGTAAAGACAAATTTTGATTCTTAGGATTCTGGGTTTACTCTCTGAGGCTGGGTTATATTAAGTCACAGGTTTTTTTTTTGTTTGAAAGATATCTCCTAAGCTGGAAGTTCTTTCTGGAACTTTCAAATGGAGATTCACTGCCTGACTATTGAGCTGGAAATTTCAAATGGAGATTCACTCCCTGATTCTTGGGTTGCAAATTTCTTCCTGGCACTTTGTTTCAAGTGGTGATTTATTTCCTGACTCTTAGGCTGGAAATTTGTTTCCTGGATCCTTGTGAAGACTCTTTGTTTTCTCTATTTGATCCTACCTCTCCCGTGGGAATGTCTCAGTCAACTGAAACCCCCTTCTCAAACTCCTGTTGACTATATGCTCTACCACTATAGCACTAATTCTGCCAAATTTCTTTCTGGTTGACATAATTTTACAAAGGATAATTTGGAACTTAAGATCTCTCTGAAACTGGCTCATCTAAGACATCTCCCTTTCCATCACCTCTACTGATGTCCCCTCAGTCTCTCACCTACAATTTAGTTCATAGGCTCCATAAAATTGCATATCAGAGCAAAAGAAAATATTAAAGTTTCCTCCATAAATATTGAAGTCCTTTAGCCCTCTATTGAGTAGCTAAGCTCAACTCTTCCCATTCATCAGAAACACAGTTCAGATAAAAATATAAAGTCGAAAAACAATGTGCCCCAACTATTTCATATAAACCAGTCAGTTTTACATTACTGTTTAAAATGTTAACACTGGCTAAAATTTTAGAATGAAAGATATTTGGTCTCTATTAGTGTCTATCTGTATGTTTATGTATATTTATATATGTATATATGTCATGTATATGTGATAGTTTTCTACCCCTAGATGGTATTACCAAATTAATTCACAAAAATCCCACAAAGGAACTCTATTCAAACTGGCTTAGAGATGAGTAAGCACTTATATAAATAAAATATTCCTAAAACTATCAGAAACACAGAAATTAACCAAAATGGTTTTCAAGTTCCTGTGACTTGAGTAAATCTTGATAGATGAGAGTAGTTTGGTATTATTGGTTTAATAATGCAGAGATTCAACATTAAGTATAATAGAAACATATATTTTTTATTTTACTTGAGATTACTAGTCAAATAAGGTGACATTATATCTACTAGATGTTTAAAATTATAAAAACTATAAACTCAACCTAAGAACAAATGGACAAGATGCAATAAAAATGAATTTGTTGAGGGGCACCTGGATGGCTCAGGCGTTTAAGTGTCCGACTTCAGCTCAGGTCTCATGGTTTGTGGGTTTGAGCCCCATGTGGGGCTCTGTGCTGACAGCTCAGAGCCTGGAGCCTGCTTCAGATTCTGTGTCTCCCTTTCTCTCTGCCCCTCCCTCACTTTCTCTCTCTTTCTCTCTCTCAAAAATAAAATAAACATTAAAAAAGTTTTTTAATGTATTTGTTGATATCCATTATGCATACTTCATGTATATCAAGCATTGCAGTAAAACAAACAAACAAAAACAAAAACCGTGTATTTAACCTTTATAGGTTTTGTTTTTGTGATATTTGCCTAACATGCATATGCTGTAAAAATAGTTAACGGGAATAACTTGAGATGATGGCTAGCTTTGTTTAATGATATAACATACACTAGTTTCCAAAGTCTTTTTGGTAACTTGCAACTTTAGAGTTAAGCTAGGTTAAGTAATAGATACTTGTTAAGTATCTAAATCATTCCTAAGTAAGATATACTATTGAAACATTCATCACTAAGCATAAATTTAAGTTTATATACTTTTGGCTTCTTACTTTTTTATGGCACACAGAAGCTAAATGTATTTGGGTCTGTTAATAACTTCTTTTTGCCACATTGCGAAGTGGTACTATGAGGAAGCATATACCTATAAAATTATGAGACAGAGTGATGGTTAATTTCTGCGTCAACTTGACTGAGCTAAGGGATATCTAAATAGTTGGTAAACCGTTATTTCCTGGCATGTCTGTGAGGATGTCTTGGAAAGAGATTAACATTTGAATCAGTAGACTGAGTGAAGAAGACTGCCCTTATCAGTGCTGGTGGGAGTCATCCAATCCAAAAAGAGCCTGAATAGAAGAAAAAGGTAAAGAAAAAGCAAATTCCATCTCTTTACTTGAGCTGAGCCATCTTCTACTGCTCTTCGACATCAGAGCTCCTGGTTCTTACACTTTTGGACTCAGACTGGGACTTAGACTATTGGTTTCTTAATTTTCAGGTCTTAAGACTCATACTATCTTCTCATACTGCCTTTTCCTGGTTCTATAGTTTGCAGATGGCAGATTGTAGAACCTCTTAGCTGCCATAACTGTGTGAGCCAATTCTTATAATAGATCTCTTATACATATCCATATATATCATATAGGTTCTGTTTCTCTGGAGAACCCTGACTAATACAAATGGTATACTCATAAAATTTGCCAATCTGCTGCAGAATGGTGGTATGCAACATACAATTCACAAGTGTCTACTTCCCAATTTTCTCTTTTAAAAAAAGGTTACTACTGGCTAAAAATTATAAGTATATGTAAATAAAACTACTGCAAATAATAAGGGTAAAGAGAAACATCTTTGCATGAAAAGAAAGCAAGGAATGTAGGATGTGTTTCAGTTAAGGGAAAAAGAGGAATTGTGTCCTACATTAAATGATTAATTATTCAAGAATAAGAGGAAGAGTGTAGGACAAAAACTTAATGGATATAAAATGTAGAAGGTTTGCAGAAAAGGAACCTTGGAAAAGGAATATTATCTCATGTGGTCAAAGCTGGCTCAGATTCAGCCGGCCAAAGCCAGTTCATTTATAAGGTTGTTTGCTTTTAACGAACTTAGATATCAAAAGCACACTGATATAAAACTAGATTTTGATTTTCTCCCTGTTAAAAATGATAAAGTTTATTTCTGATTATTTGTCTGCTCTTAATAAGAGACTGTAAAAGGTTTTTCTTTACTTTTTGAATAACATGCCTAGGAAACCAAGATTTTGTGTCTTATCAAATAATTTCATGTGCTGTATGTTAACTTTTATCATGTCCTCAATTATTTAATAGGACCCAGTCTTTTCACGTTTTTATTTATTTTTTAAATAATATTTATTTGAGAGAGAGAGAGAGAGAGAGAGAGAGAGAGAAAATGAGTGGGGGAGGGGTAAGAACGGGAAAGAGAGAATTCCAAGCAGGATCCGTGTTATCAGCATGGGGCCTAATGTGGAGCTTGAACCTACCAACTATGAGACCATGACCTGAACTAAAATTAAGAGTCGGTTGCTTAACTGACTGAGCCACCTAAGAACCCCAGTCTTCTCTTTTTAAAAGAGCTAAGGTTTTTTATAATCAGGTTACCTCCTATAGTTATTTTTGAATTATTTTATTCTCACTTTGGTTAAATAGGTAGCTCGAGATTGTCTCACAGTGACCTAGTATCTTATTTAATCAACTGTACAAACCTCTTAACATTTTTGACAGTTTTGCCTTTCCAAAATCAAACCCTAAATGAAATCTTGATCCCAAACTGACTTTGAGATTTCCAAGAGGGCTTCTGGAAAAATCTCAAAGGATTTGTTCTTTCACTTTGTAAAAAGTGAGATGTTAAATGGGGCGCCTGGGTGGCTCAGTCGGTTGAGCGTCCGACTTCGGCTCAGGTTATGATCTTGCGGTTTGTGAGTTCCAGCCACGCGTTGGGCTCTGTGCTGACAGCTCACAGCCTGGAGCCTGTGCCTGCTTCGGATTCTGTGTCTCCCTCTCTCTCTGACCCTCCCCCATTCATGTTCTGTCTTTCTCTGTCTCAAAAATAAATAAACATAAAAAAAAAAGTGAGATGTTAAAAAAAATTAGGTTTATTTGTATGTTGAATGGCATAAAAAAATCATTGTCAAGAAGGGATGGGTAACTTTCCCTAGATTATATCTGTATAGGTAAATTTCATTAATATAAATATTTCAGAAAGTATACAAAGTTCATAGCAATTTATCAATATTCTCATTGTCCATGATATGTCCAGTATAATGTTATCAATTAAAAAAATTTTTTTAATGTTTACTCTTATTTTTGAGAGAGAGAGACAGAGCATGAGGGGGGCAGGGCAGAAAAAGGAAGACACAGAATCAGAAGCAGGCTCCGGGCTCTGAGTTGTCAGCACAGAGCCCGAAGCAGTGCTCGAATTCACAAATCATAAGATCATGACCTGGGCCAAAGTCGGACAGTTAACTGACTGAACCACCCAGGTGCCTCTGGTGTTATCAATTATAATTCCAGTTATTATTTTTAAATGTTGTATGCTACAGAAATAACCGAAATCCCTGGAAAATTAATTCACCTGGGATCTTCAACTATGGCCATATTAAGTCTTTTGTTCACAGATAGTTATTGTTTTACTCTGACACTTTCTGAAAAGTGTTTGAAATTAATTATAGGTTAGAGTGCTTCATCTTCAACAAAAAGAAACTGTCTCAGAGAGTCATGGAAAAGAATATGACAGGTACCCTGAGATACAGGATTTTGGTGCCATTGCTTAAATAATTTTGAGACCATACCACTGGACTGAGTAAGGATTCCAGAACTCGAGTTGAGAAGCTAGTTTAGGTTCCTAAAACTTCTAACCCAAGTTCAAGCAGAACAAGAATTAATTACATGGGATTGAGTGATCTGATTAAGGATGATTATGACTTTTTCTTTGGAATTTTGCTAGATCTTTAATGTTCTCTATGTTGGATATAATGTACTCCTTTTTCTTTTCTCTTAAGCTATGTATAACTCACAACAATTTAGTGATTATACTTTTATAAACAGAAATTGAACACATATTTTTTTCTCTCTGCCTGATCCCTCCAGAATTAAGAAATTCTTATTGAGTATTCTTATTTCCATGACAAAATAATTATTTGCATAAGTTCAGTAAGAATCTGTTATCCTTGTAATAGAGCATAATTAGAAATTTTAGTTATATGGGGCTGGCCCAGCCAGTAGAGCATGCAACTCTTGATCTCGGAGTCATGAGTTCAAGCCCCATGTTGGGTACACAGCATACATGAAAAAAAATTAGTTATATAATCAAGCTTTGACTTGGTTGTCATATTTCAGAATAATATGCGTAATCAGATATGAACATAGAGTTTTAAGGAACTAAATCTGACTTTATGGAACTGATGCTTACAAAGCCCTCTTGGGAAAACCAACCTGGTACTTGAGTTACAGAATTCCTGGTTTTACAGGTGAGTAAGGAAAGTCACTTCCTGGCAGGCCCAGAAAAACCTAGGTTGTTTGGGAAAACTTGAGAAGAGAGGAAAGCATCCAGATTTATAGGTATTGGAGGTAAAGTTTGGTGGTGAGTTCTTGGCTTGGCTTCCTATTCTCAAAAGGTTTTTAAAAGTCTAATTTGAGATTCCTTATTTAAAGTTCTAGCAAAACGGACTTAAGGCATATATGGTCAATTACATTAACACTGTACTCATATATATATAATCAGGCCAAATCTGATGAGACCAGATTTATTTTGTAAACAAGAATTAAAAAGGAGGGTAACTAGAGGCACCTGGCTGGCTCAGTCAGTAGAGAATGTGACTCTTGATCCTGGGGTCATGAGTGCAAGCCCCACGTTGGACATAGAGCTTACTTGAGAAAAAAAAGGAGGATAACTATAGAGAGAAATTTCCTGTTTCATATACTATAGGAAATATTTATGTTTCATAAATTACAAGAAAACTTTAGCATTCCTTTGTGGGTTTTTAGATTCTTGTTCTATTCTTTTTGCCTTTGTTTCTTATCCACCTGTAAATTGGACTGGATCCTGCTGTCCTGCATATTTTTTCAGTCCTGACCAAATTTTCAATTCTTCTAGTTTCCTCCAATATCTGGCTATAACTCTCCACATTAATGTTTTCAATTTTTCTCCCACTCTCATGCATTAGAGCTACCAAGAACAAAAAGCTGACTACCCAGATCCTTATGGGGGATTTTAGGTTACCTTGTATCTAAGGAAGGCCTGCAAGCTGAAGCTGGACATTAGGCAACTTTTGTGCTTGGAGCTACTGCTGCTGTATGAACCACTCGATTTTCACTGGGAAACCTGCATCTTCATGCTCTGCTTCAGGAAATAACAACAGATGTGACACTGATGTCCATCCTATCATCAAATACATTCATACTGCAAACCAGGAAATCCATCAGATTGCCACTGCTGTCCTCACTCTACCATCTAAGGATGTTTCAAGCCCAACATCTAGAAATCTTTTCAACTGCTGCAAGTCTCAACAGATGGCTCAGTTAGTCCTTAATGAACAAAAGACAACTAATGGAAAATGGACTTATATTGTCTAATAAAAGAAAGAATGTCTCTTCTTTCCTTGAACAAGAGGAAGGACTGACAAAGATGCACTTCTTGACCAAACTTGTAGACAGGCTCCTCTGAGCCTTTGTCTTAACTAGGCCTTGGCCTTGGCCCCCATTCCTGCTGGGCCTGAACACCCCAAATATAAGATGAATGTTGTTAAGTCAGGTTAGAGATAATCCCCCATCGCTGGATATCTGATCAGATTCCTCAATTCCTACCCTTTATAACTGTTCACCCTGGCCTACTATCAGCAAGAAAGCTGTTATGTTAGCTTAATGAGAATCGCCCTACCTTTGATGACTTCTCTCAGTAATTTTCCCTACTGAGCCCTCCCACTCTGTTTCTTGGCTATAAATATCCATTTGTCCTTGCTGTATTCAGAGTTAAGCCTGATCTCTCTACCCTATTGGAATAGTCTAGACACCTATTCCAACAGTCCTGAGTAAATACTCCTTTACTATTTTAATAAGTGTTAGAATAATTTTTTTACTTCATAGTACTCCAAGCTCCCACCCTGAGACTCAGCACAAGACGCCACCCAGGGTTTTCCCATCCTGCCGCCTGTAGGACCACATGCTATGCGTGCCTGGGGGCAGCAAAGTCAAGACAGGTATCTGTGCCAAAAAGCTCAAGGTACCTGGATCAGGGGTGAGGGAGAGGTGAAGTTTCCCCATTTCTCTGGGTCAGAGGGCAAGTTGGAGACTTCAGTGGCAGATACACTTGGAGACACCTGTGCCCAGCAGAATGGACATCTCACAAGGGTCACTGGCAACACAGGCAAAAGGAAGAGGCTTGAATGGAAAAACAACAAGAACAACAAATAAAAGACAAACAGGGGCGCCTGGGTGGCGCAGTTGGTTAAGCGTCCGACTTCAGCCAGGTCACGATCTCGCGGTCCGTGAGTTCGAGCCCCGCATCGGGCTCTGGGCTGATGGCTCAGAGCCTGGAGCCTATTTCTGATTCTGTGTCTCCCTCTCTCTCTGCCCCTCCCCCGTTCATGCTCTGACTCTCTCTGTCCCAAAAATAAATAAAAACGTTGAAAAAAAAATTAAAAAAAAAAAAGACAAACAAAAACCTGAATGATCCGTTCTGAAGCACATGAGGAAATCCCCTGAGAAATTTCCAAAAATAGCAGAGGGAAGACTTAAAAGGACTACATTTCAGTAAATGATTCAGTGATAATTTAGTACGAAAAGGAAATACAATTTCATTTTAAAGTTACACACTGCTGAGGCCAAAATGTATGGGTTGCACATTCCAGAAATTTATAAATAACTAGGATTATCAGTCCTATTCTAAAACACACACACACACACACACACACACACACACACACACACAAATCTATGGCTATTCACCACTTTAAGAAACAAAACAGAAATGATTTCTTGGCTATAATACTGAAGGCTCCAGCAACAAATGAAAGTATAGTCAAACTGGACTTCATAAAAATTAGAACTTTTGTGCATAAAAGAGTAAAAAGGGATCCCACAGAATGGTAGAAAACATTTGTAAATCACATATCTGATAAGATTAATATTCAGAATATATGAAGTTATATAAAAGTATGGATAGGAATTATTACTTAATGGGTATAGAATTTCAGTACAAGATGATGAAAAAGTTCTGGAGATGGGTGGTGGTGATGGTTGTACAACAATGTGAATGTTCTTAATGCCACTGAAAATGGCTAAGGTGTATTTTTACTACAATAAAACACAAAGAATAACCAGCAAAACCCCCAAATTTATTAAACTAATAAGTTAGGAGATGGTTATTGGACTATAAAAGGATTTCTTAATTTTAAGGAAGATTCTTTCCTAGAGTTTTACTGTCTCTTCACAAATCATTAGACATTTGTTAAATGTTTATCTTTTAACAGGAAAAGATAAAGAAAAAAAGAAAATATACTAGAGAGCTTTGTAAAACTGTGTGTGTCTCTTTAAAAGGCTATTCAGTATGGGTTTTCCAAATGTTTTGTTTTGAAAAAAATTTTTAAGTTATGGATATAGTAAAATGAATTTCCTTATATCTGTCACCTACGTTTATCAATTGTTAACAATTCACTACATTACCTTTGTCTCTCTTTACATATATATTTATATATATTATAAACCTCTTTATATATATATAAATTATTATTTTATTTTTCTAATAAAGATTAGAGAGTAAACTGCAGACATTGTGATTCTTTACTCCTAAATAATTTTAGCATGTAATTCATAAAAACAGTGACCTGGGTGGTTCAGTTAGTTAAGCATCTGACTCCTGATTTCCACTTAGGTCATGATCTCATGGTTCATTAGATCCCTCTCTCACCCCTCCCCTGCTCTCCCTCTCTCAAAAGTAAACATTTAAAAACTTAGATTAAAAACTTAGGAAAAAAAACACTGACTTTGTGTCACGTAGCTACATTACAATGATCATAATCAGAAAATTTAACACTGAGGCAGTACTATACAATGCATATACACATTTCTCCAGTTATCCTCTTAATGTCATTTATAGAAAAAATAATTATCTTTTCTATCCAGAATCCAATCCAGGATCTGCATTTAGTTGAGATGGTGTGTTCTTTAAATTCTTTTAATCTAAAACAGTTCAGCCTTTCACGACACAAATAATTTTGAAGAGTATAGGTCAGCGATAACACATCCGTCCTTTGTTTGAGGTTGGTCTGATTCATGTTTATGATTAGTTTCAGGCTGTGCATTTTGGCAGGAATGCTACATAGGTGATGTCGTGTCCTTCTGAGTATATCACATTTTGAGGCATATGACACCAGTTTGTCCATCCTTTTGCATTCTCTCTTGGTTAAGGTAGTGTCCACCAGGTTTCTCCATTATAAGGTTACCGGTATTTTTCCCTTTGTTATTGTAATTTGTGAGGAAGTACTTTAAAGCTGAGTAAATATCCTGTCAAAGTTGAATTCAGTGGTTTAAACATCCATTGACGATTCTGGCCCTAATTATTTCTATCATGGTTGCAAAATGGTTAATTTTCTAACTTTATCACTTCTTTTAGTAGATGTTGTTTTAAAATGTAATGTTTTGTAACAAATATATGCATTCTTTTATATGGCAGATATATTGGAAATAAATTTGTATTTTGACTATGAATGTGAAAAAAATGCACTACATTTTTGACCCACAGAAGATATAAAAGAGAAAATTAAAGAGATAAGGAAAAATGGACAAGTATTTCAGTTTTCTTTCCAGAAAGTAGGAACTTCTTTTGGATGAAAACAGTCATCTACGACTATGCTAATGTTTAATATAAAGAGGTCTATTTTCAAGATAAAGATAGAGAGAGTGAAGGCAACTTTTTAAAGAAGTCTGATTATCAATAACCAAACAGAATAAACATCAATTGGTAACAATTAGGGATTAGTGAGAAAGATTGGTTCTGGGTATTTACTTCTTTAAAGTTTATTTTAAGTATTATCTTAAAATGGGGTGTAGTGATTCTAATCATATTTAGTTGTTTTTTAGAAGTACACTTACTGTGATCCACAGAACCAAGGGATCATTAGTCATGTAACAGCAGGATATAGTAATTGCACATAATAAACTAGCAAGAAAAATCTTCCGATGCTGAACTTGCAAAAATAAAGATATTAAGTGAGAAAAGCCTTAAGTCAGTGGTTCTAAACCCTGATAGCACAAAAGAAACACCTGGGAGCATTTAAAATGCCCAGGCCTCACCTTAACCTAGTTATACCAGCCTAGCATGGGTGTGTTGAAAAATCACCCCAGGTGGTTCTAATGTGCAGCCAGAGTTGAGGTCACCACCTAAATCCATCACCCTATTGAGGAAATAATTAAACCTCAGGCTGGTTAAAGATTCCTTCTCATTTCTCTATTGCTTTTTTCATCCTAGGCTAATATCTTTCGTTTTTCCCAAAGCCCCTTGGGATATGTCTAGAGGCCCTCTTTCAACAGCTATACCCACTTGTCTTACCACTTATAGTTCCTCCTTTGGTGTAGGACATACAATAATATTTCCATTTCTCTAGATTCTTCTCCTGCAAAGAGTCCCTTTCATTTTTTAAAATTTTTATTTGATTTTTTTAAGTTTTATTTATTTATTCGGAGAGAGAGAGAAGGGGAGGGGCAGAGAGAGGGAGAGAGAGAATCCCAAGCAGGCTCTACACTGTCAGTGTGGAGCCCAACGTGAGCCAACGAACTCAAGAACTGTGATATCATGACCTGATATCTGAAATCAAGAGTCAGAGGCTTAACAGACTGAGCCACCCAAGTGCCCATAAGTTTTAATTTTAATTCCAGTTAGCTAACATACAGTGTTATATTACTTTCACGTGTATGATATGGTGATTCAACACTTCCATACATCACCCAGTGCTCATCACAAGTGCCCTCCTTCATCCCCAATACCTATTTCACCCATTCCCCCACACACCTCTGCTCCAGTAACCATCAGTTCTCTGTAATTAAGAGCTTGTCTCTTGATTTGTCTCTCTCTCTTTTTTTGAGTCCCTTTCATTTTAAGGGTTTCCAATGCAACAAATAAAATAAAACATACATTGAAGAAACCGTAAATATTGTGAATATTTTAGCTAATTCTTAAGCTATCTATTGCTTATTGAAATATAAAAAAAAAGTTGCCTTGCTGTTTTCCCTTCCTAGGCTCTGTTCTTTGATAATATAGAACAATGCTCTACACTTTCATTGTATTATTTTTACTCACCAGGGCTTAAGTTTACTAGGATCCAACATTCCTAATAAGAATCCCCAAGCCTTCAATCTGACTCCCTTCTTAGAAGTCCCAATGATTTTGCTAAGGTAAACATATCAATATGTACATTTACATGGATATATATGTGTGTATACACGCACACACATGCTGGTTATATATAGCAGAATATTCAATTGCTGTAAGACACCAGTTTTACACTTCAGGGGAACTGGTTTATGCAATCTCTAATTTCCCTAGTTTGCGTTGGAAAACACCACCCTATAACTTCCTGCTGCTGCATATTGAAAATCATAATAGGTATAAAAATAAAATACATATAAAACTAAAATCTAAGTCAATGAAATCAAAGTTTTTTTATTTATTAAATTCATTTTGTAATGTGCCCAGGAGCAGTCAATTAGAAACACTGAATGAGAGTGAAATCAGAAGGAAACATAAATATTATCAGTCATGAGAACTTCTGCTGATGAGTAGTTATAGGAATTTCTTGAAATGCTTCTAAATCCCAATATGAATATTTTAACATGACAAAATACATTTTTGAGGTAAGTCAGTGTTATAAACTGTTGTCCAAATGTAAAACCTATTTCTGAATATCTAATTTCAGCAAACTTATGTTCATTTAAGTAAAAATGCTGGGAAAGTATAGTTCTTTCAAGTTCAACACAAGGGTTCTATTCAATCAAATATTTCCATCTTTGAGGAGGTTGAAGCATTTTGCTGATCTGGTCATAATAAATAACCTAGACTATGCTTGTTTCCTATGGTCTATCCATGAAAGATTAACTCTACCAATGGAAGTCTCTGGATACTGTATGTGGGGAAAGAAAGAAAAGAAATGAGCTGTTTTAGGACTTTGTCATTTTTTCATCTAACACGAAGGTTGCCATTTTCCTTTAACTTGTTTACTTTGTCTCCACCTCAAAATTATAAACAACCACAGCAAGAAAAACTACGCCTAAACTGTCCTGTTTTATTCATTTTTAAAATGGAACTATGACTTCTGGCCCCTCTTTGATTGTTTCATGACACCGTTTAAATAAAACAACTGAAAATTGCCACCATGCTAATTATAACAGAATTTAATCTAAGCAATTAGATATTAGGAATTCAGAAGATGAATCTGGTTAAAAAGTCTTGATATGATTCAGGAGAAGGTAAGGTTTGCCTCAAACCCATCCAGTGTAAAGCTACATGATTTTGAAGAGACCACTAACAAAATAAAATGCCATGCACAATAGAAGTTAAGAACCAACAAACAAAAAGATGTAGAAGAAAGTCCCCGAATCCAAGAAATAATCTTTGGTTAGGAAATACTTGATTACCTACAGTTTTTAACTTCTTGAATGCTCTTCACAAAAATTTAGCTACACTTAGGGTAGGGTGTTGGGGAGTTTTTTCCTAACATGGTTTCTTCCTAATGTGGATCTTTAGTTTTAGTAAAGAAGCTATCATACTTCCCTAATGTTCATTTATTTGCCTTTAAAGGTCCATAATTGCATTCAAAATGCTACATTTCTTTTCATTTCAAAAAAATGTGCCTGATGAATTTTATTGCCTCACTTCAGTACAACCATGCAGGCGCTCAGACAGGTGCCTTGTAATCTCCTCCCCTCCGCTCTTCATCAATGCAGTAATCTCCCTGAGTGAGAACAGCACTGACTTCATATCCATTACTGTGTGTCTTTGAACATTAAGTGTGTAGTAGCTTTTGATAATAGAGGGGCTTCCACAGAGGCAAGGCTAAAATCACAATAACTGACTTCAAGTATAATAAATAGCACCATGTGCAGGGGTCTTTCTATATCATAAAAGGCCTGAGCATGTTTGAGTCATCAAGTCAAAAAAGCTTCCAAAACCTCTGCGTCAATGTGACAATAACCTGGGTTAAGGTTTTGCTCTCTTCTGAACACTTGATTTAGGCAAGATGAGAGAAAATAAAATAATTATTTTCTAGATTTATTATTTTATTTTAAAAGAGATTATTATACCCAACACCATTACTCATTATCTAACTGTAACAAGTATCAACATTTTGCCATAAATAAAAATGTTTATAAATATATTTTTGAGAGAGAGAGACAAAAAGAGAATGCAAATTGGGGAGGAGCAGAGAGAGAGGGAGACCAAGAATCTGAAGCAGTCAGAGCCTGACCCAGGGCTCCAATTCACAAACCATGAGATCATGACCTGAGCCAACGCCAGATGTTTAACATACTGAGCCACCCAGGAGCCCCAACATTTTGCCAGTCTTGAGAAAAAAGAATTTTAATACTAGGGAGAGGTATAATAATTAAGACAGTCACAGTAAAAATATGACAAGCTTGGGGCGCCTGGGTGGCGCAGTCGGTTAAGCGTCCGACTTCAGCCAGGTCACGATCTCGCGGTCCGTGAGTTCGAGCCCCGCGTCAGGCTCTGGGCTGATGGCTCAGAGCCTGGAGCCTGTTTCCGATTCTGTGTCTCCCTTTCTCTCTGCCCCTCCCCTGTTCATGCTCTGTCTCTCTCTGTCGCAAAAATAAATAAACGTTGAAAAAAAAAATTAAAAAAAAAAATATGACAAGCTGACCGGAAAAATTAAGCAGGAAAAAAATGAAAAGAATGCTAGTCAATTACAAGAAACTTGATTTCCGCTGGCCCAGCATTCAGTTTTGTTCAATACTGTAAAAGTAATTGCTGCATGGTAAAGGAAATTTTCAGCTGAAACAATAACATACACATTGCCTTTACTGTGGGTTTTATGAAACCCTGACTGGGAAGAATGGTACTCTGCTTCTTCCAAGACCACTGCAGGGTTCTAATTTCAAAAGATTATGGTGTGTGTGAGAAATGGAAAAAGGGAGCTCTTCTTCTGGAGGCATTCTGTGATGGAAAGGGCCCAGGGCGAGGCCTGGAAAGTTTAGGTCTCTTCTCAACTCTACCAATAGGTGGCTGGGTGACCACTAACAGAATAAAATATTATAGAAAATAGGAACTAAAACAAAAAAGATGTAGAAGGAAATTGTGCAGGTCCAAGAGCATAGAAAACTAAAGCAGATTAAGTTTTAAAATGGCAATCTTGCTTAAAAAAAAAAAAAAATCAACCTCCAGGTTTAACCACCACTTACAGGGGATAGAAGAACAAGTCATATAACCACAAGGAAACAGCCAAATCCAGAATGGGGGACATTCTACAGGAAAAAAAAAAATGAGCCAGTTTCTATAACAAATTAATGCATTAAAAGAAAAAAGTGAGGAAAATAGGGAGGGAGGAGGCTCTTACAGAATAAAAGAGATTCAAGAAACTTAACAAAGAAATGCATTGTGTGAATAATTTTTTTGGATCCTAATTTAAACAAACCAACTAGAAAATACACCTTTGAGACAGTTGGGAAAATATGATGATGGCCTCAGTGTTACATGGTAAGCAATTACTCAATTTTGTTAGGTATGATAACAGTGTGGTGGTTATTATTATTTTTTTACATCTTATTAGTTAGAGATATCTTACTAAAGTATTTACAAGGGAAATGACATGTCTGACACTTTCTCTAAAATTTTTTAGCAAAAAGAAGAAAAGGAAGAAAGAGAAAAGAAAGATGGAAGGAAGTAAAGAGAAAAAGAAAAGTATGTGGGGAAGGATAGATGAGACAATATTGATAAAATGTTAATTTTTGTTGAAACTGGATAATTGGTACATGGGGTTCATTACACTTTTCTTTCTATTTTTGTGTATGTTTGAAAATTTCCATAATTAAACTTTTTTTTTAAATGTTTATTTAGTTTTGAGGGAGAGAGAGAGAGTGTGAATGGGGAAGGGGCAAAGAGAGAGAGTGACACATAATCTGAAGCAGGCTCCAAGCTCTGAGTTGTCAGCACAGAGCCCAACTGTGAACTGTGAGAGCATGATCTGAGCCCAAGTCGGACACTTAACCCACTGAACCACCCAGGCGCTCCCATAATTAAACATTTTTTAATGGATGCTTTGGTGTATTGGGGGATATAATATTTATGTCAGTCCACCTGCTCCTTGAGATTTATAGACTGAGAATTTTTCATCCTTTTTTAAAGCAAACAATGTAGTAGCACTTAAAGGACACAGACATGATTTAAGTTAGGCCTATTCTAGCATTGTTTTTGTGTCATAATGTACTGTACTTGAAGGGCTGTTTAATTCCTGCTTATTTACTATTTCTGTAACACAACATTTTCTAGCTCTTGAATTCTCTGCTTTATGAAATACCATTTATAAATTAAACACTGCATGGGGCGCCTGGGTGGCTCAGTCGGTTAGGCGGCTGACTTCAGCTCAGGTCATGATCTCATGGTCCGTGGGTTCGAGCCCCGTGTTGGGCTCTGTGCTGACAGCTCGGAGCCTGGAGCCTGTTTCGGATTCTGTGTCTCCCTCTCTCTGACCCTCCCCCATTCATGTTCTGTCTCTCTCTGTCTCAAAAATAAATAAACGTGAAAAAAATGTTTTTTAAATAAATAAATAAATAAATAAATAAATAAATAAATAAAACACTGCATGAATCCCTAAGCCAGCCCACTTAGATGAAAACAGGAGGGTTTTTTTTTTCTGTATTTATTTATTTATTTATTTATTTATTTGAGAGAGAGAGACGGAGCATGAATGGGAGAGGGGCAAAGAGAGAGGGAGACCAGAATCAGAAGTCGGTTCCAGGCTCTGAGCTGCCAGCACAGAGCCCAATTCGAGGCTCAAACTCATGAGCCGTGAGATCATGACCTAAGCCAAAGTCGGACGCTCAACCGACTGAGCCACCCAGGTGCCCCGAAACAGTCGTTTTTCCACTTCCAGAATGCTCATGCAAGTACATTTCATTCTGAGAACATACTCATGGACTTAGGTGAAATTACATTGTGGAAATTCTAAGCTTACTAGTTAAGGTGAACAAAACTTGTCAACTCAAGGTCCTAGACCAGGACAAATATGAATTATCGTTCTTTCCCCAACATCCAACACCAATTTAACCTCTTCAATGACAAATTTTGGCTCCATCTAAGGCCTCTGCCCATATAAGCAGAAGCTAGTAAAGAGTAGTTGGGAGGGTTGTGACTTTCTTTTTTTTTAACTTAACCATTTTTTTTGAGAGAGAGAGAGAGAGAGTGAGCACGGGAAGAGCAGAGGAGAGAGAGAATCTTAAGCAGGCTCCACACCCAGCACTGAGCCCAACATGGGGCTTGATCTCACAACCTTGAGATCATGACCTGAACTGAAGTCAAGAATAGGACTCTTTACTGACGGAGCCACCCAGGTGCCCCAGAGTTGTGACTTTCTTATGCCTACAAACATCTCTCAGAATGCAAAACCCTGGCAAAGCCCTCTTCATAGGTTTTTGATATGAAGAAGGCAAACATCAAAAAATGATTTAATTTGATCTGAACTTGATTTTTAAAAATTAGCCAGGTTTTGGGGCACCTGGGTGGCTCAGTTGGTTAAGCGTCCGACTTCGGCTCAGGTTATGATCTCACGGTCTGTGAGTTCGAGTCCTGCATCAGGCTCTGTGCTGACAGCTCAGAGCCTGGAGCCTGTTTCAAATTCTGTGTCTCCCTCTCTCTCTGACCCTCCCCCATTCATGCTCTGTCTCTCTCTGTCTCAAAAATAAATAAACGTTAAAAAAAAATTAAAAAAAATTAGCCAAGTTTTTATACACTAATTTGTCTTTAGGTAAATTTTTAGCAGAATTCTAAACATTCTAGAGTAACTATTAAGTTATGACTGGATAAAAATGTCATTAATTTTTTCAAAATTGGAAGAAAAACAGTAATTCTTTAAAGGTTTGTAATACATCTCTGGTGATATATCTCCAAAAACTCTTTGGAAAAATAGCCTGGCATAGCAAAATTGATGCATGTTATTGAGGAGCCAAGAATAGGTTCTAGAATGAAAATACTGCCAACAATTAATATACATTAAGATATATACCTTAAACAGCTAGCATTTATTATTCAGTATAGTTTTTAATAGAAAGTTGTAAATACACACATAAGTGTATGGATCAATAGATTTTAACAAAGTGATCACAACTGTCTACTGACCACCCAGCTTAGAAAACAAATCATGAGGGGGAGCCTGAGTGGCCCAGTAGATTGTCTGGCTCTTGATTTCAGCTTAGTTACTGATCCCAGGGTTGTGGGATTGAGCCCCATGTTGGGTTCTGGGCTGAACATGGAGCCTACTTACGATTCTCCTCTCTCTCCCTCTGGCCCCCTCCCCACTCCCCTGCTCTCTCTCAAAAAGTTTTAAAACAAAGTCTTAAAAAAAGGAAGAGAAGTAATGGGGATTAAAGGTACAGCAAGGAATATAGTCAATGGTTTTGTAAAAGCATTGTTTGGTGACCGATGGTAGCCACACTTGTGGTGAGCATAGCATAGAGTTGTTGAATCACTGTGTTGTACACTGGAAGCTAATGAGACATTGTGTGTCAGTTATACTTCAATAAAAAAATTAATTGAATAAAGAAAAAACTTAAAAACATTATGTAGCAGCCCCCTTGTACATCAACCAGTTAAAACCTCTATAGCCTCATTGTCTGCACTATTTTGTGCTCTTTTGCCACATTTTATTTAGCCTGTTCTAAATTTTACATAAATGGAATCAGGCAGTATGACTTTTTTTTAATCTACATTCTTTTGCTCAACACTCTTTGTAAAATACAACCATATTATTGCAGATGCTATTATTTTAACTGCAAATAGTATTTCATTGTATGCATACCCTATAGTTTATCCATTCTCTGTTAGTGGGCATTTGGGTTATTTTCAGTTTGGTGAATTACAAATTGACTGTTGTGAAATTCTTGTACTATCTCTTGGTGCACATATGAATACATGTCTGTTGAGTATATGCAGATGGCATTTGTTTTGATAAAACCTGATATTTACATGGCAGGGATCACATTTCCTTCATCTTTGTGGTCCCAGGACATACTAGTGGCTGGTAGTCAGGAGATAATAAATCTTTGCTAAATGAATGAAAAAGTAGATGCTTTCTGTGGCCAATTAGCTTTCCTTCAGGACTTAACGCCACACCACCCAAAGTAGTATATTTTGGGGTATCGTTGAAACCTTTCTATTTACACACATATGCCAATTTTCCTTTCAGTTAGGTTTTATCAGAGAGGTTTTCTATGTTGTGTATCTGAGTGTTGTAACTAATGATTGATGCCCTGCAGACATTTCAAAAAACAACATGCATATTAAGACTGCCCTCTGCCTAGTGCTGTTTACAGCTTGCTTTTTGTTTTGTGAACTGCCTTACACTTTTGCTCAGAGTCATTTATTACTGAGGCTGCATTCTACATTTATCTGTCTGCTACTCTTTTTACAGGATACCATAACTACACTTTTTAACTTGAATTAGCTCTAGTTATAATACTAGCTCTCACAAGTTGGTTACATAAACTTAAAAAAAATGAACTTTAAACTAAAATTTTGACTTTTATCTTTTTGCAATGTAGGCGTGGGACAAAAAAGAGCACTTTTTGAGGCTATATTTATATGAAATGGGAAATGCTATGGCATATGCTTCAGGTGCTGATATATAGCCAAAAGAAATGGCTAGCAATATTAGTATCTTACCTTATTTTCCTCTCCCTAGTTCAGAAAATGTTACTTTTCATTGTGGGTGGCATTAATTAATATAATGAGAAGATGATGGAGTTAAAAAACAACAAAAATATCACAAGCTCTTCATTCAGCTACAGACACTGACAAACGGCCCACCCAGGTGGACTTCTAGAATTTCAGTGCTCAGGATTCTATGATTCTTACATTAGCAATTAGCCAGAGTAGGAGACCTAACATTGTTGGTAGTTCAAAAAAATAAGCTCTAAAAACTTTAAAATTAAAAACAATATATGATTTGCTACACATTTTTGTTGAAGACAAAATACCTTCTTTGTGAAGAGACTGATTTAGAGATGTCAGCCCAAAAGTCTTTAAAGGGAAGGACACATCTAAAAAGGACAGTCACTTTTGATGGTTTGTCCAATTAACTTAGAAATATCCTTGACATTTTTCCTCTGGGAAGAAAGACTTTGGGTGACAGTTTTTTATACTGCTGTTGTTTGGGGTTGTGGAATTTTCTTCTGCGTTGTTTTTAGCCTTTAAGCAATGAGAAATGGCCTTGAACTTAAGCTCTGGAGTTTTATACCTCCTTGCATGCATGTAGCTATTTTCTGGGTCATTGTACTTGTAGTTTCCTTTTTTTCCCCCTCTTAAAATCACTTAGATATCTCATCATTTAAAAACTACTGTTCCCAAAGGCCTCTCCTAGTTATCTTTTAGATGACTGATTACTATCAAAAGAGGAAAAAAGTAAAATAAACTTTAAAATAAACCTAAAAAGAAAAGGGAAAAAATCCAAACCATTTAAATCAGTGCCATAAAACTATTTTGGAAAACCAGCTTTCTATATTTTAATGCTTTCCATGTCTGAGGCATTTCTCCAGACTTTGGTGCTATAATTGTAACACCATCTTGACACTTCTACTTTTAAGCCACAAAGTTTGTGCCTGTTCTTTTTCAAAGAGAAAAAGTTGGAGCCAAGTGACCACTATGCATACTCATGACTCATAGGTAATGGAGACAGCAAGGAAAGGTCCACACTGAAGAAGCAGATCCAAGCCTATGTTTCTTGATGGTATATAGAGTAGGGAAGGTGTCCAGGGCACTGGAGAAAGGAGCATGGCTGAGGTTTACACCTGCTCTGATAAGGGATGAGAGGAGAGGAGAGGCAACCTGTGCAGGGCAAAAGCCAGAAGGGAAGAGTCCTTTGTAAGATTCAGAGACTAGGGCCCCCGCAGGCATACACTGCACCTACTGATTAGAGTATTTTGAAAAGAGCCCCTTCTCTCAGTTGAGGTAAGAGAATATCAGGCTAGATGTCAGCCCCTCCTCTAGCCCTGGGCCAAGTGCTCTATGCCAGACAGAGCCTAGATATAATCACAGGTTGCAAACATTACTGCATGGCAGCCTTGCAATTTACCGGTTCTCTGGCTATCCCACCCCAAAAGGGATTTCATCTAGGCCATGTCCAAATCACCCATAAATGATCTTCCAGCCAGCTGCATTGGCGCGGGAACTTTGAGGCATAAGCAGGTCTCCTAACACATAATTTGGGATTGGTGGAGAAGAGGACAGGGAGAGATGGCGATAAACAGACTCATCTCAAGAACTTTAAAAAAAAAAACAGTCAAAAATAAAAAATAAGGAGCTGCAATAGGCAGAGCTGGGGAAACTGTAATGAAGTATCTTTCTTATAAAAGAAAGAAAAATTAGATTTGCTAAGTGCCTCCCACATGCCAGGTACTATTAGACAGAGCTTTGTTTTTATAAATGTTACCTCTTAGGGGTGCCTGACTGGCTCAGTAGATAGAGCATGTGAGTCTTGATCTCAGGGTTTTAAGTTCCAGCCCAGGTTGGGTATAGAAATTACTTAAGAATAAAAATCTTTAAAAATAGATAGATAGATAGATAGATAGATAGATAGATAGATAAAACCTCTTAACCATCAAGAAACCCTGTACGTAAGCTATTGTCTTCTCTCTCCCAATAGGGAAAGAAGCTAAGGCTAAAAGAGGTTATGTTAATTGTTCAAGGTCACATGGGTGGTAAATAGTAGACCCAGTTCCCAAATATTACAATTCTTTTTTTTTAATTTACAATCAAGTTAGCTAGCATATTATTTTTGCTTCCCTTCACTTACATTCATCTGTTTTGTATCTTAAGATCCTCATATTAGTGAAGTCATATGATATTTGTCTTTCTCTGACTAATTTCGCTTAGCATAATACCCTCCAGTTCCATCCACATGGTTGCAAATGGCAAGATTTCATTTCTTTTGATTGCCGAGTAATACTCCATTGTATAGATATAGCACCTCTTCTTTATCCATTCATCCATTGATGGACATTTGGGCTCTTTCCATACTTTGCTTATTGTTGATAGTGCTGCTATAAGCATTGGGGTGCATGTGCCCCTTCAAAACAACATACCTGTATCCCTTCGATAAATACCTAGTAGTGCAATTGCTGGGTGTAGGGTAGTTCTGTTTTTACCAAATATTACAATTCTTAATGACTTGCTATTTCAGTTCTCACACACTGATACCACCTATCTCCAGATCTGACACAGGAGATCTGGGTTTGAATGGCATGGCAGAGACTACTGGTTGCCTTCCAATAGCCATTCTCTGCTTCTTTATTAAAAGGAGAACTAATTTTAGCTGAGCATACAGCCACTCAGCTAACAGACTATATTTCCGGGCTTCCCTTGCACATATGTCACATGACTGCATTTTGGCCAATGAGACATAAGCAGAAATGTCATGTGGGTCTTCATGGAAGCCATACATCTTTTTACTCTCCTTTCTCCTTAGTGCGACCTAGAATGTGGATATAATCTTAAGCCATGATGTTACTTTGAGAACAGAAGTTAAAAATAGCAGAACAAAAATATAGAAGCAGCCTGGGTCTCTGACATGGACTATCCACCTCCAGACTTCCTTCTTTATGAGTGAGAAATAAGCTATCTAGATTAAACCACTATTTCGGGGTCTTTCTTACTTGTGCATGAACCCAATCTTAACTGGTAGGATCTGCCATCTTATATGTCCATACCACTGACTTCGTTTCTCCTTTCTACCTCAATACTTCCTGGTTCTACCCTTTCATACCTCAAGATAATTTTATAATTTTTTTTCACGATTTTCATGATCCCATGGCTCATGAGATCGAGCCCTCCGTGCTGACCGTGCAGAGCCAGCTTGGGATTCTCTTCCTCCCTTTCTCTCTGCCCCTCCTTCTGTCTAAATAAATAAATAAATAAATAAGCAAGCTTTTTTCTTTTCTTTTCTTTTTAAAAAAGAGGCCAGTACCTTACACTAGAATTAAAAATTTAAAAAAGAGAGAGAAAGGTCACTCCTTTCCCTAGGGAAATTCCCTATTGATGATTCCCTTATCCTTTTCAGTGTAAAGCCCTGCTTGCCAAAGGATAAAACCCACCTTTGACAGGTCCCCCAAATTTTCACCACTTCTTTCCCCAGAAAGTAATTATTCAACCTAACTTAAATAACTAAGGGACCTCAATTACCTGCATGTTCCCTGAAGAAAACCCATCTGTTCCTAGATGACTTGTTTTTCTATCCAGTCAGATTTGTAGGAAATCACCTCTGCTTCCCAGATATACCAGCTTTGTGAACAAGAATGTTACATATGTTTGGGTAGGTTGTACACTGCAGAAGGGCATTTGCCCTGAGAAAGGGTACTGTCTTTTAATTAAAGCACAAGGGAATTATTTGATGGCCAATGTATTGCCTACAGAGCTATATCTGTTCAGGCACTATATGGGATAACTGTGCACCTGTCTGTGACAACAAGACTTTAACCCCTATTAGTCTTAGTCTTCTCATCCATAAATATAGATTAATTAATAAAACCTATGTTTTCTCCTCTATAAGGTAAGGAAAATATCTAATCTAGAAAGAAAGCTGCAATAGCTAGGTTTCAAAGTTCTCCACAAAGTCTAAGAAATTCTGCCCACCCTTCTTTTTATAGACTCTTGTGACCACCTAATCTAAGAGTCATGTCCAGAGTCATTCTCTATTACATCACTTTCATTGTCTTTATTATCTGAAAATATTCTGTTCATTTACTGTTTACTGTTTATTGTCTGTCTCCTTCCCATCCCCCACTATTCTAGAATATGAGATACATGGGAGCAGAAGACTTGCTCATCTTGTACATTACTTGTATCTTCCATCACCAAAGAGTTCCTGGCATATAGTTCTCAAAAAATATTGGTTGATAGTGATGTGAAAAAAATTCTACGAATACAAAGTACTATTTTATTTGTGGTAATTCAGGGCTTTAATAACTCATATATTTCTCTCATCAAGATTAAGCTACTTATCACATTTACTACTGAGACATTTAAAGTTTAGAGGGTAAGAACACTGGAGTGAAAGACCAAAGAAAGACTGAAGTGCTGGTGTGTAAATGAAGAAGCCAGTGATTGTTTCTTTGCTTTTATGCTATGCCTGAGTTGAAGACAGTAGTTGTGATATTTTACCTATTCAGAAACGTCATTTTAAATAAGCATCCAGAAGGTCATTAGTTCAGGCTTTTTGCCACAGTAGAAGAAATCTACTAAAGAATAACCAAGAGGGGTGCCCAGCTGGCCCAGTCAGTAGAACATCCAACTCTTAAAGAGATCTCAGACTTCTGACCTTGAGCCCCACATTGCAGGGGGCGGGTGGGGTAGAGTTTACTTAAAAAAAAAAAAAAATAAATAACCAAGAGATTGCTACCTTGCTCTGTATGTAGAATGGAAAAACACAGGTGATTGGGGAGCCTTTATTTGCTTTGTGTGGGGAATCCCCAAAGGGCATTCCTCATTTCAAGAAAAGTTAGGTTTTCCACACTCCTTATAACCTCTCTCAAGTAGTCACACCAATCAGATTCTCTCTCCCAACAAACCTGCATCCTTTTCACTGGCTTCTCATTCTAGCATTTGTGCTAGCTTACTATGTGTGGAGCAGGGTACTGATTTGTTTTTTTCCTGAAAGCTATGGTTATGCATTTTAAAAATCAACTTTCTTTTGATTTCATATCGGTGCTGTATTATTCAGGTTTAAGAAAAATAAAGAGGAAGAGATAGAGGAGAAAAAAGAAAACGGGGTAATGTCTGGTCATGACTGTTGCTGTGAAATATTAAAATGCCACTGACATTACTCTACACATAAACAGAATAGAGATGCACAAGCAGCATTTTCAGGATGTGATAAATGTCCTTAAAAATACGAAGATGTAAAAATGAAATAGGATAGAAAACAGACCAAGAGGAAAAAAACATAAGATGAAAACAAGCGGTGGAAGAGAATCCCTTCTAATCACTCACAGAAATTGTTAAATAACATTTTTTTAAAAAGAGAAATATTGCAATACAACTTCATCTCTTTAGTGTCTTGAATCTTTAGTTTAAAAAATGCAGATGTACTGAATATAGTAAAGATTTTTCTTCTTTTTTTTTTAATTTTTTTTTTCAACGTTTATTTATTTTTGGGACAGAGAGAGACAGAGCATGAACGGGGGAGGAGCAGAGAGAGAGGGAGACACAGAATCGGAAACAGGCTCCAGGCTCTGAGCCATCAGCCCAGAGCCTGATGCGGGGCTCGAACTCACAGACCGCGAGATCGTGACCTGGCTGAAGTCGGACGTTTAACCGACTGCGCCACCCAGGCGCCCCAGATTTTTCTTCTTTTAAATAAAGATGCTATAGTGTCCTATTATATTATGCAATACAACTTCATCTCTTTAGTGTCTTGAATCTTTAGTTAAAAAAATGCAGATGTACTGAATATAGTAAAGATGTTTCTTCTTTTAAATAAAGATGCTATAGTTTCCTATTATATTAACTGTGAATCAAGTGGATTTAAAAAATAATGTTTTGGCGCTTGATTATTTTATAAGATAAAATAGGATACAAATTATAATTTCAAGATTAGAAAAGTATCTTCATAAGATAAAGAACACATAATATGTCCACTGGTGAAATACTTAAAATTACATTAAGACAGTTTTGTGTATATCAGAAACAGAAACTAATGTTCTCAAATAGAGAAGACATAAACAAATTTAATAATTAATGAATTAGCTGGGGCACCTGGGTGGCTCAGTCGGTTGAGCGTCCGACTGGCTCAGGTCATGATGTCTCGGTCTGTGAGTTCGAGCCCCGCGTCAGGCTCTGTGCTGACAGCTCAGAGCCTGGAGCCTGCTTTGGATTCTGTGTCTCCCTCTCTCTCTGCCCCTCCCTCGCTCATGCTCTGTCTCTCTCTCTGTCAAAAATAAATAAACATTAAAAAAATAATAATAATTAATGAATTAGAGTTTATGTCACAGTTTCACCCTAGGATAACAATTTGTTTGCTTAAGTCAGATCCTGGGTCTTGATTAGCATGTCAGTATATAAAGATGTTATTTGAGCATGGGTTCCTGCTTTTAAAAAACCCTTATGTATTCTTTGAAAATGGTATCATTAACTAATTCTTATTAATGATGAAATTAAAAGATAAAGATAACTCAAAATGGTTAGAACAACATCTGTGACACTCTGGTAAGGTGAAGATGAGATAATGTTTTGAAATCAGGTAGACCTAGGTTAAATCCTGACTCTACCATTTTCTTGCAAGGTCTGTAATAATCTACTTAAATTCCTAGCTTTGGTTTCACCAGTTTTAAAATAGAGAGATTATTGCCCACCTCACATGGTTGTTTAAGTCAACATAATGTATTTAAAAACATCTGGGTCTCTATTGGGCACACAAGTATTCAAGAAATCTTGGTCTTACCTGCTTAGGAAGGGAGGCAATGTTGAATTCTGCATGCAAAATACTCTAATTTTAAATAGCAACAACCTTTGAATATTCAGAAATAAACCTAAAATAAAAGGTATCCAAGAGAAAAATAAGAAGTATCCAGGGGAAATAAAATTAAAATTCAACTTACCAAGGGATGCATAGTTACAAAGATTACAAGTCTTTAGAAGTCAACAAAAGATGAGGACTGAATTTAACTATTTCCTTTTGAAGTCTAAAAAGCTGTGGAAATATATAGGCCACGGTATCATGATATCATGATCCGTGGTATCACAGATTATGATAACAATCATGACCATTATGTCGCTTTCAATTTTCTCCATTTATAAACTCAAAGTCGGCTAAGTTCAGAAGGGCTCAGACTGAGCTGTAAGATTGGCTTCTGACTCACAGGCTCCTCTCTCTAAGATGACTGCTATTTCATGACTTTAAACAAGTGTCACAAGTGCTCATTTCCATGTGTGACATTTTTGATAAACTTCCAGGTTTCTAACTGGATAGAAGAGCCAGATTACAAGCCACACTTGCTTAGTGTGAACAGTGAACTAACTTTGATATAGCCCCTCTCAAGACTTTCAGGTAAATTCCTCAAATATTAGCCAAATACTTCAGTATGAAGAGAACTAACTATAATCAATCTCCAACATACAACAGAAATACAATGGATAGAAAAGAGAGTGCTTAAAAGAAAGAAAGAAAGAAAGAAAGAAAGAAAGAAAGAGAAAGAAAGAAAAAGAAAGAAAGAAAAAAAAGGAAAAATGAAAGAAAGAAAAAAAGAAAAAGAAAGAAAGAAAAAAAGAAAGAAAGGAGAGTATTTTATAGCAGAAAGATCTTTGGAAGTCCTCAGGACTGAATGGAATCCTCCAGGAGTTCCAAGCAATAAAATAATTATGGTTTATCATCTCATATATAATTCAAAATAAAAACTATTCCAAACCATATAATAAAAATAAAGAGCTCCAACCAAAATTCTGAATTTTCATATGATGATGGTGTAGAGGTCTTTTAAAAGAAATGGCAAGTGTTAAATTTTTAAAAAATACCTGTTTTTCTTGCTTTGCTCATTGGTGTACCAAGTTGTCAACAGCAAACTCCCTAAGAGGCCACCATAATGATCTATTGATCAAGCATAGCTAAATTTGTTAAATTTACTGAGAAGAGGAAGAAGACCACCTCAACAATTTTAGGAGTATCTCAGAAAAGGTCAGAGGCAGAAAACTTTAGGGTTTGGGGTATGGGTTTTTTAAAGTGGGGGTCAGGTTAAGATTGGGAAAAGTTTATGATATAGTAGGTTGAGATTGATGGATACAGCAGTGAGAGGGTCTAGAAGAAAGTCTTGACAAGTAAACAGTTGTTTGGTAACAGAACATTTGCCCAGGTAACTAATCTATTGTTTTGAGAAGAGGGTTGTTTATCCAGATGATCAGTTTATTGTTCAAATGAATTGGTTTTTGGAAATTCCCTGGTGTAAACAATGAAATTATTTATTGCTCTACCAGTTTATCTTCCTGGACAAGAATTCCCTGGTACAACAATACATCATGTTGCTTCGGGTGGTCTAAGTTCTTAGACCTAATAGTTAAGCTATGTGGATGCAAGTGGAATCAGTTCTCATTGTCTAACATGGAATCCAATGCTGGAGAGACCTCAACACTAAATTAGATATTGAATTAGGAAAAAAGAGAAGGGAGTATGGGGGCCAGTCAACAAAAGGATGTGCAAAATAATTTCAAGGAGACTTGGATAAAGTCAGCTGTTTTCTCCAGCAGGACTGAAGGACTTCAAAATTCAACATTTGCCCAAATGGAGCAGTGAGAGAAGATCCAGTTACAGCTGATATAGACCTGCTTATTAATTTATTTGAGAGGTCTGAGATGCTTAGATCTGAGGGTGTGTTCCTTGAGTCCTGGACCTGTCCATTTAATTTTGTATCCCTCATACAGGACATGGTGTCTTTAAGTGCTCCAAACATGCCTGCTGGAATGAATGAGGATTTACTAAAGGTTGTAGTTGGTCTCTAAATGGGGACAGAGCCAGTGTAGATGCAGTTTCCTGGGTGCTAACAAGCCTACATTTAAGAAGCTGAGCATTAACCACATTGAGATTCTTGGACTAAGAAAAGACCACAAAGATGCTTAAAATAAAACACCAAAATAGATGAGGAAAAGGAAAGAGCAGAGAAGAGGAGACACCTGATAATTACAAATAGCTTGTGTTTACCCGGCACCTTTTAATGTACAAAGTATTTTCATTTGTTATTTCATTTGATCTTCATAATATGCTTGTAAGGAAAGTAGAATGGGCATTATTATTGCCATTTTATGGATGAGAAAGTTGCAGCTCAGAGATGGTTTGGTGTCTTACCCAAGGTCACAACATTGTCAAATGCAGACAAGGCTCTGGGACCTAGATCTGAAGAATTTTGCGACTGCTAAGAATTGGAAGCAGAACTAAAACCGTGAGAAGAGTGAGAGAGGTGTTTCTCTTTACCCCTCCAACCATAAGGACCAAAGTTTGCCGAGTTTGAAGTTCTGTAAATAGACAAGAGTATGCTGTGAATTGTAACTGAATGGGAACTGTTGATGGAGTTGTCAGATCCCATACACTGTGCCTGGGTACCCTGAACAAAGCTTCTGAACCACCAGAAGTCAACACTGCCATCATTTAAACACAGATTACTGTTTTTACGCCAAAGTCCTGCCTGGCCACGTGTTTCCACAGGCAGCAAAATTTCAGTATCCCTGTCTGGCTGGGCTTAAGTTTTTGGCAAGAATTTCCCCTTCTCTTGTGAACATCTTGGAAAGCTTTTAGCTGAGCACAAAGATGTTTATTTTGAGAAGCAAAAGGGACTAACTAAGTAAGTTCAAAAACAATCTCTACCTCTCCCACCAGATGATCCTTACTTTTAAAATGTAAGGTATTTTCTACCCACCATTTAACATGATAGAACTGCAAGGTGATACTACCTGGAATAGCTCTGAAGAAACTGGTGATTCTCTCTGTGACTTCAAACACTGGAGAGGTATTAGGAAACTAGGATGGGGAGGCATTGAGGGAAATAGAAAAGGAAAGAAATGGTAAGTCTAGGAGGAGGAGAGCAGTCATATTATGAAGATTGACAGCCATCCATTATTCATCTGCCCCTCAAATGGCTGATTATTTCTCAAGTACCTTTTGGAACAGTTTTCATACCAGTTTTAGAAGGGGTCATGTCCAGGCATAGAACATAATTTGTTAGGCCTTAAGGATAGTGGCAAATATAACACAGTCAATGATTTTTGAGGCATGTCGATATATAATCATGTCATTTTAGAATTATACTTTAGAGTAATTGGCCCAAGTTTCTCATTTGAGAGATAAGGAAACTAAGACCCAGAAAATTAAGTGATTTTTTCCAAGGTCATACATAATTCAGGAGTAAATCTGTGTACATAAAGCATACAAGTATATACGCTTGATTTTTGTGATTATTGCACCACACCAGGAAACATTTATTCTGAAAGCTAACATTTCTTGTTTTTGTTTGTTTGTCTATTGACTGATTGATGTAATTTTCTCTTCTTTCTACATTGGCTTATTCACTTTTTAAAAATGCCATCAGGGGCTCCTGGGTGGCTCAGTTGGCTGAGCATCTGACTTTGGCTCAAGTCATGATCACATGGTTCTTGAGTTCAAGCCCCACATTAGGTTCTCTGTTGTCAGCTCAGAGTTCACTTCAGATCCTCTGTCCCCCCCTCTCTCTGCCCCTCCTCACTCGCAATCTCACATGCTTTCTCTCTCAAAATAAATAAACATTAAAAAAATTTAAAAATAAATAAATAAATAAATAAAATAAAAAATAAAAATAAAAATACTGTCAAATTTCCCTTACAATGCTCCTAACCGAAGTTAGCAGAGGTAAAAGTTTTTTAAAGTTTGCTTAGCGACTCAGACATTAAACTTCCTCTAGAAGTTTCCAACAGGAAGGTGGTAGTAGGGGCAAGGATGTAATGCAAAAAGGAGAGAACTGAACTTCCTGAAAATGAGAAGGCAGATCTCTGAGGGCTTGGTGATAAAAAGAAAGACACTGATTTAGACCAAGATGAAACCTTAATTTCTTTTTTTTTTTTAAGTTTATTTATTTATTTTTTTATTTTTTTGGGACAGAGAGAGACAGAGCATGAACGGGGGAGGGGCAGAGAGAGAGGGAGACACAGAATCGGAAACAGGCTCCAGGCTCTGAGCCATCAGCCCAGAGCCTGACGCGGGGCTCGAACTCACGGACTGCGAGATCGTGACCTGGCTGAAGTCGGACACTTAACCGACTGCGCCACCCAGGCGCCCCAACCTTAATTTCTTTATCATGGAAACTACCAAAACTTTATGAACAGATTCTTGAAATTATTGTTTGCTTTTGATGTCCATAGAGCCATTAATTAATAATTAGTAATGAGCTATTAATTAGTAATTGGAGAGACTCATACCACGATCACCAACAGATAGTGTAAAGTTATAAATCAGTCTGGTTTGTGGAGGTAGATTAATTTGACTTGGATCGATACACTCTTTATTCTTCTAGAACAAATTCAGATGTAGAGGCCAAGTGGGAGAGGATACCTCTGGGATCCCCTATACTCATAGGGTCTTAAATTCTTAGAATTCAATTTTCCCATTGCTTGCCTCTCTCCTACAAGTTTACACCAAACATCATCATCCCTTTGTCATCAAGTCCCATGACTTACAAGTAGACACTCAGTTAACAGCCAATGCTGAATGATCCGGATTGCTTTTCAGTCTTAATTCATTTTGTTCTGCCTTTTAAGTTTCCAAAAACCCCCTCACTTGCCCACAGTACATAATTTCTCTCCTTTGTCTTGAGAGCAATAGTCACTGGATTTCATGTTTCTCCTCTACTCCTGAGGGAAGGAAGTGACACCAGTTTGAGAGTGTTCCTATTAATACTGCTGCTAGTGGCAAAGTATTATTTTGCTTTTTAGCTACACTTGCCTTACTTCCTGGGTTTTGTTCTCTGAAGATAACTCCTGATTTTAGCTCAGAAGCAAAGAAATTCTGACAAGTCAAGAATCAAACAAGAAGCAGAAGACAAGGTTGCCTATATTTTAGATCTAATAGCTACAGTTGCAGAACTTCCAAAAGGGGAAGCAATAGCAGGTAGCAAAAGAAGTCAAGGTTCTAAGTTTAACTGCTACATCAATGAAGGTGAGAGGCTGGAAATGCAGGCTGGTGCAGCCACTCTGGAAAACAGTATGGAGGTTCCTCAAAAAACTAAAAATAGAACTACCCTATGACCCAGCAATTGCACTACTAGGCATTTATCCAAGGGATACAGGTGTGCTGTTTCAAAGGGACACGTGCACCCCTGTGTTTATAGCAGCACTATCAACAATAGTCAAAGTATGGAAAGAGCCCAAATGTTCATCGATGGATAGATGGATAAAGAAGAGGTTTTATATATATATATATATATATATATATATATATATCCATATATATCCATACATATCCATATATATCCATATACACACACACACACACACACATACACAATGGAGTATTACTCGGCAATCAAAAAGAATGAAATCTTGCCATTTGCAACTATGTGGGTGGAACTGGAGGGTATTATGCTAAGTGAAATTAGTCAGAGAAAGACAAAAATCATATGGCTTCACTCATATGAGGACTTTAAGAGACAAACAGAAGAACATAAGGGAAGGGAAACAAAAATAATATAAAAACAGGGAGGGGGACAAAACAGAAGAGTCTCATAAATATGGAGAACAAACTGAGGGTTTCGGGAGGGGTTGTGGGAGGGGGGATGGGCTAAATGGGTAAGGGGCACTAAGGCATCTACTCCTGAAATCATTGTTGCACTATATGCTAACTAATTTGGATGTAAATTTTAAAAAATAAAAAATTAAATTAAAAAAAGAAAAAAAAAATAAAGGTGAGAGGCAACCAAAGTCATTAGGACAGCTGGTCTTTGATTCTTCTCCCAGACAGCATTCTCAAAACCTTCAGGACCCTTTTTGTTTTCCACTTAGCTAAACTTCAATGGACTGAATGTTTATGTCCCCCCAAATTCATACATTGAAATCTTCACCCCAAAGTGATGGTATTAGGAGATGGGGCCTTTGAGAGGTGATTAGGTCATGATGGCAGAACCTGTATGTGATTCATCCTTATAAAAGACAGCTCAGATCTCTCTAGGGTCACCCTTTCTTCCTCCTTCCACCATATAAGGTTATAGTGAAAAGATAGCTGTCCAGGAAGCAGGCTCTCACTAGGCATGGAATCTACCAATGCCTTAATCTTTGAATTCCCAGTCTCCAGAATTGTGAGAAATAAATGTGGTTTATAAGCCACTTAGTCGATCTTTTGTTATAATGACCCAATGGACAAAGATATAAATGCAGAAATGTTTCTTGTTTGGGTGTAATGATGTTTCAGTTATCCAAGTATGGACATTTTTCCTGATTTCCTCATAAGCATCAAATTATAATTCCATCACTCACACTTACACTCCTAGGAACTAGTGAGAGTTTTCACCTTCCTCTGACAATTAAGGCTTGGATTTCAAAAATTGTCCTTGCTATGGAAATTCAAGGAAAATTATTCAAATGATGAACCTACTATGGTTTGGATTTTTAGGTTTTTTTTTTTCCTCTTGAGATGACAAGGTTACACTTTTCTCATTGATGACTGCGCCACTCTTAGCTCAAAGCAAATTAACAAGCGGTTTTTGACTAAAGAACTGCAGATGTTAATGAATAGATTACTTGTTTTTGTTAAGCTCTTCAATAAGTTGGGAATTTTATTTACAGCACAAAATACCAAAACCTGTTTTTGTTTTTGTTTTTGTTTTATTTATGTATTTATTTTAGAGAGAGAGCACCTGCATGAGCAGGGGAGAGGGGCACAGGGAGAGTGAGAATCTTTCCCAGCCTCCACGCTCAGCATGGAGCCCAACATGGGACTTGAACTCACAAACCTTGACATCATGACCTGAGCCGAAATCAAGAGTCGGATGCTCAACCCTCAACTGACAGACACCCAGGCAGCCCCCAAAACCTGTTTTAAGTTAAATAAGTGTGGTGTTTTAAAAATATGTTCACAAAATCTTTGACACCCCTCCTTTCAAAAGGTGGAACCTAAATCCCCTCCTCTTGAATGTGGGCTGGACTTAGTGAACTGCTTCTGATGAACAGAATGTGGTAGAAATGATGCTATGTTGCAACCAACCCCAGGTGATTAAACAGGATTGCTTCTGCTTGGCTCTCATTCTCCTGGGTCACTTGCTGGGGCAGGGAGGCATGCAGGGAGCCAGCTGCCATGTCAGAAGAACATTAGCACAGTCCTGGGAGAGGTTATTTGGAAAAGACCTGAGCTCTCCCCCCAAAACCAAGTCCAATGTGGGAGCCATCTTTAAAGGGGATCCTCCAGCCTCAACAAGCCTTCAGAGTACTGCAGCCCCAGCTAATGCCTTGATTCTTCTAGCCTCATGAGAGACCTCAAGCTGCTCCAGAATTCCTGACCCATGGAAACTGCCAGAGATAATAAATGTTTATTGTTGTTTTAAGCTACTAAGTTTTGGAGAAATTTGTTATGCAATAATAGATAACTAATATAGGAAGCAATTAGCAGAGGATACTGTTCTATTCTTGAAACCCTATTCTTGAAATGAAAATAATAATTATTGTACAATCAGAAAATTCTTTTTTCCCAGCTATTTACATTTTATTCTCATTCATTTGGATCACATAAATCCCACCCAAAATGCTCTGAATCTCTATTTTTCTTTCCATCTGTTCACATTTGAAAGGTTGATATGCATTATTTGCATGTGAATGCATGGATGTGAATGGAGCAGGAATGCCAAAAAGGGGTAAGAGAACTGAAAACTAGATACAACTCCCCTATTACCTTTTATCTCCTTTGAAATCCTGTTTTTGTCTTGGAGAAAATGCTTCAGTTTGGATTGGTGTTAGCTCCAAGGTACTAGCTTCTCTTAGGGCTTCATTACCTCTTGAGTGAATTACTGGTAAGGTCGCATCTTTTGCCCTCTGGCAAAATTCTCTTCTAAGGCACCGATCTGACTATATCACCTTTTCACTCAAAAACTTCCAAAGATTACTCATTATATTCTGGATTGAGGTCAGGCATCAACTCCCTGACTCCATGAGAGGTTATACGCAGGGATCAAAACAAGATCGTTTCTGGGAGAATGTTTTATAAATCATAAGGCATGTACAAGTATGACATATCCTGTTCCTTTATGTTCTATAATACCTTATAATGTCTCCCATTTCCTAAGGAAGCAGAATCCATTGACAACCCATGTTTAGTCATACCTGTTTTCCTTGGGTAATGATGTTGAGTGGAATCTTTTAGATTTATTGGTGTTTTCTACATAACACAAGACTGCCTAGTCTTTCCTATCCCTCTACTAACCTTCATGATGGGCTTGGAGATGCTAACTCAATGGGGCTTTTTTAGGAAGAGAATTTCAAAGGAAAGGTAAAATCATCTCTAGTCACGTTGGCTGTTAATGTAATCTACCTGAAATGTGGATGGGAGTTGGTAAGCAGCATCTTCCTGTAAAACAAGATAGGGGAGGAAAATATCTTTCTTTCTGCCCTTCTAGGTTCTCAGCTGGGGCTCTGTAACAAAAGACAAATTAATAAGAAAAAAGAAATAAATACAAATTTATTTAAGTTTCTTCTGCAGAAGAAGACCTGAAGAAGTAGTTAAACCTGAACATTTTTATACTAGGTTTGATGCAGAGTGGAAAATCATGGGAAAATGTGCTAGTGCAAAAAGTATGTGCTAAGAGTAGTAAGCTGGGGGACATTTGGTAAAGCCTGCATCCCCCAAATTTAGAGATAAGGATGCTTCTCTCCTCTGGGTATGGTGCAGGCACCTCTCACATGAGGGTCTTATGACTGACTTTAGGAGAGGCCAACGAGTCCTTCCAACATCTATTTCTCAAGATCCTTCAGCTGAAAATATATCATATGCCATGGTGCCACATTTTGGGGTAGTGTATCATAAACCCCATCGCCAGGAAACCATGCAAATCATAAGGCTGGGGTCATGTTGAAATTGTATGGTGCCAATGGCCAATCATTTCTCAGCATTACATTAACTGAGTGTGATCTTTGGAAATCTTCTGCTTATGTGCCAGTTATTAAGTTTTTGCTTTCAGTTTCAGACCCAGTCTTGTATACTCTGCATTTCTGCTTTGCTAGAGCTCCCTGTTAGGGGATGCTGAGGGAGACTGCTGAACCAGAGGAGGGACAGGGACTTGCTTCTGCCTGTTTGTTTTCTCTTTGCTTCCCGTCTGCTTGTGGTTCCTGTCGAGTATCATTCCAGCAACATGTCTTCATCCCTGAACACAGTTCCTTCCCATAGTAGCAGCTGAATCTGCTTTGTAGTTTTCCAGCATCTGTAGAACCAGCTTCATCCCCTCCCCACCACTAGCCCCAGCTGGAGGGAACCCTTTTCTTAGCTGTCTGAATTTCAGCTTCTCAGGACCCTCTTCTAAATGTTGAAGTTTTAGTAATTCCAACCTCTTACCTTTCTTCTCCTAGCTCTAAAGTGTGTGACAACCATAAGAATGCCCCTTACACACCTTCAGCTATACAGAGTATAATCAGGGGTGCTAGATTTCACAAATAAAATACAGGATGGGTACTAGTTAAATTTAAACAACAAATAACTTTGTAATGTAAGTATATCCTATGTAATAGTTTGGGATATGCTTACACTAAAATGTTATTGTTTGTCTGAAATTCAGATGTAACTGGGTATCTTATATTTTATCTGGCAAGCCTAAGCTTAATTGCCCAAGGACCCCCCAATACTGCTCTTTGAAATCCCTCCACTGCTGTGTCTTCTCTGAAGCCATGCCTCCCCTGGCCAGTTCCTGATGCTGATTGTGTCAGAACACTAAGGCAGATTCTTGGGACACCTGGGACTCCTATGACTGGCAACTTTGGCTCAATGACTTCCCTCTGGCATAGCAGAAACAACCTAAGATTTTATGGTTCTTTTCTCCTTCACTCAATTTAGATATCTCAGTCTTACAGCTCTCTCAGCTTCCTCCAGGTTTCCTTTCACACAGGCATATCCCCTAGTGAAGTCCTTGTAGGTTTAATCCTGTCTTAGTATCTAACACAAGGTAGGCTAACACAGGGTAGTAGCAGCTTCCTACAGTTACTACTGTGTGAGGCTTTAGTATTCCTCTCTACTCTGTTAGTTACCTAAGAAAACAACTTACTACTTTGCTAACAATTCTATATATTAAATCTTCTCTCTTCAAAGAATTGATGTAGTTTCTATCTCTTGACTAGACCCTGACTGGGTGCCCCTGAGCTTGGTAAGAACTCTTTTTTTTTTTAAGTTTATTTATTTATTTTGAGAGAGAAAGAAAGATCTTATAAGCAAGAGAGAGCGTGAGCAGGGGAGGGGCAAAGAGAGAGGGAGAGAGAGAGTCCCAAGCAGGCTCTGCACTGTCAGCACAGAGCCCAACGTGGGGCTCAAACTCACAAAATGTGAGATCATGACCTGAGCTGAAATCAAGAGTTGAAGAATTAACTGACTGAGCCACCCAGGCGCCCCTCCAGGAAGTTTAAGAGACTAAACCACTCCATTAAAGGGATATGGGATGTGTTTATTTCCCTCAACTTCTTTTGTTATTTAACACAGAGTTGGCAAAACAGGTTGAGCAAGATGACTGTTTGTTATAAATGTGTCATTAGACATTTGTTATGTGGCATTTGATACTGGGAGTTACACTTGGACACAACAGACTAGAAGGCCTTCACAGGAAGGTAATCATGAAAATGACAAATCTTGAAGAAGTTCCCAGTGAGGGACATGCTTATTCAATATTAAGAAGAAAAGACTGCAGAAGGATGGGGTTCTCAAGTATTTGAAGGTCAGTCATATGGAAACTGGATTAAATTTATTTTGTGTGGCTCCAGATGTCAGAACTGGAACCAGTCAGCAGAACTAGAATGTGGGCTCAAAGTTTGGCAATAATGCAAATTGGTATTCCTTTAATATCTGCTAAACATTTATCTGGCAAGAATGAGGAGAAACCATTTTTCCTACTAATAAAATATATAGTTATTTATGCTCAAAATAAAGGATTTATTACATGTGGTAACATAACAGTAATGTTTTTACTTTTTGAATCTTTTTCCAGTTTTGATATGAGTCACAACCACATAGTACAAGCCACTTACACTCACAAGGTAAGAATAGAAGTAATTTACATGGGTTTCATTAAGTATCTTGTCTAAACATAAGAACTCCTTCAACTAACTTTTATGTTGGCACACATTTTCTTGTTTTGTCCAATACTTACTGTAATATATTCTTCTTAGGCTATTTTATAGTTACCTCAGTGGAAAAATGACCTTATAAAGGGTTTCTGATTTTAGATAACAAACTACCCATTCCTAGTCAATACCATGACATTATTGAGCTTTCAAATTTCAGATGACCATAACTTTTTCTCCAGTGGGCAAGTGTTGGAATTAGACAGACTAAACTTTATTCTCCTTGTGCGACTTATGAATTTGTCTCTCAAAAATACTCAGGGTGCCTGGGTGGCTCAACTGGTTAAGTGCCTGACTCTTGATTTCAGCTCAGGTCATGATCTCACAGTGGTGAGACCAGCCCCTGAACTCCAACCTCAGCACAGAGCCTGCTTGGGATTCTCTTTCTCCTTCTCTCTCTGCCCCTCCACCTCTCTCTCTCTCTCTCTCTCTCTCTCTCTCTCTCTCAAAGATAAAATAAAGAAAGAAATAATGACCCTGTGCACATGGATGATTATTATAGGTAATTTGGCTCTATGATCTGACCATTTGATGATCTCTGTGATGCAAGAGATGATAGCTAATCCTTTTTGTCAGTCTTTTTTTTTTTTTTTTTTCCATTTGTCTACTTGTGAGATCAAATTAAGAAAATATTTTGTGTCCACTAGAAAGGACTTGTGCCTACAACTCTTTGAAAACTGGACTGGTGAGTTTTTTGTTTCTATGTTTTCTCTTGACCTGTAGCTGAGGTTATAGAGCTAAAGCCAGCCAGTTCTCTGTAATTGAGAAAAGCTTTTATCTCTCATTGTGTGTGTGAAATATTTTTTTTACCTCTGGAGGATATTAATACATTTGATTATAAGTTCTTTTAAATTAAAGAAACTCTGTTCTAATTGACTTAAAGGATAAACCAATTATTTATACTTAGAGTATGCTTACATAAATCTGATATTTCCAGAATTCCTAGAAAATAAACTGAATTTCTAATACTCTAAATATACTAGCCTCTTAAAAAATTCTTTCAGAAAGTGTCAACTCAGGGGCACCTGGCTGGCTCAGTTGGTAGAGCATGCAACTCTAGATCTCGGGGTAATGAGTTTGAGCCCCACATTGGGTGTAGAGATTACTTTAAAAAACAGTGCTAACTCAGAAGCATTTCATATGATAATCTAAATACATACATATAATATATAATATAAACAATACCTAATCTAAATTCACATGATTAAGATGACTTTTCATATAAATCAGATTCATTTTTTTTTAAGTTTTTTGAGAGAGAGCATGAGTGGGGGGAGAGGCAGAGAGAGAGGGAGAGAGAATCCTAAGTAGGCTCTGTACTATCAGTGCAGAGCCCAACCTGGGTGTCAAACTCACGTTATGACCTAAGCCCAAATCAAGAGTTGGATGCATATCCAACTGAACCACCCAGGCTCCCCCTAGTTTTAATAATGACTTAAGAAAAAAAAAATACACTTTCCCCCTGATCTTAGTAGTAGTAGTAAATGTATTTGTACATTTTATTTTTTAGAAGATCTGAGTTTGTTTTCTGAACCTCCCCAACTTTCTACACTAGTTTATTGATGAAGTCGGTTAACATTACTATGTATAATGTTAAGGATTATGAAAAATGCAAATTCATGTGTCTAAACAAATTAAATGATAATTTTGACAATCTTTTTGACATCAACATTCAAGTTCTATAGTATGTTGGCTGAAATATACTTTCTAATATCCTTAAGTTAACCTTAAAATATCGGATTAATATTAAATCTTTGGATACTTAGATTATTTCTAAGATAGTATGCTAAAACACTGATTACTAAATATATTTAATTTTTTTTTAACATTTATTCATTTTTGAGAGACAAAGAGACAAAGTGTGAGAGGGGGAGGAACAGAGCAAGAGGGAGACACAGAGGCTCCAGGCTGAACTATCAGCACAGAGCCCAAAGCAGGGCTCAGAACCATGAGCAGTGAGATCATGACCTGATCCAAAGTCAGATGCTTAACTGACTGAGCCACCCAGGTGCCCCACTAAATATACTTTTAATTTTTTTTAATTTTATTAATGTTTAGTCATTAAAAAAAATTTTTTTTTCATGTTTATTTAGTTTTCAGAGAGAGAGACAGAGCAGGAGTGGGGAGGAGCAGAGAGAGAGAGATACAGAATCTGATGCCGGTTCCAGGCTCTGAGCTGTTAGCACAGAGCCTGATGCAAGGCTGGAACCCAGGAACCACAAGATCATGACCTGAGCCAAAGTCAGCTGCTTAACCAACTGATCCACCCAGGTGCCCCTATACTTTTTTAAATTTGTATACACGTTTGTTTCTTATTTTACTATACTATAGAGTGGTAAACCTTTGGATCATGTTAATAAATGTTTATTTGTGTTCTTATAGAACATTCAGTTATCAATTATTACCCATCTCTGAGTTTTCTCTGTAAAATAGGGGTTATGTTTTTTAAACAAACTTTTTTAACATAGTTAATATGAGTGATTAAGACCATACTAGGAGCAATAATGACAATGCTATAAGCAATAATTTAAACAAAAACAACGAATGATTACAAAGTAAAGGAATTTGTTTTTCAAAAAAAAAGTGAGCTATGTTCTAAAGGAAAATGTGTATTCCAGAACATGAAATAGGATAGGGAAAGACAAAACTTGAATAGATACAGAAAATTGTAGAAGGTTTATTGAAGTAAACCATATTTGTCGTGGTTGTCTAAAAACAAGCAATAAAATATGTTAAAATTTTGGCAAAGTTCTCTCAGATTTGATGGGCTTATTCAAAAGATAATTTTTTAAAAAAGGAACTTGGAATCCTTTATTGCAAAATATTGAATTAATGCAAAAATAGAATTTGGCTTTCTCTCTATTAAAACAATAAACCAGTCTTAGAGCTCTTAACAAGGGGTAATAAGCAGTTATTATTCACCTGCTGTGTAATACATACAGATAGCAGAGATTTTTATTGTACCAGAATAAGTTTCTGTACTTGGTGTTGATTTTATCATGACTATGATTATTTTTTTTTTAAGGACAAAGAAAAAAGTCTCCTTACATCGAAAAGAGCCAAGATCCCTTAAAATTGTTTTACCTACTTCTAGGTCTATTTCAAAATGTTATATTTTGGGGCTCCTGGGTGGCTCAATTGATTAAGTGTCCAACTTCAGCTCAGGTCATGATCTCACAGTTCGTGAGTTCGAACTGCGCACCCAGCTCTGTGCTAACTGCATGGAGCCTGGAGCCTGCTTCAAGTTCTGTCTCTCTGTCTCTCAGTCTCTCTCTCAAAAATAAATAAACATTAAAAATTTCTTAATAAAATATTGTTGCTGTAATGAATAGGTAATAAACTTTTTATCTCAAGTACCCATAATACTATCTTAATTATGGACCAAATCTCCTGTGGTAAATCTATTGCTTTTGACTTTGTACGATTCAGATTCAGAAATAATAAAATTCTCAGAATGTCTTTACACCTAAAACTACCTTGGACATTCCCAAAGAACCTCTGGAAAATGTTAGAAATAGTTAGATTTGTTGGGGAGCCCAGTATTGTTTAATAAGTTCAATACTATGGTAAGAGTAGCACAGGAAGAATTGTCCATTCAAAAGGGATTCTCAGCCTTCCCTAAGTTAAGGTAAATTTTGTAGAGGTAAATGTTATTAACATAAATATTATAGAGGCTGTATACTTTATAGGAAGGTCCTTAAGATTTGGCACTGTCCTTGCTGTCCTTGCCCTTCTTATCCTCTGGGAGACACTGATCAAACCCTGTGAAACACGTACACATTAGACAACTTTGTTCTCCTCCATTCTGATATCATTAGTTACTGCAATAAATTAACCATAGCCATTCAGTCTTAGGGGTGCTTTCTGCTTTTCCCTCATGCTCACCTAACGGCTCTAAGTTACAAGCCACAGATCAGATCTTCAAAAAAGAAATCTTACAACCTCAAGGAAAGGACTGTATTGGGTACTCCTAACTATTGATACTTCAAAAAACACTCCTAAATACAAGGTTTCTGAGTTGATAGCCCTTAGACAACTTTCAGTCTGTGCCAAGGTTCTGAGTCAGGATTTCCAAGACTCGTTCTTTGGACAAGCAACTCTTAACTATGTAAACCCAGAATGTTGACATAAGACTCAGTGCAACTAGAATTAATTATAGGATCTAAATAACTGATAAAGGAAATATAATAGTTGTCGGTATTTGTTTGGGATATTGTTAATGCTCTACTTTCTGATGGGTATATTACTAATTTTTAGGTGGCAGATTTTTTTCCTTTTTTTAGAGGAATCCTTTTCTTTCAGAGGTACATTCTGAAATGATATATCACATGATATTCATGTGAAATGATATATCTCAGAATGGCTTCAAATAATCTGAGTGGGAGAGTGAGGGGGTAGATGAAATTAATTTGCTGTGTTGATAACTGTTCAGCAGGGTGATAGGTACATGAGGGTTCCACTTTTTTTATCTGTTTGCTATTTTCCACAGTTAAAACTGTTTAAAAAAATTCTATTATCACAAATTTTCCTGTGTTAAGCTCATCATAGTTAATATTTCAATATTCACATCTTATTTCAAAATATACAAAAATGACAATTATTAATCTTTATTGTTGAATTAAGTTTGTTTTCAATTTTTTATTATTATAAGTAATACTGGAATACACCTTTTAATGCATAAACTTTTCACTATTTTGAATTTCCCTAGAAGAGACTTGGTGGATCAAGAGGTACGAAATTCTAAGGCTCTTGATCATGGAGCTATTTAATTTCCCAAATGTCTTTACCACTATACATCCACGAACCACACCCTCATTGGCATTGGGTATTTTACTTTTTAAAATATTTTCCAATTTTGCGAGGGGGGATAGAATCTCATTGTACTTTCACTTGAGAATTATTTCCAGGACGCTGTTTCTATGCTGCTGTTTGAAGTTTCAGTATCTTGTACTCACTTTTGTTTGGATCATCACTCCTACTGGGCATGCACTTTGGTATTTGGCTGCTGATGGTCATGATCCCTTGCCCCTGAGCCAAGGGAAATTCTTGGATGCTTTAACACTGTGATTCTGACATTTTCTGGCTCCTGGTATGAAAAGAAGATCCAGACAAGTGGGAGGGAGCAGGTATTGACTGGCCCAATTGAAGCTCTGAGCCAGCAGGAAAGAACACTACCTCAAATGTGTCTGGAGGCTGGAGGTTCTGAAGAGATACTAGGGTTAACCTGTGAGCATTTTACATCCCAATATGGCCTCTGCCACTAAAACAGGAAGGAAGAGTGAGGTTTCTAGGCTGATGAACTGTCCACTGGCTAATATTTTTAACTTTAAGTTGGATATAGCAAATGTCATTGCAATTTAATAAATATAAAGTATGCTGAGAAACTGCTCTGAGTTTGCCTGATTTTGAGACTATACTGCAGGCAACAGGGGAGTTAAGTAACCACTTTCCTGTAGGTGGTATGAAACTGTCAGGACTAAACCATCTGCCAACAGGGATATACTCACTTTTTTCAAGTCAAACTTTGTTGGATGCAATACTAAATATTTCTATATTACTCTAGTATCAAATCTTCTGTGATAACATCTTAAAAGAGACAATTTAGGGGGAAAAGGAAGAAGGTAGGGCAGGAAAGTGGCTAACAGTTCCTCTGTGAGCATCATTACAGCTTTAAAAATTCTATTCACGAAATCATCTCTCCTTGTTGCTGTACTTGATAAATAAGTTTTTATTTATGAATCTGTCAGGAAAATTTGTGAAAGACTTTGAAGTGGGCAAAAGATTACTGGGTGTCCATTTCATGGAGAAAGAGGCATTGTCTGGAAGACCTTTGGGGCTTATCTGATTTTATAGTGATCTATGGCTTTCACTGCCTTTGACCAAGCTATTTTACAACTCTGTAAGTTGTAGAAAACGATAGTAATGCAAATTATTCTTGTCCACAGAGATGCAAATGGTTTGGTTTTGTAAAGATGTATTTGATTTTCCCTTACAGAAAAGAAAATTCTAACCTTTACACTTATTGGCCTGTGAAGTTTTGCATCCATTAGCAATTTCATTTTCTTATTCCTGATTTACTGAGTATCTGTTATAGAAGTGTCTGTTCTTCAGATTTTTCCTTTAAACTGGTTGTAATATCTTACTGGTTTCCTCATTAATCAAAGAGTTCTGTAGAATCTTCGGCAGTTGTTCATTTCATATTTGCACGAGTGTCTTGATTTTAATTAAAAAAATTATTCTTTAACATCTCCAACTTCAATTCAATATGTATTAATTCTTTTCAGCAGCCATTAATAATGTTTTTTTCCTTGAAGCCTCAATATTTTTTTCTGGCATCTGCGAAAGGAGACCAGGGCCCAGAACTGACACAAATCTCTACCTCCAAAGTGGATAGGTCTCTCTCTCAACTACTCTGCAATAAGGTAAAACAATGTCTGAGGTTTGCCTGGACTAAGCCTGACTGTGCAGAGCTTCTAAGGACATGAGTGTAGCCATTGCTACCCATAGAAATCTTTATAAGTATTCAAAATGCAAGGGAGAAGCAGAGAGAAAAGATGGAAGAAAGGGGAGTGCAATGTATGGGACAGTATGAGGGGGGTTCTGTGGAGCTGTGCTATCCCTCATAGAATCTTGTAGCTGGGCACTAACTGGAACTCTAGGGCTGAAGAGAGTGAAGCCATTTATAAACATGGCTTAGAACATGTTTAGAAGAGAACACTATCGAATACAATGGCATGGTTTTTAAAGTTTTCCTGAAATATGTGAATGGTGAAGTATCTACAGAAGGAAGGGACCAGGTAAAAAGGTGAACTGAGAGAGCAGCAAAGGGTGTAACTAAGTGTCAGCCTCCCCATTCCCTTCAAGGGCCTTCTCCTTGAAGATTTTGGAACAAAGGTGGGTAGTCTCCTGATCTACTCTTAAGAAGTCCATCTGGGAGCTGCTTTTCCATAGGCCATTCTCATGTACATCCCAACTAGCCCAAAGTAAAAAAGAAGTTTCTGGGCTGTTTGCTAAAGATGACTGTTCCCATAATCCAAGGAAAAGCTCTAAAGTTAAACTTCATCTGGGGTCTCTTCAGACATTCTTCAGGTGCTAACTTAGTTTTCCAGGTCTTTGAGAATTTACCACTTTGAAGGAAAACAGGTACATAGATTTAAGAGCCCAGGTTGTGACAGGAAACAACTTGAGTTTGAATCCCAGGTGTATGATTTGTTTGTTGTATAATCACAGGGTAGAGGGGCATGGTGTTGCTTAAACTCTCATGTCTTGGCTTACTCATCTGTAAAATGGAGACCATTACCCTATTGGCCTCACAGGGATGCTGTGAGGTTTAAATGCATTAACTTAAGTAAAGCACTTAGAATAGTGCCTGAAACTAGTAAGTGCTAGATAAATGTTAGCTAGCTGTTAATAAGCAGTGTGTGATTGAGAGTGGGATTAAAATCCCGACTCCACCATTTACAAACTGTTATGACAGTGACTGAACTTCTCTGTGCCCCAGTTCCTCAAATGCAAAATTGGGAAATAGTAGTTCCTAATCGATAGCATTGCTGTGAGGATTAAATGAGTTATATGTGTAAAGTACTTCATACATCATGTTAACAAAGTACATGTTAAGTAATTATTATTACTACATCCATAATTATTAGATATTGTTATTTTTATTAGATATTGTTATTTTATTGTTATTAGATATTGTTATTGTTATTGCATTACTCTACCTCAACGGGGGAGAAAAGGTAAGAGGAATCCTGTAAATTAAGAGACTTATTAGAAAGCTCAATCATTCACATTGTATAAGCCTTACTTAGATTCTGATCCAAACAAACAAATCTAAAAAGAGAAAAACAAAAACAGTCATTGGACAATCAAAAAATGTGAACACTTTGAACACTGACTGGATATTTGATGGTTTGAGAAATATTATTAAGTTTTTAGGTAAGATAAGAATAGTGTGGTCACGTAAAAAAAAAGTCATCATTTTTTAGTTGAGAATAAAATTGTACATGCCTGGGATTTACTTTAAAGTTATGTGGGTGAGGTGGGAGGGTAGGGTAAGACTAGTTAAAGGTTGTGAATGGGAGATAGAAACATAGAGCTTTGTTAATCTATTGTCTTTTGGGGGGTACATCTTACTTAAAAAATGAGGATGAAGAGGACAAGGAGGAGAAAGAAAAAGAAGACTACACCCTTAGGATCTGATCTCACCCTAAGATTCATCTGTCTTTTCACCTGGCCTCCAGTTGGGAGGGCCCAGCAATCTTCAGCAGTATATTTTCCAAAGTATGAGTGTTCTGTCCGGAGCAGTATCACGGTGCCTTCAGCAGGACAGTTGAAGGAGGGCTTTGAGACTCCAAATTTGAACCATCTCAAGTTTTCCCTCCAGTGTGAGGGGAGAGGTTAAGGTACACTTTCATATCCTCGCAAGGAGTCCGGTGGATGTCTGTGGCATCATACAAACGCGCGCGCGCGCGCGCGCACACACACACACACACACACACACACACACACCATTTTCCAAGGACAAAAACTAGTTTTCAGAGGCAGTAGAGTCAAAATCCATTTTTTACATATGCAACATAATTTCAGCGTTGCTTCTTCGCAAGAAGGAGGTACCTTTCATTGACATTTTTATGCAGGGAGGTATCAGTTCCCTTTGTATCCTGAGACTTACTCGTTGCATAAGAAATGGGATCCATTCCAGAGCAATCTGCCTCTCTGTGGACACCCTTAGGCTCACAAAGACCCGGAAAAAACTTTAGTATTTATGGCTTTTTCCCTTTTACTGTCTAGCCCATACCTTCCCACCTTTCCGATGTGGAGATAATAGAAATGCAAAAGTCTGTGCAGGTTAATCTCTGCAAGCAAACCCCTGAGGTATGAAGAAGGGAGGAGAATTGGGGGGAGGTGAAAGGGAAAACAGTTCTTTCATTCACAAAAAACATAATAGATTGTTAGAACTGAAAGGACCTTAAAGATCATTCCATACCAACTCTTTCAATTTACCCGGAGATGGATGCTTAGAAAGTCAAAGGGAGCATTTGCTGCAATCCTACACACGGTATTTATAATACATATTGAAATGACTTTTCTCACAAAACTTGGCTAATAAATAAAGTCTTAAAAATTGAGAAAAAAATTTTTTGGTATTTTATCACTAAATTACTATCTCAACCCCAATCTTTAAAAAAAAGTTTTATGTACCATTTTATGTATTATGGTTGTTAATAAATTAATTTATGTATTATAGTTGTTTTATTTAGTTGCTTATGATATTTATTTATTATATTTGTTATATTTATTTAGCTAATTTCAAAATCACCTTTAGTTTGCTTGTTGCAGAGATCCTTCAGGAATGCTTTACCAGCCCCTTATCAAGAGAGCCATGAAGTAGGCCTCCCCAAGGCAGGCAGTAAGGGGGAGCCTTGTCTAGAGAATTTTAAAACTATAATAAAACTAGGAGTTGATCTACTTTTTATGGTCACCATTCTCTGCAATTGTAAACAATGTAAATGATAAAATTGTCCTCCCTGAAAAAATCTTTTGTTGGCCTAAATTCTAAGCAATTGCTGCAGTTATTGTTGAGTTTTAATATATAAGTAAGTTTCAAGTTAGCACATTTTCATTATATTTTCTTCAATAAACATTGTATTCTACCTAGAAATGAATTCAGAGAACTCCCTATTATCCAATTTGCCTTCGATACACATGGACTCAGCCCCACACATTTCTTTTAATGCTAAATCCTCCAGCCCCTGCGGTACTTCATGTCTGCATTTAAAATTTTGAGGGGCGCCTGGGTGGCGCAGTCGGTTAAGCGTCCGACTTCAGCCAGGTCACGATCTCGCGGTCCGTGAGTTCGAGCCCCGCGTCGGGCTCTGGGCTGATGGCCTGGAGCCTGTTTCCGATTCTGTGTCTCCCTCTCTCTCTGCCCCTCCCCTGTTCATGCTCTGTCTCTCTCTGTCCCAAAAATAAATAAACATTGAAAAAAAAAATTTAAAATTTTGATGTGTAATAAATAATGATGAAGAAACAGAACTCAAGTTACTTCAGTTATTCCAGTCTGTGTGACCATTTGTTTTTAGTTGTGTGGCACTTTTGTTTACCTGCAAATTTTAGTTTATATGCAAAATATTTCATTGACTTTGAATACTATCTGTAAAAGAGAAATTTATTTTTTAATTGTTAATTGCTTTAAAACCAAAAGTGAATCAAGAAAATATCAGTGGTATTTAGCAGGCACCTAAATAAGTAACTTCTGCTAAAGTTGTGGTTTTATTAAAGTATACTTACTAGTTATGGAATTTTTTTAATGTTTATTTATTTTTGTTTTTTTAAATTTTTAAAAAATGTTTATTTATTTTTGAGACAGAGAGAGACAGAGCATGAATAGGGGAGGGTCAGAGAGAGAGGGAGATACAGAATCTGAAGCAGGCTCCAGGCTCGGAGCTGTCAGCACAGAGCCTGACACGGGGCTCGAACTCACAAACCATGAGATCATGACCTGAGCCGAAGTCGGACGCTTAACAGAATGAGCCACCCAGGCGCCCCAATGTTTATTTATTTTTGAAGGAGAGAGAGACAGAGTGTGAGTGAGGGGTGGAGGAAGCAGAGAGAGAAGGAGACACAGAATCTGAAGCAGGCTCCAGGCTCTGAGCTGTCAGCCCAGAGGCCAACGTGGGGCTCAAACTCATGGACTATGAGATGATGACCTGAGTTGAAGTCGGACGCTCAACCGACTGAGCCACCCAGACACCCCTACTTTTTTCTTTTTTTAAAAATGAGTGTGCAAAGATCAATTTTCACAGTCATTGATACATTGGCAATGTTTGCAAAAAATACCACCATAGGAAGCCACAGCTAGAAATGAGTAAAGGAGGCTAAGAGATTCTTTAAGAACTCTTAGAAGATAACATTTTAAAGAAATTTGGCTCATCTAAGGAAGAATTTGAGAGAGGATGGGTTTTCTGCTGTATTGAGGACTTGGATCAAAGAAATACTGTTTTGTTAATGTTATCATGCCTCTGTTTTTATCCCAGGTTGGTATGTCTTGGGACAATGTCAATTATAGTTATAAAGTTATCTTATCTTGCTAAAAAAAGATCTAGAGAGACCATTATCTTCGAAAGCAGAAGGCTTTCCCCCACCTTCCCTACTTCCTGCTGTCAGAAGGATTTGCTGGGGAAAGCATATATACACTCAGTAGGTAAATCCAATCCTTCTCGCATAGGCATAGAGCCTGCAAAATGCTAAGGGGTTCTCTCTTTCTTAAAAGGCCAGAATTCCTTATGTCTGATACCAGGCTCTCTCATTATATCCATCATATATATTTTGCTGGTATCTTTGCAAATATTGTCAACATCTCATGGTTCTATGAGGGTAAGGCCCATATAAAGTTAATTCATATGGTGGCCTAGTCTTAGCAAAAACAAACAAAAAACTATGGTTGAGTCTCCAAAAATAATTGAACATCAGTTAATATCTTTTTGCAGGTTTTTTAAGGAAAATGACTCTGGGGTTGGGAATTTATTAATAACACTTGGTAAATGTATTAAATCTTTCTCTGTATAATTCTCTCTCTGTTTCTCACATATTTGGCAGATACTCCCCAAATCTCTCGTATCTTCTGTCTGCAAACTTCCCCAATTTCTTCCCAAATGCAGGACATGCTCACTTTGGTCCCATCTTCCCTTCCTCTGTCATCTTCCAGAGGTATTCACTTCAGGTAGCTATAAACTCTGCCCTTCCCTGTCAAGTTGCTACAGTGCTCTCCTTATTCAAAACCCCAAATCTGCACAAGATTCTTGTTGGCCACAAAAGGAAATCTGCTTTACAGACAGAAGGGGAGAAGTGATGTGAGTTCCTGTATGTTAACATCCTTATCTGTTCAAGAACTTCCCCAAAGATTTTCTGTCAAGTATAAACCTGTCTGTGACCAAGTAGTTGATTCAAATTCTGGTGTGACTGAGGAAAGAATCTTCCAGCATTTGAAGACGAGGGAAGCCAAATCTAATGGTGATTTGCATTTAGCAATTGAAGACCACCAAGAAGGGAAATTTTTACTTTTCCATTTTTGGTGTGTTGTAACTTGTTCTCGTTAATACTTTTTTTTTTACTTTGAAAAAAAATTTTTTTTGAGACAGAACATGAGCAGGGGAGGGTCAGAGAGAGAGAGGGAGACACAGAATCTGAAGCAGGCTCCAGGCTCTGAGCTGTCAGCACAGAGGACAACGCGGGGCTCAAACTCATGGACTGTGAGATCATGACCTGAGCTGAAGTCGGAAGCTTAACTGACTGAGCCACCCAGGCACCCCTACTTTTTTCTTTTTTTAAAAATTTATTTATTTATTTTTTAGAGAGAGAGAGCAGGAGCGCACAAGCAGGGGATGGGCAGAGAGAGAGAGAGGGAGACACAGAATTTGAAGCAGCCTCCAGGCTCTGAGCTGTCAGCTCAGAGCCCTATGCAGGGCTTGAACCCACAAACCTAAGCTGAAATCAAGAGTTGGATACTCAACCAACTGACCTACCCTGGAGCCCCCGCATTAATACTTTTTGAATATGGATGAGAAAGAACAAAAAATAAGAATAGTATATGCAAGAAATCTGCAAGTTTCCTTATTAATTCTATGCCATTCTTTAGATGTTACATGGTCTTGTGAAAAAGCATAGACTTCAGAGATACGGATTTATACTTACACTTCAATTCCAGATCAATCACTTTCTAGCTGAGTATAACTTATAATGCAACAGTTATTATCAGGAAAGGAAGGAAGAAAAGAAAAGGAAGTATTGCTTTTTGTAAATGGAGACAATAGCTACTTTGCAAGATTATTGTGAAGACTAAATGAAGTAATTTTTGGAAAATGCTAAGTGTAGCATTATACTTATATAAGTATATTTATATACCATAATTATATATAATTATATGTAATAATAATTATTACTATTATTGCTTTTTGTTTTACTGGAGTTGGATGGCTTCTGCTTAAATCTCTTCTGTTTCTAATGTTCTAAAGTTAGCCTCAGTACTGTTTTATGATATCGTTACTTAAAAAAAAATCTAGAATACCCAACAAATAACAGTAATATGCAAATATCTGAGTAAAAAAACTTTTCATATCTCAGTGATTGGTGGCAATAATCAAGAAATTGAATAATCTCTTGTAGATAACCATATGTGACCTTCACTTTACCTATAATTTATATATTCCCACCTGCTCCTCCCTAGTCTCCTCTTCATGACCACCAAGGAGAGCTAGAGGACCTTAGAGGAAGCTCAGAATAGTACTGCCTTGATTTTGGCAACATGCATATTGTTTCTGCAGCTAACTCAGCATGCTTGAGATCATTTTAACAGCATAGTGTTATCATGTGGTTTCAGTAGAAAAAGTCCCTATGTAAAAATAGCACCTTCTTCCTCAGCATGTCTGCTCCCTTTAATGAAAATAAGACTTTAGCTTAGACTGAGCCAATGCAGCTATCAAGGAGTGAGCTAAAATCTCATCTGCTCCAAACACTGTTAGCCAAATTCACTAACGATGATACTTCTAGCCATTGACAGTAAGAAAGACAATGTAGTAAGAGGCATGAACAATACAGGATACTTCATATCTAATACACAATACTTAGACATCAATTTCCTAGAATGAGGCCTCAGAGAATATGGTCAATGAGAAGCATCACAATTGCTCTACAAGAATATTTACAGCAGTATACACAAATGAAATAGAAAAAAAAAGAATCAGTAACTCTCACAAATTCTTATGCAATCCAATTAAAAAAAAAGAAGAAGAAGGGGATAAGTTAATAGAATTCAAGCCATATGGTAAGCTAGTAGCTTGCTGCTTCTTGGAGAATGGGGTTTCATTCATTCTTATCAGTCTGCACTCTATCACACCATGTTCCAGTTTGGCCTTCGGAAACTTCTGTCTGCATTATTGATATGAAAAAAACACACAGAAAAAGTAGCTTTATTTTACTTTTAAGGAAAGACACAATTGTACTTATAAAAGTTATCCTGAAAAACATAGTTTTAGAAACTATTCTTGGGCCATCAGTGTCCTCTCCTATTATCTTCAGAATCTGTTCAAGCCTGATGACTTGAGTAATTATGCTTATCCAAGTTCCGTCAGAAGAGCAATGTCAGAGTAGTAGGTACAGCTACAAACATATTCAGTTCCACGCCTGGTATATCAATAAGAGTTCAATCAAGGAATCTGGCACAAGAAACAACCAGAAGTATGTCCATCTTATGGGTACTTTCATTGAGAAAAATTTACTCACAGAACAAAAGAAATGTTACCAGGAATTTAGTCTGGGTCCTAGAAGTCTCTAAGATCTTTTTTTAGAGGCAAAAGGGAGAAAGGGAGAACTGCTATTTTATTTTATAATCCATTTCCCCCAGAAACCAGATCTTTAAAAAAAAATTTTTTCATGTTTATTTATTTTGACAGAAAGAGAGATAGTGGGGGAGGGGCAGAGAGAGAGGAAGAGAATCCCAAGCAGGCGCCCCTAAGCCAGACCTTTCTTAAGGGAAGATTATTTCTATTTTGCAAACCCTAAGATACTTTTAGCAGAAACTTTCTGAAAGTCATTTGAGGCTGTCAGACACCTCTTTTATTTTTTTACAACAGAGATTTCTACAGCCTCACTTTCTTTGGTGTAACTGAAACCTTCACTGGGGTATCAGTGGCTGTCTGCAGTCCTACCTGTGCAGATTCCATATCTGCATCTGACCAGCCCCTCCTTTATCTATTATTTTAAAGCAATCCTAGAAGATGTTCACCTCTGTCAATTAAGACAGACAACAATGCCTTGCACACAGTAGGCATTCAAAAAATGTTACTTAGCCCCATGCTGCCTCCCTCCACTATCCCCAGTCCCTTTTACCTGAAGGAAAATCTAGAATCAAATGACCTACTGGTTGCCTTCTTTGTTTGTATTCAAAATAGATTTCAGAAGAACTATAGATAAAACATATGGGTGGAAATATTCAGTGGGCCATTTTAAAATTGAACCAAATTTAAGAATAAATTTAGGAACTGGGGATATAAATTATGAAATCATCTACCTAGATTTGTAATGAAGCCATGGAAATAAATAGGTTTACCAAGAGAATGTATGAAAGAGAATGTGAAGACAGGCAAACCCTACTTTTAATCATAGAGGGATGCCTGGGTGGCTCAGTTGGTTGAGCATCCAACTTCAGCTCAGGTCATAATCTCACAGCTTGTGAGTTCAAGCCCCACATCGGGCTCTGTGCTGACAGCTCAGAGCCTGGAGCCTGCTTCTGATTCTGTGTCTCCCTCTCTCTCTGCCCTCTCCCTCTCATGTTCTGTCTCTGTTTCTCTCTCTCTTTCTCTCTCTCTCAAAAATAAATAAATGTTAAAAAAAATTTGTATTCATGGAAGGAATAACAGAACTCTGGAAAAAAAATTGACAAAGCAGTCAATGAACTAGGAAAAAAATGAAAATGAATATTTACTTGTAACAGAAGCTATAAGAAGTGAGTTTCAAAAAGATTAATTGTGGGAGCACCTGGCTGGCTCAGTCAATAGAGTATGAGATGCTTGATCTCAACGTTCAGTGTAGAGATTACTTGGAAAAATTTTTTTTTAATTTTTAAAAAAGGTACTTTAACAAAAGATTAATTATATTAAAAACTAAAATGTTGGGGCACCTGTGTGGCTCAGTCGGTTAAACATCTGACTTCAGCTCAGGACATGATCTTGTGTTCATGGGTTCAAGCCCCACGTTGGGCTTGTGCTGACAGCTCAGGACCTGGAGACTGCTCTGGATTCTGTGTCTTCTCTCTCTCTCTCTGCCCCTCCACTGCTCATGGTCTGTCTCTCAAAAAATAAAATAAAATGTTGAAAAAACCCTAAAATGTTTAAGGAAGATAGGAAGACATCACTGATGATTAGGAAGTAGCTAGTTAACCTAATTACTAGAATTACGGCAAGAACCATTTTACAAGAGGGTTCAATGGTACAAGAACCATTTTACAAGAGGTGAGCTGGGTGGCTCACTCAGTTGAGCATCTGACTTCAGCTCAGGTCCCTATCTCATGATTCATGAGTTTGAGACTCACATCAGGCTCACTGCTGTCAGCGCAGAGCATGCTTCACATCCTCTGTCTCCCTCTGTCTCTGCCCCTCCCCTACTCTCTCTCTCTCTCTCTCTCTGTCAAAAATAAACATTAAAAAAAAAACTATTTAACAAGAACTGAGAAGTCAATGCAGGAAAAGGAAGTAGAGGTAATAAGAAAAGCTACTCTACCAAGATGGTGGTAGGAAGAAGAACACTTGATTTGGCCTCTGGTACATTAGCAGACATAACACAAATACAGGCTTAAAAAGTGCTTGCATAATGGGGTCACTTGCTCTTGTCCACCATGTTAAAAAGCCTGGGCTTTTCTGCTAGAGGATGAGATGACATGGTTAGAGACAGCTGGGGCCCCAAACATGTGAGTCCAGCCACAAAAGAACCTGCAGAGACTAGGAAAATTGTCTAGTATGCCACAAAATGGTAAGAGACAAGTACAGCTGTAAGCAACTATATTTTGGAACGGTTTGTTACACAGCAACAACTACATAATACAATAGGATTCCTTCCTTTTGAACTTATTTTCTAACTTATTTCTGAATAATATGAGACTCTTAGAGTGTTGACATCATCTTAGAAAATAAAGAACAACAAAACTCGCAAATATCAATCATGTTCTATCTGGTGATCAGACACCAAAAATCATAAGCATCCAGAATACAGCTCTGAACTTAGGTAAGCACCAATGTAAAAGATACTCAAACATAATGCAGTGAAGAAATGGGCAGAAGACATGAATAGACACTTTTCTAAAGAAGACATCCAGATGGCCAACAGGCACATGAAAAGATGCTCAACATCACTCCTCATCAGGGAAATACAAATCAAAACCACACTCAGATATCACCTCACGCCAGTCAGAGTGGTCAAAATGAACAAATCAGGAGACTATAGATGCTGGAGAGGATGTGGAGAAATGGGAACCCTCTTGCACTGTTGGTGGGAATGTAAACTGGTGCAGACACTCAGGAAAACAGTGTGGAGGTTCCTCAAAAAATTAAAAATAGATCTACCTTATGACCCAGCAATAGCACTGCTAGGAATTTACCCAACGGATACAGGATGTTTATAGCAGCACTTTCAACAGTAGCCAAATTATGGAAAGAGCCTAAATGTCCATCAACTGACAAATGGATAAAGATGTGGTTTAAATATACAATGGAATACTACTTGGCAATGAGAAAGAGTGACATCTGGCCATTTGTAGCAACGTGGATAGAACTGGAGAGTATTATGCTAAGTGAAACAAGTCAGGCAGAGAAAGACAGATACCATATGTTTTCACTCATATGTGGATTCTCAGAAAGTTAACAGAAGACCATAGTGGAGGGGAAGGCGGGGGAAAGTTACAGAGAGGGAAGGAGACGAACCATAAGATACTCTTAAATACTGAGAACAAACTGAGGGTTGATGGGGGTTGGGGGAAAATGGGTGATGGGCATTGAGGAGGGCACCTGTTGGGATGAGCACTGGGTGTTGTATGGAAACCAGTTTGACAATAAATTATATTAAAAAAATTAATAAATAAATAAAGGTTCAACCTTTATGATTTGAGAAACTGTAAAAAAAAATTAAAATAGCATATATGCTGTGAGTTACTTAAAAAAAAAAAGATACTCAAACAACAAGGAAATTCTCCACCATAAAGTCTGTGTGATTTATTTATGTCATAATCACAGGTCATCTCTAAGCCTTTATATTATAACCTGCTGATTTATATAGAAGACTCTATATAAATATGGTGGCGAGTTTATAAAGATTAGTGATTTGATTTCCATAACTATTAGTTCATACAAAGGTTACAGATGATATATTGAGAGAATTATTGGGTTGAAGCAGGAAGACTAGAAACCGGTACATATGTGGGACATGGGCTGCAGAGCAGAAGCCACCATAGTGGTCATAGGCAGCACCTCTGGGTTCAGCAAAGATTGCAGTAGGACACTGTATATTTCACCAAACCCTGAGGATATCTTGTTCGGAGTCATTAAGATATGTTAAATGATGTTCAACGTATTCTGTTTAATGAGGCCAAGAATGGAATCCATTTTATTATAATTTCCATAAAATAGCTTACTTTTTAAAAAGCTTGGTCCTTAAAGGGTGTAAGCTTCAATTCACTGGAAAACTCACTTCTTTGTGACACCTCATTTTCTGACGATACAGATTGGCAAGGTATTAATTTAGACATATTCATTTGGCATTATAATGGACCCTAAGACTATAACATAACAATTACTTCCAGAGACAGAAAGGAAGCATTGTCCAGCAAATGAAGAGTAGAACAGTACTTTGTTCAAGTTAGGAAACTGACATTGATGTGATTTCTTCATGGTTTTTCTTTTAAACAACCATCAGCATTCTGCGGCCTCCACGGTTTTTAGTTCATATTTCCCTGATGCCAGATATTACTATTAACCACTTTGCCCTTTTACTTAGCAAGTACCTCAGTGGCCCTTGGTCCTTGTTCAGCAATTCAGGCTTTGGATCAACCTCTATAAAGAGTCCCTCTTTAGCAAGGCTACATCTTGAATTCCCAATCCTCCTCCATCTTTACTGTTATTTCCTAAACATGGAATAATTACTGTCATCACAGTTCTTATCACTAAAAACATTCATTGTGGGCCTAACAGTTTCTATGTAGGACACAATTAGTGCTTCCTCAGTCCTTTTTTCCCACCTTGTCTATTATACCATCCGTTAGGTCTAATTTTGGAGCCAAATTCCCATACCCAGGGTAAGGCAGCCATCCACCTTATTCTCCAATACAAGGGTCATTGAACTAAGCTTTAGGCTTATGGAATACAATATTCTCTAGGTGCTTTAAGTTTCCAAATTTCTCAATTTTCCTACTTGTTCTAATACCTTCCAAACACTAGCTCTGCTGTTTGGGATTTTGTCTTGGATAAAAGTGTTTCTAAACGCAACATAGAATTTATTTTTTAAGTGTATTTATTTTGAGAGGGAATGAGAGAGAGAGAGAGAGAAAGGCAGAGAGAAAGGGAGAGAGAGAATCCCAAGCAGGCTTCACTCTGCCAGTCCAGAGCCCAACTCGGAGCTTGAACCTACCAACCGTGAGATCATGACCTCAACCAAAACCAAGAGTCCAACACCCAACTGACTGAGCCCCCAGGAGCCTCTGCAATGTGGGATATTTTTTTAAAAGCACAGGCTTTGGTGGGGATTCTCTCTCTCTCTCTCTCTCTCTCTCTCTCTGCCCCTCCCGTTCTCTCTCTCTCTTTCTCTCAAAATAAGTAAAATAGGGGCACCTGGGTGGCTCAGTTGGCTGAGCATCCAACTCTTCATTTTGGCTCAGGTCATGATCTCATGGTTTGTAAGCCGAGCCCCCCATTGGGCTCTGTGCTGACAGTGCAGAATCTGCTTGGGACTCTCTCTCTTCCTCTCTCTCTGCCCCTCCCCCTGCTTGTGCTCAATCCCATGTGTGTTTTCTTTCTCTCTCTCTCTCTCAATATAAATAACTAAACACTAAAACATATATAAATAAATACATAAATAAATTTTTTTTTAAAAAAAAGCACAGACTGGTGTAAGACTTGAGTTCTTATCTTGGTTCTGTCCCATGTCAGTTACATGACATTTGAAAATTGTTTTACTTCTCTGAGCCTCAGTATATTTATCTTTGTAAGGAAGTCACTGCAATGATATTAAATAATTCATGTATGTAAAGCACCCAATATGGGTCCTGACACAAAGGAGATACATAATAAACATTGAGCTCTTTCATTTTCTCTTCCCTTCATAATTAATCTATGTCTCATTTAGGCCATTACCCTTTGGATTTTGCTTCCTTTTAACTAAGGCCATGAATGACAAAATTTTCTAATCATTTTTATGAACTTTCAGCTTCTCACCAAGTATATAGTAATATGGGAGGGCTAGGTTGACAAAAGCTATAAGCTGCTTTTTCATTATGAATGGGCTTGTATTTGAGATCATGTCTCCCAAACTTTCTTTCTATATACATGCTTCCCACTTGTCATGTCTTCTTCCCCTCTAAACACCCCAAATCCAAGAACAGTGGGCACACTTGTAGGAAAAACCATTTTATTTTTCTCCCAACATTCAAAAGCTTTGGCTTCCAAAATGGGAATTTCTCCTCTGTAGAATGAATAATAAATGTTACTTCTGTTCTTGTAATTCCCTCATTTCCCCCCAAGGAATGTGAAGATACTAATCTGATTGGTGATAATAGGAAATAATTGAGCCAGCTTAGCTCCTCTGGGCTTTCTCTTTAGAGCTGCCTGACTGTAAGACAAACTACCCCTCTCCTCTAGCTTCCATGTAGTATCCCACATGGTCTGGAGGACCACAGAGTGAGAAGCAGATCCCCACTCTCCTTTCAACTACCTGGCTGTGTGCTCTGCAGATCAAATGTGCTCCTTACATGGGTCCCCAAGTATAGACTTGAGGTAAAGGAGTAAAAGACCTGATTTCAGCCATGGTTCTGTTCTCCAATCCAGCTTTTCTCAACAAAAAAGAGGATACTTGGATCTTAATGAACTCTTATGACTATTTCTCATTTGGCATGTCAGAGATCTCAACAGCAACCTACTAGTGTGAACAGGATTTAGTATAATCTCATATCTTCTATTTCTTCTCACTAACACATAATTATTGTAGGCACACTGTCGGAGGAGAACTATATACCATAAAGTACCTGCAGTCCAACCTCCCTCATTTTATAGATAAGGAAAATGAGGCTCAGAGAGATTGAGTCACTCAGGCTTGCATGAGTAGTCATTGGCAGAACTAGGGCTTGGAACCCAGGTGTTCTGATTCCTGACCCAGTTCTTTTGCCAAACATCATGTTGCCTCTTCTTAGCAAAGTATAATTCAAAGCAGGTCTCTGCTGGTGGACAAAATTCTCTGGACCCTCACATCAGTTTCAGACTCTCACCTCCTAGGTTTCCATCTTGTGTTCAGCCTGGATCCAATTATTATTAGCTTCTAGTCCTCTTACCCACCTGGCTATGAAGGATTGTGTACATCAGAAATCTGGGTACCCCCAACACATCTCCAGGCCCCAGGAGAACTGAAGAATCAGAGGTATATTTCCTGAAGCAAACCACTTAATTTGCAAGTAGCTTTTGTGTACACATTGCAGGAACTTTAGAGCATCAACATCTTTTCCATGGCTAAGCTTTATGCAGTTGTCTTATTCTTCCTTTTCCTCAATATTTAACATCATAGATTTAGAGCTCCCTAGATGTTCAAAGTGCTGTGGCAATGATATTTCACATCAGCATACAATTTTGTCTAATGACAAAATGGGCAGGATTCTCCTAAGAAATACATTTAACACATATACACAAGGTAATGGGTATAACCATTGTTGAATTTCCCAGCTATATGTACACTATAAGTCTAAAATCATGCATTTTCTAACTACCCCAACAAAGGCAGAGCAGATAGAGTCCTTGGGAAATGCACTGCTTGTGTAACTCACAGATAGATTGTATCTCCACTTTCAGCTCCTGACAATTTATACTTGATGCCAGTTTATTGGGTAGCATCAACAGCAGCTGGGGCCCCTGCTGTCTGAAGGGGAGGGAAGACCCAAGGAGTGAGCAGGATGGGTGACTGGTCTCTGGGAAGCCCAGGTGATAGAGACTGTCCGAGTGTATGTATGGGCATGTATGTGTTTGGTACTGGGAAGAACATAATGGTGATGTATGAAGAGGTGATCTACACTTCCCCTTATGCCCTGGCTTCCTGGAAGCTCTTAATTGGCAACAGTCGCCTTCCAAAGAGAAATGGCTGCTATAGTCACAGTGCAGGGAGACTCCAGGGCAGATCCTCCAGGCCATCAACCTGAATGACTGATGCTTTAATTATCCTAATGAGAGATTTATTTCTTAATGTGGATGGTAGTTTTTGGAAATATTCATCCATTTTATTTGTTTGCCCATTATCATCCCCATCAGCTTGAGTAGTGAACTGGACAAATACTACCTTTCATAAAGGAATTACAAAGGGAGAAAAGCCACTACCCAATAAGCAAGGGAAAGGAGGAAAGTCCTTTTGTTCTGGAGATGTTGAGAATCAAGCAATTAGTCATGAGTGCTCTGATTTGACCTTCTGGGAAAAATCCAAGAGGAAGGAGCAATGAGATAGATTTCAGGAGAAATCCAAAAGTGGAGAGTTTGTACCCCTCCCTTCAGATAAGGAATGTATTATTTGCTTACTCATGGGTAGGCAAACTGTATCTCTAACTCCAACTCCTAAAGGAGACCCCCATGCAAAGTGCTCCACTCTGACCAGGAGGCTGAGCAGAGTAAAAATGGTGGCACAGCACAGCTCACTGGAGAGAGCTACATTAGTATTTCCAAGCTTCCTTTAGCAGTCTGTAGCACCCGAAGTGTCCAGGATTTCCCACTAGCTCTGGGGCCGCAATGTGGATCATGGGGCCAACTGAAGCGTTTAGCAGGGGATTGCTATTTTAGAGGTTCAGTGGCCCCGGGGCAAAGGACTGTAGGGCACACCCCCCAGGTTTGTCTTAAGCGTAGAGCCCACCCTTGAATGATGGAAAGTGCTGACTGACATTAATAGTCAAGTTCAGGATTCACAGAGCCAATGCCTCAGGCCCTGATCAAGCTAAGAGAAGAGACTACGTGAAAGTCTGCCTGCCAAAGCTGCTATCATGTCCCCTCATACCTGTATCTACAAACACATGGAGTCTGTTTTCCTTCACCTTGAATCTGGTTGACCCTGCACTTTGTCTTGACCAATTGATTGTAGCTGAAGTGGTACGTGTAAGAGGCCCTACTCTGGCAGCTTTTGCTTTTGTTCTCTTGGAAGCCAGTTGCCTTGCTGCAAAGAAACTCAGGCCACACTTCTGAATGATGAGGGAAAAGACTGTGGAGGATAAAGATCATCTTGGACATTCCAGTCCCAGCCAATCTCTCAGCTGAGTACAGCCACGTGAATGACCTCAGCTACACCATGTCCACAGACTCCTGAAAAGTAATTGTTGGTTTAATGGTTAAAACATTGTTGGTTCAAGCCACTAAACTTTTGAGACAGTTTGTTACACATCATAAGATAACTGTAACAGACGCAATTCACAAGTCACAGATTTAATCAGTGGCATCCAGTCTGGCCAGAAACAAGCTGGGTCTAACACTTTGTAGTCAAAACCAGCAATGATTCAGAGGAGAGATAAACCTCGGGTATGAGGGCTTCTCTACTACCATTTGAGGAAGGAATAGTAAGAGGGAGAGAAACAACTTGGGAAAGGTGGTATGGTAGGTGGAACAATGGCCCCCTGTGAAAAATTACATTACATGGCAAGGGGGAATTAAGATTGTGGATGGAATTAAGACTGCTTTAAGACCAATTGATCTTAAAGTAGGGAGATTATACTGGATTATCTGGACAGACTCAGTGTGATCAGAATCCTTAAATGTGGAAGAGGGAGAACAGTCAGATCAGAGGAAAGAGACATAAGAACTCCATCAGCTGTTGCAGGCTTTGAAGAAGGAAGAATAGGACCATAACCCAAGGAATACAGGCAGCCTGTAGAAGCTGGAAAGTACACAGAAAGGGATTTTCCCCTCAAGCCTCCAGAAAGGAAACAGCTCTGTGGACACCTTGATGTTAGCCTAATGAGACCCATTTAGGACTTCTGAGCTTTAAAACTGCAAGATAATAGGGGCGCCTGGGTGGCGCAGTCGGTTAAGCGTCCGACTTCAGCCAGGTCACGATCTTGCGGTCCGGGAGTTCGAGCCCCGCGTCGGGCTCTGGGCTGATAGGTCGGAGCCTGGAGCCTGTTTCCGATTCTGTGTCTCCCTCTCTCTCTGCCCCTCCCCCGTTCATGCTCTGTCTCTCTCTGTCCCAAAAATAAATAAACGTTGGAAAAAAAAATTAAAAAAAAAAACTGCAAGATAATAAATTCATGTTGCTTTAAGTCGCTAAATTCATGTTCATTTTTTTATAGCAGCAACAGAAAACTAATACAGGTGGTAAATTGTAAGTAATTGCTCAAAATAAGACTATCTGAAGCTGGAAGAGACTGGAGATGGCTTTAAATGGCAATTTTCAGATTTTTCCCCCTCACATCACCCAGTGTGAAAAAGGCTGGAGAAATAAGATTAGATCATTTATGGAAAACAAAAAAGCTACCTCTTGGTTTTCCACACTCCTGAATATACTGAGTTAAATTTGAAACCTTGTTGTACCTTTCTTCTGAGGCTTCATTTTCTGTTAAAACCAACTGCCCTTGGAAGAGTCACACATTAAACTTTCCAGAATGAATGAGTTTATCTGATTGCTTCTGAAAACAGGAGTTGGGTGAGGGGAGGATGGAAGAGATACAGTCAAGGCTTGAGCACCTAGATTTCTTGGCAGGGAGGAGGAGGTAGGAGGGCAGGCTGGTTTTGACTCCCAGGCATGGCAGACACCCCCTGAACATACTGCAGTCCTTGAGCAAAGCTGTTATCAGTCCATTCAACATTGCACTTTACGAACAGTCTCAGAGGTGCCATAAACTCTGCATCGTGTGGCACTGAGCGCAGGTAGGAGTTCATTATGCCCAACAGCGAGACCAATCGCTTCATGTTACTCAGGGCTTTCACATGTACACTGCTTCTTTCTGCTGCATTTTAGATACCCGTGGTTCTAGTTCTGTAACTGCAGTCCCACATTTCATCATTGGTCTTCGACCGTCCAAAGTAAAGTCTTTTTGAATCAAAAGTTATTTTCAATTTTTATTTTATTATTATTTTTTAATTTTTTTAACGTTTTATTTATATTTGAGAGAGACAGAGCGTGAGCGGCGAAGGGGCAGAGAGAGATGGAGACAGAATCAGAAGCAGGCTCCAGGCTCCCAGCTGTCAGCACAGAGCCCAACGCAGGGCTCGAACTCACAAGCTGTGAGATCATGACCTGAGCTGACATCTGACACTTAACCGACTGAGCCACCCAGGCGCCCCTATTTTCAATTTTTAAAATAAATTTTTCTGTCACCATCACCAATTAGTATTCATTGCTCTTGAAATGACTGTAAACAATATAATGTTAGACAAAACACTAACTACTGAGTTACTGAGTAACTACAAAACACTTACTATTGAGTAAGTAGTACTGAAACACCACATTCTAAGCATGCCCCACACTGCTGTAACAATCACCAGTGATTTATCATCTCAAAGATACATATCTATGTCTCTTTGGTACTTTCTGGGCAGCTACCACAGATCCCTTGAATGCTCTGGAGTTCACCCTTAATTTAAATGAGGTTAAAGTCACTCTAACGCTGTGATTCTTAGAGGTTACTTACTCTCTCTGTAACCTCTATGTCCATATAAGAAAAAAGACAGCAGTGGAAATAATAATGCCCGCATCTTAGGGTCAATGTGATGATTAAGTAACTTAATTCACACAAAACACTTAATTCTAGGTAGAAAGTAAAGACTTGATGAATGCTAGTCCCTTTTTATACAGAAGTCAAAAGTTTAGAAATCAATACTTTTGCCAAATCACAAATATTTTTTCTCATGTATTGCCCACTTTTAGTCCACATAAGATAAATGTTTAACCCACTTTGCTCCCCTCATGTGAGGTTGGTGTCAGTGCCCACTTTTAGTACACATAAGATAAAATGTTTAGCCCACTTTGCTCCCCTCATGTGAGGTTGGTGTCAGTGCCCTCCACACCTAGAGTCCCTGGAAATATTTGAGAGGATAGTTGCTGTTTCCAGGTTTCCTTATCAGGCCTCCATTTCTGCTTCCCAGTCCCTGCCTTCCCCCATGTGGTTCCAATATCAAAATATTTAGTCCATCTGTCCCAGAAGGGTTTGGTCTTTCTCTTCATTTGTGCTTCTTGAAATAATATGCTCCTGAGGCACAGACTGTTCCTTCATCACTAAAAAAGGTCAAGCATTTATTAGTCTGTGTATAAACATGACAACAAAGGAGCCCTTGTAAAAATGGAATGTTCAGCTTGGATAGAACACAGAGGAGTTCCTCTTGAATCTGGCAAATTCCCTTGGATTTCATCTCCTTTAAATACACCATGTTAATGTCACTGTTTCTTTCTGGATTCTGGAGCTCTACTTATAAATCCTCATGAACCTTTGAGGTACAAATTTCTTCATTTATAGAGCCTATAAGTGCAATTGTTTTTAATTCAAACTCATTAACTGTTTCTTCAGATATACTGACCCTAGTTCTATGAATAGATGGTATGCTTTCCTGTGTATCACACAACCGCTTATCACAAAAAGGGGAAATGACCTTTCTTTGCCCACCAGCAGCCACTTCATACAGATGCTATTCCCATCCTTTTTGGTGGCAACTCATGGAAGACCAACCTCTGATTCACTTTCCTCTTTAGATGTACTCTTCAGATGACAGTAACCCAACACAGAACTCTCTCTATCATCTTGGTTTTCATGTCCATCATGGCAGCCAAGCACTATCTCCATTAGCCTGTTCCCTTTCTTGAACTCCAGTCCTTGCAGACAACATATATTATTATCTCTTTGTAAAACATACCCTCTGGTTCAGTGATATGCATAATCTGGGTTCTCAAATGGTTTCAGATTTCCATATTATCTCTTTATAAACTGTTGGTACTGTTCTTTACAGAAAAGTCTATTGCTTTCCTTACCAAAGGACTGAAGAAGATATGGATTCCATAATGAGGCATTTTCTAAACCAGTCAGTCTCAGGTAAATCCTGTCTTGGAAAATGGTGATCATGTTCCATGTCCCTTTAAAACTAGTGGAGTAAAAACATCCACCTCTTACTGAAGAGCTCAGATTTTATGTTTCTGGTGAGGATTGCAGGAATATAAGGCTCATTAAAACCAGTTTGATCAATCTGTTTCCTCTTCTGCTGAAGTTATCTCAGTATGAGAACATGCTACGTGAACAATAGAGTTGCTAATCTCTTCCTGCCCCCTTCTCCCCAACCCCCTTCCTCATCCTGCTCTCCTTTTCCCTTCTCCTCTTTTTCTCTCCCCTTTTTCTTCTTAACTTGACTTGCATTTTTGTCCAGGGCTGGCCAAGAAAGCAATAAGACTTGGAAAAGGATCCACAATATACTGGCTCACTAAATACTTGTTTTACTGCTATGAATTTCTCTGGTGTATGGCAGGAAATCACGTGACTGTACTTTTTCAACTTAATGTCAACTTGTATTATTTTGTAACTACATAAGTGAATGTCAGCCCTGAAATTTAGGGGCCTACCCTTCTCACAGGAAGTACAAAGTACATTTCATTCAAGTAAATGAAACAAACATCTGCTTTCAAGGGCTGGTCCCAACTTACTTTTCTAGTTTCTTCTAACATATTCATCACTTTCCTAACACACACACACACACACACACACACACACACACACACACACACTGCTATTAGCACATAATATTATTCCCTTTCCTTAAAGCTTAGGACAATTTAATACTTTACCTGTTTTTGGAATACCACCTTTCCCACTATCCCATTTTTACTGAAAAATTTTCTACTTGCTTTTAAGGCCGAGCTTGCTGCTGCCTCTTCTTGAAGTCTTCACTCAGTATCACTCTCTCCCTCCTCCTTACACTTACAGTGTTTTACTTCTCTTTTTTTTAATGTTTATTTATTTTTTATTTTTGAGAGAGAGAGAGAGAGAGATTGAGAGAGAGCGTGAGTAGGGAAGGGACAGAGAGAGAGGGAGACACAGAATCTAAAGCAGGTTCCAGGCTTCAGATGTCGTGGGGCTTGAACCCACAAACCTTGAGATCATGACCTAAGCTGGAGTTGGAGGCTCAACCAACTGAGACACCCAGGCACCCCTCACAGTGTTTTACTTCCTAAATGCACTCTTGCTTTCCCTTTGTTTGCCATTTTTTGTTTGCTCCTCTTATTCTCCCCCTACAATGCAACTTCCTTCATGGTAGGAAATGTCTCTGTATACTACAATCTAGCATAATGGCTACCATAATATAAGCAATGGAATGTTTCATGTCTTAGTTTACTCTTTGTTAAGCTCTGGGAGAATGGTTTTCAAATTCCAGGCATTGGGGGGGAGAGACAGAGAGTATCTACCAATCAAGATATAGGATGCACAGTAGAAGGTTAAGGTGAATGTATATCCTGACATAGGTATCTGGTAGTCACTCGGATTCATAGGTCTGGGATTGAGAAGAGATCAAGACTAGATATAATGAGTTGGAAGTTACCAGTGTAGAGGTGAGAAGTAAAACCACAGGAGTGGGTGAGAGCACTGAAGAACTGAAGAGGATGGAGGATAAGCCCCAAGGAAAGACAACATTTAAGGATGAATCAAGGACAGGGTCCAGCAGCAGACTCCAGGAAGGAATGGTTTTAGAAATAGGCAAAGAACAAGGGAGTGAGGTCACGGAAGCTGAGAGAGGAGTCAAATTCAAGAAGGAAGGAGTGGTGATTGAGCTCAAATGCTACAGAATAAAGGGTACAAGGTCAATGTAGGAATTTTATTTTATTTTAATTTTTTAAATGTTTATTTATTCATCTTGAGAGAGAGAAAGCGTAAGTTGGGGAGTGTCACAGAGAAGGAGAGACAGAATTCCAAGCAGTCTCCACACCATCAGAGCAGAGCCTTATGCAGGGTTCAAACTCACAAACTGTGAGATCATGACCTGAGCCGAGATCAAGAGTCAGACACTTAACTGACTGTGCCACCAAAGCACCCCTCAATATAAGAATTTTAAAGGAAGGAAGTGAAAATTTCTTTTGGAAGGTTCTTATTTTTAAGGATGAAACAAGTAGTTGATAATTAAAACCTAACAGGTCTAGTGTATGGGAACCAACCTCTCATTAAGACAATTACAGGGGCACCTGGGTGGCTGAGTTGGTTACACAGCCAACTTTTTGCTCAGGTCGTGCTCTCAGGTTCATGTGTTCAGGCTCCACATCAGGCTCTGTGCTGACAGCTCAGCCTGGAGCCTGCTTTAGATTTTCTCTCTCTCTCTCTCTCTCTCTCTCTGCCCCTCCTCTGCTCATTCTCTCTCTCTCTCTCTCTCTCTCTCTCTCAAGAATAAATAAACATTTAAAAAAAAAAAGGCAATTATAGACCTGGGGCCATTGGGTGGCTCAGTCAGTTAAGCATCCTGACTCTTGATCTGGCTCAGGTCATGCTCTCATGGTTGTGAGATCCAGCCTCGCCTGGGGCTATGTGCTGACAGTGAGAACCTGCTTGGGATTCTCTCCCTTCTCTCTCTCTACCCCTCCCCTGCAAGCACAAGCATGCACACACTTCTGTGTGTGTGTGTGTGTGTGTGTGTGTGTGTGCGCATGCTCTCCCTCTCTCTCTCTCTCTCAAAATAAATAAATAAACATTAAAAAAAAGACAATTATAGACCTCATCAAGTATCATCAAGAAAACTATATTCCAATCTGAATTTCCTTGTTCCTATAAAAGGGATTACAGGAACATGACAGAAACTTTTCTCCACACCCTGTGACTACATTAGAGTCACTGAGGAACTCCAAGCCATATTCCCTCCCTAGATGATGAAACCCAATCTTGTTGTGGGTCACTGTGAGAGGGTTCTCAAGGAAAGCCTTTGAGGACATGAAGAAAATTATCTACCACCACTGAGCCTAAGGAGTAACAGAAGAGGGGCACTTAAAAGCAAAACATGCCTTGAGAGAAGTATCTAATTTATTACTATAATGATAATGGTTACCACAATTTAATTTATATTAATTTGTATTTATCTTATTTATATTAAAAGAAAATGTGGACTTCTTTCTGAAATGGATTAAATTAATATCAACACAAAAACAATAACATTTTTTTTCCTCATTTTACTTTTGGGGAGGAGAGGAGACCCATCTGTCTATTCTTTCATTCATTCTTACCTCCACATACCCATCCATCTCTCCATCCATCCATCTGTCTGTCTGTCTGTCCATGCAAATCACATTTTAAGGCCCTCTTATTTACTGGGCCTTATGCAAGTTCCCGGGTCTACAAAAGTGTAAAGACCAGATGTCAGATCTCAACATAATCACCATGTAGTATATAGGAATTTGATCTAAAATATCACTTAAAATTAAGCCAGGGATCAGGATATATATCATTTTAAAAAAATAAAACCAAAAGATACACTTCAGGCAGCATCTGTGTACTTCTTCAGTATACTAATGCTCCCTGACATTATTGCTATCACTGATAAATGTCAAAGGGGAGAGTGATATTTTTGGAGCTGATTTTTTTTACCCTCTTACAAAAATAGATTATAAACACATACGCATATGTCATAGAAAGAACTTAGGCTAATATTTTTATACAGGGACAAGCATTAGCATATTTTTAAAGTTCACAGTTACATTTCCGTTGTTGGTTATAATCATCTGTTAGCTTGAACTCCTTATTTTATGATAACTAACAAAACCTATTGATATGATGTAATCTGCTTAAATTTCACAAATGAGAATTTTAGTCAAAGAGTTTCTGAAGGAGGCTGTGTGATTCAATATTTTCATGCAACCAGCTTCATAAAGGCATAGTGCTAACTTAAACCAACAAATAATTATCCTTAATAACACAAAGCTATAATCGAACTCAATTCATGAATATTTCATTTTTAGGTAGTTCTTCCCTGTCCATGACATTAGTCTAAGTCAGTATTTAGTTATAATTTACATCAGGCATGTGCTTTGGGGAAAGACCATATACACTAAGGCAAAGCACAAATGAGTCAAAAGTTATCCGGGCATCATGCTACTTTGCCATAGGTCCCTTTGCTCTTCTTGGAAGGCTGTAGGTGCCTCCAGTATTGGAAAAGGCATGAAAGTTAATCTGGATTGCTAGTCAGACAAGTGAAAGATATAACACTTTTCATAAAAGTCTCTGGAAAAAGTTAAGGTTTCTCTAACCTTAGACGTCCTACCCTCATTTAAAGCCCCTTGCTTGATATGTTGGCAGTTGGAATGCCATATCATACAACATACTATGCTTTCTTTAATTCAAGGAGACTGTTGGGGCACAGTGTCAAAACAGCAGGCACAAAGGCCACAGGAGCTTTCATTATTCTCACAGATGAGTCACAGATTGCATCACAGATTGCAGCCTGATGGGTAAAGACCAGTACTAGTGGAATACTGAAGTCACAAACTTCATTTTCCTACTCTACTCAAACAACATTAATTAGTCAGCTCTGCTGCTATAACAAACACCCCCAAATCTCAGTTACAACTACAAAGGCTTTTTCTGGGATCTGGAATAAAAAAGACATGTGCATTAAAATTAGCCTCATGTCTTCTTCATTCCAGATCCAGGCTGAAAGAGCCTTTGCCATTTTTGGACACGGCATTCTTAAGGCAAAGAAAAAATAGCAAGAGAGCTGCTGGAAACATACAATGGTTCTGTCTTAGTCAGTTCAGGCTGCTATAACAAAAATACCATAGAGTAGGTGGCCTACACCACAAATATTTAGGTTTCCCAATTCTGGAGGCTGGGAAGTCCAAGACCCAGATACCAACAGATGCAGTATCTAGTGAAGGCCCCCTTCCTGGCTTATAGGAAGTTCTCCCTGTATCCTCACAAGGCTGAGACACAGTTCATCTCTTTCATGTCTCTTCTTATAAGGGTACTGATCCCATTCATAAGGGCTCCACTCTCGTGATATAATTGCCTCCTAAAGACCCTACATTCAAATAGCATCATAGTGAGAGTTAGGGTTTCAACAACCCTATGGGTTGGGTGGAAACAAACATTCAGTTCATAGTTTGGCTTGGATGAGGCATAGCAAAGGTTACCCACATATCATTGACTAAAGTACTCACATGCCCAGGCCTGACTTCGAAGGTACAGAAAGTGCATACTCCTCAACTGGAGGCATTGCAGGTATGTGATCCACTGTCAGAAAGGCCGAGTTTCTGGGTATGAAAGCACAGTCTACCACACCATGTTTCTTGCTGTAGTCCCCAGCTGATTCTCCAGACTATTCCTTCAGCCCTCTCGTCTTCCTGCTAGCTCAAGGGGGATACTGTGGGGTTCCATGGAGAAAGACTGCACAAGAAGTGAAGCTGTAGCAGCTGTTGTTTCTACTCTTCCTAGTTTTGTTCTCATCAGTGTCTGAGTGCAGAAGGCAGAGTGGGTTGGGGAGAACTGCAGATAAGAGGGAAGACAAATGAGGGAATGGAGACTTCTCTCATGGACCCAAGGGGTGTTTGGGGCAGGGCCAGGGCAAAAGACAGAATGACCTTTAATGTATATCGCTAGAGGGCTGTGCCTGAGAAAATGTAATTAAGCCCACTCCTCAAGGCCATGTCCTCTTCAATTAATATTTACTGAGCACCCACTGAGACACTGGCCCTGTACTCAGAACTGCAAACTGTCTTGGGCTGGGAAAAGCTCTGTCTAATTTGCACATTAAAAAGCACACAGACAGAGGAAACCCACCTTTTTTCCCCTTCCCGGTCACCCTGGGAGAGAACCTCTTCTCTTCTTCATTCATGTGTGGAATCCCAATTAAACATAGTAAACAAAGGAAACTTCTTACATTGTAATTTTCCTCCCTCTCCCCTTGCTTTATTTGCAGTCTGGATTTATTGCTCAAGAATTGCCTCCTTTAAACATCATCCCCTATTAACCAGAGAGATAAAAGCCATAAAGGGAAAGGGAACTCCTTCAGTTCTCTTTGCCAGTTGTGAGACAGAACAGCGCCTTTACAAGGGGAGTTGACATCTGTTGACTGAGACTGCCTGTCCTGCACCAGGGCTGTGCTCATGCTCAGAATGCAAACTGCAGCCATCAGAGACAGAGCCTGGTTTGGTAACTGCTTGAGCCCAGAGCAAATGTGCTTGGGCACTAGAAAAGAAATTGTTTAGTTTTAAAGCAGATGTACGTTCTTAACATGGTTGGCTTGTGCAGCAATAAAATGCGGGAATTTTTTTTCCCCCTTAGTCTATCACAACTGTTAGAGTACATATTGTAACTTAAGACAGGGCAATTCACAGGGCACCTGGGTGGTGCAGTCGGTTAAGCGTCCGACTTCAGCCAGGTCATGATCTCACGGTCCGTGAGTTCGAGCCCCGTGTCAGGCTCTGGGCTGATGGCTCAGAGCCTGGAGCCAGTTTCTGATTCTGTGTCTCCCTCTCTCTCTGCCCCTCCCCCATTCATGCTCTGTCTCTCTCTGTCCCAAAAAATAAATAAACGTTGAAAAAAAAATTTTTTTTTAAGACAGGGCAATTCTATCACAATTCCATGTAATATTTAGTCCCTATAACAGGATGGAACTTAAATTAGCATCATAGATAGAAGGCATTTCATTTTCTCATGTATGGTACAATATTAGGAGCAAACAACATATGTCTCCATGGTTATAAACAAAGGTGTCATGTTTGCAAAACAGATCCTATATGTAGAACATCTATAAATGGGATAAAATATGGGGTTTTCTTTGGTGGAAATAGTGTTAAATATTTGAATCCACATGATCTTTGTAAGAAAGCTTTCTCCTTCTCTGTGAATATCAATAAGCATTGTCTTTGCATTACCTTTCTCCAAACCCAAGTTCTTGGCCTGTTCTTCCTCTGTGACCTTGGGAAATCAACTAGTTTGAGATTCCATTTCTTGTCTTATAAAATGAAGATGTTGAGTTAGATTAGGGTTTCTCTAGCTTTATTCTGAGGAACATCCTTTCTAAGGAAATTAATAGGGGTAATGTTTTTTAAAGGGGGTTCCATGGTCAAATAAGTTTAAAAACTGTGACATTAAACGAAATCAAACACATTTCTTTACTCAGAACTTTAATATACTAGTAGTATTCATTGTGATTCAGCAAGAGGGAGATACAGCACAAACATTGTTTCCCTCATTTTTTTAACCAGAAAACTTTTTCTTGGAGATCGTTTCTCAGAACCATTCTAAACACTAGGCTTTAAAGAACTTCAACCTATGATATTCCATGACTCTACTGACTGTTCATTCTGCCTAATTTCCCAATTTCTCTCACCTATTGCAGGAAAAGAACTACCTGAGCTCCAATTCATTCATAAGGTAAAAGTCCATTTGTTCTTCATTCTTTTTTTCCCCCTGCAATTTATTTATTTAGAGAACTTTCAAACCCATGAAAAAGTTGAAAGAATAGTACAGTAAGTATATACTTTGCACTTAGATTTGACAGTTATTAACATTTTGCTCCAATCTCACACTCTGTCTCCACACACATACTTTATGTACCATATATATAATTTTACCACTGACCCATTTGAAAATAAATTGCAGACATCATGACACTTTATCTGTACATCTAAGACAAGAACATTCTCTTATATAACCTTAGAATCATTACTACACATAAGAAGTTCAATACTACTAATTAATATCATCTAATGATAACTCTGTATTTAAATTTCCTTAATTGACCCCAAAATGTTTTTTATAAATTTTTTCAAAATCCAAGATCCATTCAGGGTTCACACATTGAATTTTGTTATGTCTCCTTGACTTTGATCTAGAACCATCTTTCTAACTTGTTTCTTTTAAACAAAATTAACTTTTTTTGAAAAGTCCATGTCATTTATTTTGTAGGCTAACATTTTTAATTTGTGAGATCGTTTCCTTATAATTAGATTCAGTTTAAATATTTTTGACAAAAGATTAATAGGTGATAATGTTGTATACTTCAGACTGCCGCATCTCAAGAGGGATATAATATCACCATCTTGTTATTGGTGGTGTTTCAACTAATAGCTTGGTTAAGACATTATTTGTTATGTTTCTCTATAATAAGGTATCCTCTCCCCTTGGTAATTAATAAATGATCTTGTAGTCAATATTTTGAGACTTGTGAATAACTTTTTTCCCAACCACCTTTCACCCAATAGTGTTAGCATTTATTGATGATTGTTGCCTGGATCAAATATTACACTGGTATTGCAAAATAGTGATTTTTTTTCCCCTAATGTCTCATCACTTCTACTTTGTTAGCTGCTATTCTTCTATAAAGAAGAGTCTTCCCAGGGCACCTGGGTGGCTCTGTAGGTTGAGCGTTGAGGTCATGAGTTCACCATTCGTGGGTTCCAGCCCCACGTTGGTCTCTGGGCTGACAGCTCAGAGCCTGGAGCCTGCTTCGGATCCTGTCTGTCTGTCTGTCTGTCTGTCTCTTTCTTTCTGCTCTTCCCCTGCTCATGCTCTCTCTCTCTCTCTCTCTCTCAAAAATAAAAAAAATTAACATAAAAATTTTTTTAAAAAAAGAATTATCTTCCCTTTCTCTCGTTGAGTATCATGATGTATAGATTCTCTTTTTTCATTCAATGCTTTATAAACTATTATTATAATTCATTCTTTTAACATTTATTCAGAGACTACTCTGTGCCAGATACTACAGTGAGATTTACCTAACGTTAATCTTAGTTTACTTTACTTTTCCCCATGGTACTTAAGGAAACTATCAGTGGCACGTGGACAAGTAATCCAGATTATTGTATTGGCCACCATTTTGCTACAAAGTTTTGACAGGAGGGAGAGAGAAATGAAGATGGGGATGGGAGTGGAGCAAGATCTCCATATTGCAATTATCATTCCCCTTTTGTAACTTTGGCCAGGCTACTGTGGTTCCTACAATCATCAATGGCCATCTAAATCATCACACAGGAAATAAAAATCAACGACTATCTCTGTCAAGCTATGCTGGACCTACCTCAGAAGGCAGGCAATTCCAACACCAAGAACTCAGCCTCAATCCCTGAGCTCAGGATCCATAGAAAGAGAATAAATTCTGTTTCTACTCTGAGCGCAAAATAGGTCATTTAACTACGACCCAAGTCATTAGGAAGATCAGGGGAAATATGTCCATGTCTTTAACATATAATAGGTTCTTAAGCAAATATCATGGTAAAAAAGGGCTTGGGCAACACAGGAACCGCAGAGAACCTCCCTGGACAAACAGGCTACACATCTCAAACAGGCAGCATCCTTACCTCTCTGGAAGGATCTGAATGATGGATTCCAAATAATTAATCACAAAACAAATAAAAAAACAGGCTTCAGCATAGTCTGCTTTCAGTGGAAGGATAAAGGACCCTCTGTTTTCCTGGGAAAGAATAGACTGACCCATCTTGGTCAAATTTTCCAGTGGAAGGAGGGTTGGGAATGTTATACAAGGGGGGACCTCTTGCAGTACAAGCCTGTATGCCCTAGGGCCCTGCTGACGAACAGAGGTCAGAAAACCTATCCAAAGGATGTACAATCTTTTGGGTTTAATTTTGTTTCTTTTAGGGGAAGGTTTCTGCTCCCTGTGGAGTCTAGGAACAGCTCCTCCAGCCCCAGAATAACTCATGGTCTGTGTTCCTAATGGGGAGGGCAAGCAGAGACTGGGTTAAGCCAGGGAATCAATAGCCAGAGGGTGATTGTGATACCTGGAACCTTTGTTACCTCAAAGTTTACAAAACTTTAACATCTGAGGCTATGGAGGAAGATTCTCCCAGCTGACAGAATACCTCCAAAGGGATAGGGGCCAAGTGGAAAAAGCCCAGGTTTTAGGGACCACAAAACTTGAATTCTAATGCCATCCCTGAAATGTACAAGGTATAAAACCTATGCAACTTAGTTAATATCAGTTCCCTCATCTGTGAAATAAAAAAATACCTCAGAGATGTGTTGTGAAAATCATTTTAAAGAAGGTAAAGCATGTGTGTCGCTTTATTAGTTAGGATTCCTTTCATTTCGGGTAACAGAAACCAACCTGAGCTAGTTTAAAAAAAAAAAAGTGAGAGAGAGAGACCAGAGAATTAATTATAAGGTAATGATATCTCATCATTCTTTTTTTTTTTAAGTTTATTTATTTATTTTGAGAGAGAGTGAGCAAGCAGGGTAGGGGCAGAGAGACAGGAGAGAGAGAATCCCAAGCAGACTCCATGCTGTGAACACAGAGACAGATCCCACAAACTGTGAGATCATGACCTCAGACAAAATTGAGAGTTGGATGTCTAACCAATTGAACCACCCAGACACCCCGATATCCTTTCATTCTTAAAGTCAAGACTTTAGCTAAGCCTCATAATGAGGCTAGAATCAAGACATAAAAGTCATGGGGTGTCTGGGTGGCTCAGTCAGTTAAGTATCTGACTCTTGGTTTTGACTCAGGTCATGATCTCATGGCTCATGGATTCAAGCCCTGTGATGGGCTCATGCTGACAGTGTGGAGCCTGCTTGGGATTTTCTTTCTCCCTCTCTCTCTGCCCCTCCCCATCTCACACTCACACATTCTCTCTCTCAAAATAAATTTAAAAAGTTAAAAAAAAAAGACATAAAAAGTCATCAGGAGCCATTGTAGCTTCTCTTTGTATATCTCTTTTGTTCTCTCTTCTAGGTCAACAGAGCTGACATTGTGACTGTCCATAGCTTTTGAGTCTATGTATCCCTTTCTAAGACAACACAGAGGGAATGGGAATCCCATAATCCCAATTCCAAAGTCTCACAAAGAGTCTGATTACTTCCCTTATAACAGGAGTTCATTGTGCATGAGTGTATGGCAGCTGGGGATAGTGGGAGGGAGCAGTAGGACTGGATAGCACAAATGTGGCTAAAAATGCTCACCTGTGGTTAGTGGTATAGCTGAGGGGATAGTCTATAGGCTGGGTAGATGTTCTAAAATGTTTCTACAGGTACCTACCTTGCTATTTGTCACATAATGAGGGTGTTAGTTTTTCTTTTTCCTTCATCTTATACTAGATATGATGCATCTAAGAGAAGAGCTGAGAACAATTGCTCAGATTATTCTGGGACTTTTTGATTACTGATGGAAATCATAGGCTCAACATGGTATTTGGCAATAATAACACCACTGAGATAAATAAGGAAAGCTGTGTACTTTTTAGACCTTCCTTGTTCTTCCTAAATTTGGCTTCTAGCTGTGTTCTCTGAAATGTATCTGCCCACCCTTGGAAAATTCCTTGTTTCTGGTGATATGGTGGCAGGAACAATCCTTCTATGAAGAAAAGTGTTCTGTATGGAAGCAGGTGGGTTAGGAGGTACTGGTAGGGCTAATGGTTGAAAAAAATACTAAGAACAGAATTGCTACAGAAACATAGCTGGCTTTTTCCTATTGTAGCAGACCACATTCCCAAGTGTAGCTACTGTGGACAAAGCCAATACTCCTTCCTTCCTTCCTTTCATAGAATAAATGTTTACTGAACTGAATACTGTGCTTTTGACAGACATACAAAGAAAAGCACTCAAGATGTTTTACATGATCACCTTTTTCTCCTGGCAAAGCAGAGGGCTCAGACTGGGATTTTAGAAATCAGGGCTGGGCACTAAAGTAGAGAAGATTGTCCCCTAATTATAGGATGCTAGTCAAAGTGGCACTGGGTAAGGGCAGCCCAGGAATTGAGGAAGGCCAAAGAACTCAGACCAAGAGAGTAAATGGAGAGCATGGATCTAGACCAAATGGTCAACAAGGATGAGCATGCAAGGCAGAGCCAGCGGGCTGATATGACCCTGAGAGGCTATAAACAACCCAAGACAAGAATCTCTTATGGAAAGCCCACAGGCCGTGGCCTAGGAGGGACCTCTGAAGGTACCCAGGACTTTTGGGCCTAGGGAGAACAAAAAAGAGTTCTGAAGGGAGAAATGTTTTCCACACCAAACACCTTTCTTAATAGGTATTTATTTATTTATCTTTAAAGATTTTATTTTTAAGTAATCTCTATACCCAACATGGGGCTCCAACTTACAACCCCAAGATCAAGAGTTGCATGGTCTATCAACTGCCCCTTCTTCCCACTACCCTATTTCCTGCCCATCCCTGAACGCAACTTGCAAAATTGTAATGAAAGAAACATATTTCTATAGATTCACTACTGAGACTGAAGTATGCTTTCAGGAGTTTAGACCAAACATAAGCTCTTAAGAAACAACAGTGTATATGTAGTCACTTGAGCACAAATTTCTTTACATCACCATTGAAAACAAATTATGTCTGGGTGGTAAAATATATTAGATGAGTTTCAGGGTTTTCCCAGATTTTGAGGCACCATTTTATCTTCATCCGTTGTCATTTGTCTCTACTATGTTTCTCAACCAATTGAAAACCCCCAAATTAGTGGGAAATACTTAATGAGTAATGAGAATCACTTGAGTGGCAAGTTGTATTTGACTAAATAGCCCAGCCATGTCTTTGCTATTGATATAAATGCTTCCATATTATATTTACATTATTATATCCATTGTAAAAAAGTATATTTCAACAGTGCAAAAATAATGTGACAGGAAGGCAACCTTGGGATGTTATAAATATCAGATAAGTCATAACTATAATGATAATATTAGAATTTATCTTCAGAATATAAAGGTTGAATTTACCAAGAGGACACAAATGAACAATAAAGATTTCCTTATTGAGTACAGATAAATTTCAGATCTTTGATAATCTTGTTAAATACTAGTAGTTCCTTATTCTTAAAGCCTTCCCTTAGTCTTAAGACTGCTCATTGCTTTTATAAGTGCTACTTTTTGTTGTTTTTTCTTATTTGATGACTTCTACTAAAACATTAGTGTGGTATCAGGTATCAGATAGTCTCTTTCTTTCTGTGCTTCTGCTTTTCTCTTCCCCCAATTCCTTTCCCATCTCCTTTGTCCCCACAATTCCTCGCATTCTAACTCTAATAGTAGAAGCAAGGAGATAAACAAGGAAAATAAAATGCAAATAAGAAGTAGATATTGAATAACAGGAGAGACAGAAGTATAGCACCCATGTACCCCCTTTCTCTACCTAAACAAATATCACTTTTGCTTCAAGGCCATAGCATTAGTCTATGTGGGCTGCCATAAAAAAGTACCAAAGACTCATACAACAGAAATGTATTTTCTTGCAATTCTTGAGGCCAAGATGTTGGCAGGGCTGGTTTCTTCTGAGGTCTCTCTTCTTAGGTCGTAGATGGTCACCTTCACCCTATGTCTTCACATGGTCCTTCCTAATATCCTCTTAGAAGGATCTCCAGTCATATTGGATTAGGGGCTATCCTAATGACGTCATCTTAACGGTCTTTAAAGACCCTATTTCCAAATACAGTAACTTTCTAACTATTGGAGGGTTAGAACTTCACCCCAATATTAATTTGGGGTGTCACAATTCAGCCTATAATAGCCACCATTATCTACCTTTACCAAATACTGCTTCTCTGCCACACCAGCCTACCCTGGGGTTGACTATCCACAGCCTTAGTGATCTCTGACATTATTTTAGCAGCTGATTAAATGTAATTGGATACTTAGGGACATTGTCTTGAGTGGTTTTTAGATAAAAGTAATTTCTTCCCCAACAAGATCCAGGAACACAGATATAGTTTTTAATCCCACTCAATACCTAGAACTCAGTCAGCACATTAGTAGATAGGCTTACAATAAAACAAAACCAATCTCAAATGAATTGAAAAAGAAAGTCTCAGTCTTTTAGTTGCTGTGTTAGTACATTTTATCCCTTTGAGAAAAAGCCCACTACAGGCAAGACTGTGCCCTCTCTGCAGAGAAAGCAAAGGAATTAATTCAGTTGGTCCAATGAAAACTAAAACTTGGACAATTATCAGAATCCTTTGTCTTTCTGATATGATTTTTAAGTATAGTGCTGTGAGAATTTTATAAATGGGTGAATTCCAATACTTTCATATATTTGGCTGAAAAGATTTTGCTTATAGGAGCTTAGTTAACTTTGAATGATAATCATTAAAAGTTGTGATAGTAGCAGTGATCCTTCTTTCTGGAATAAGTTTACAACACTGCAACCTGAAAGCAAATCCTGAAAATTGTTGTCAGCAGAGGTACTGTCTACATTTTGTTTTGCACAATTTCATTTTTCCACTTACAGTGTTACTTCATATGCCCTTCTTAACTTTACAAACATGGTGGGTAAATGATTTTGCTGTGACCATGATCTTCAGGAAGTTATCTGACTCTTCACCTCTGCATAACTACATCAGACTCTTTCAGAGCTCACTTTACTCACACCCAAGGGTGTGCACCAGACCAAAATGACTGTTCAGTTATATTCTCTCATTCATTTGAAAATTCAGGCTCAAAGAGATGAAATTTATGTTGTTTTCCAGACTCTTTGGGGAGGTAAGCAAATATCTACCTTATTGAAAAAAATCTTAATTCTTCAGCATAAGAAATAAAAGCCAGATTGAGAGAATCCAGAATAACCAAAATAATGATTTATGTTATCTTCGAAGATAGCTCTAAAGAGAAATTAACCATCATTATCATGTAGATGGTGATAAAGAGGGAAATGACAGGTCATGGAAAGTCTGATTTAATATTTTCTGAACTGTTCATTCTTAAACAACCAGGATAATAATAATGATGGCAGTGGTAATTCTCAAAAGGAATTAGACATTTGCATACCGCTCAGCCTGTGAGATGATAGCCATTTGGAAAGACGAGGATGTTGTTGGGCAGGTAAGAAGCTATGCCCAGGAATGCTAATTGCCTCCTATTGTGATGACCATGGTTTCATTTATTACCATGGGCTAATGGCTTTACTTACATTACCTGATTGAATCCTCACAACACTTAATGAGGTGGGCACTGTTCTCACGGTTTTACAGATGAGGAAACTGGGGAGTCAGAGTTTATGAAACTTGCCTAAAGTCACAGAGCATAAGGAGGAGAGAGAGGAGTGCCAACATGTATGCTCCTTGAGATCGTCAGACCCAATTTACTGTATGAAATTAAAGGCATAAAATTTGGGCGGGAGAAATATTTCCCAAAGTTACATGCTGGTTTTTTTTAATCCTCTATAATGTATATCCCCAGTCCAATTTCTTCAAGAGCTGTCCCCATTCTCAGTTTGCATAGTGTAAAATTTTTGGAAACAAACCTGCCAGAATGACTGAAGGCTTCACCCAAGAGTTTCCACATTGCATTAAATAATAAAGTCTCCAAACTGCCTGAAAGATAATTATTTATGTATGAAATAATTATATTGTATTTTGATATGAGAAAATTTCTCTCCTCAAAGTCTATAGGAATAACCACCCCTTATGGCTGAAAACATTAAGAGGAGTGGCTTTTACTTTCGAAAGATTGCAAAACACTTTCCCAGCACCTTCATTTCAGAAAGTAATATTCCTATTGAAAGTTCCTTTAGACTTTTCCCTGAACCGGGTCTTCTGTGACCCTGGCTTCCAGAGCTGTCATCTGCAATGTCTGCTCTGGTCTAAGGAGGAGCCCCTCACCTTCGCCGTCCACAAAGCCCAGCCTCAGGAGCGAGAGGGAGGAAGAACAAGCCCAGTTGCTGTCACAGTGAAAAATTTCTAGTGAGGCATAAGCCTTCACACACATAGATAGTTTCAAGAGAGATTTCAGCCAGACCTAGCAGTCCCAGTAGTTGTCAGAGACTCTGGTTGATTCCCACCTTCAGCAAAAATCCTTTAGGGCAGCAAGCGCAGCAGGAAACCTGTCATTAACAACCACCATAGTGTCACATCAGCGATTCTCAGGAGTGTCGGCTCCACTATTTAACTCAGCTATTTACCTCATCTGGGAGAGCTTTGTTTGATTGTCAGAAAATAGAACATGTACATTTGTCTGTCATAAACACACACAAGCTCTCCAGAGCACAAATAAACAAAACGATCATGTACATTGGTAAATGTGTTTGCATTATTTAACCAAACCAGATGAAGCATGTGAATAACCCTGCATATCAAGTACCATCGAGTAACTCACTTGTAATCTGTCTTGTACAATACAGCCATTGCCACTCATTCCACTCACCCAATTCAGACCCTGGAAATGTACTATTTTTAGACTGGCTTTGTACACTACTATTTACAAAGCGCACTGTTAAATCCTTTGAATAGCAGCCAAGAAGTTGGGTGAGAACCTAGAAACCTGCCACACAGATCAGCATCCTAATCAACCCTGGGACAGCCAGCGCTAAAGATCTGCCTTTGTTTCCTTTTCTTCTTTCCCTTTGTCTCCACAGGAATATCAATGTAAAAAGGCAAGGGGACAAAGAGGTGGGCCTTATCTGTTCTTGTTGTTCAAATGGGTTGCTTTACTCACTCTCCTAGATAACAGCCCATGTGTCAACATCTTTGGCAGTTTAAGTTGTTCTTTGTCAAAACCACTTTTGGAAACGATTTGACCATTTATTTACTTGGAAGCCAATGTGAACGTAGCAGGTGCGTCATGGAAAACTCTGACTTAGGTGCTTCACAGCAGTTTGGATTTGGTCACATGACAGCCCACTGCTCCTGGCCAATCCACTGCTGGTGAGCTGGCCAAGTGGCCACACGGGAAGGAGGGACAGAAAAGAAAATAGTAGGCAAAGTGTTGGCGTGAGGCAGGTGGTGGATGAGGCAATCGCAGAGAAAGGATTGCAACACCAGGGAGGAGATGAAGGGCCTCATCATTTGGCAGCCAACAAGAAACCTGAAGGAACTAAGTTTGGCTCTGTTTCTACAGCTTGAGAAAAGCTGAGAACGGAAGCAATGACTGGGCTAATTCTGGACAAAATTTTTTAAAAATGATTTTTGAGAGGAATCCAGATCCTTGCTTCAATTCTTAGCTTCTATGTAAATTGCTCATTTTCCAAAATTCTTTAATTTTTTTCAGGTGACTTGAAGTGATTTGTATTTCATGGGATCATTGGAGACATCCCCGGTAGCCTAAAATGTGAAGAGTTTAATCCTTTTCCTTTTGCTCACCTTCCTCATGGTGCCATTTTGTTTCTTCCCTTAGCCTGGATTGGCCAGTGAAAGTGGTAAAGCCAGACTGTAGCCAAACAGTGGTATCCTGTCCTACTCCTGTACCTGTACTTGGATGTCCTCATGTTCTCCACAGTAGTATATCTTTCTCCTTACAGAACTAGTCAGAGAAATAGAAATGGATTTTGAGTACTTTGGATGAAAAGTGGTTCTGAATCTAAGGCATTTTTATTATTTCAAGTTAATAGGGTCTTTATATTCTTTATAATATTAGAGATATTTTATGAGAAAGTAGTGTGCCAAAATGATAAACAACAATGACAACAAAAGTTATCTGCTTTTCCAGCCCATGTGTGCCAGGTACTATTCTGGACACTTTATACAGTATCTCTACCCATACCAACAGCTCTGCAAGTTAAGTATCATTTTCCACATTGTGAGAGAGCACTGAGAATTAGAAGGGTACTCTGGCAAGGTCACCAGCCAATCAATGGCAGATCTGAAATTCAAACCTAGGTTTGTTGTGTCCTTTCTACCACACAAGGCAACACCATTTGCAAATGTGAACCCATTCCAAGCTGTCAAAGGGAAACTGGCTTTACCTTGATGAATGTCAAGTGTATATATATATTGGGTTCAGATATTTTAACAGATTCAATACGTTTATCTCAGGATTCCTAGAGAAGAGTAATAGGACTGTTACTGGGTTCTCACTTGTAGAATTATGCTTATCTGCTACTACTTTTAATTCTTCAGTATCTTCTAAGTATTCCATTTCACCTGATTCTTTTCCTGGAATGGTGGTATGGAGAACATGGTCTATAGTAACAGTGCATAAGAATAGCCTGGCTTTCCTTTAGATGCATGAATAAATGAGGAAAGAAAATTTCCCCAAACCTGAGCATGTAGGCAGCACCATTATATGTCAGGCCTGCACACATACACAGTTTGACCCAAACCAATCATTGGACAAAGCTTGGGCAAGGATTGGTGCTAAATAGGAAAGGGAGCAAAGGTCATGAAGAGTTGCAAAGAAAACAGGAAGCAGGTATTGGTAAATTTCACATGTACAATAGTATTGCTATTAGAGTGAATGTCTGCTCAGTATATTATTCTCACTTTCTTCCTCTGTGTCCATTTATTGGTTGGTCACCATCACCCTATTGGGTCCTAGTATAGGTCCTTTTTCTCTTATTTTTTTATTTGAGTATAGTTGACACACAAGGCAGTATACGTCTTAATATAGATTCTAGAAAGTGAAAACTGCCTTTTATAGTTCTAAAACCAAAGCTTTGGGCCTCAATGTGGATTGTAGATATCAGTATACTCTTTATTACCTGGGCTTTTTTCGCTTGCTTGTATCTCCATGTTCCATTTCTGTTTTGTCTAAAAAGAAAATGAAATAGAATTACCTCCTACACTCATACTGCTATTGACATTAAATTTCATCTTCTTTTATTATGATCAGCAAAGTTACTCATAACATTGGAATTTGTTTTTTTGCTTTTAGAGTTATAGCTACTGCTGTTGTTGGAATAATTAGTATTGCTTTGGCACTGTATTCCACCTAAACTCATGGCATTTGTGTACTATTTACCTTTCAGAAAAGCTATTTTCAAAGAAGAAAAAGGAAATGGGAGTACAGACTTCCAACAGCACACATTTTTTCTGCTCTCTCCTTGGCTCCAAAAGAGGATGCGTGAAACAGAATTTCAGGCTGTAATTAATGCAGCTCTTCATAAGATAAGAGGTTCTTTTATCTATAGAAAAATTGCTGCATTAATTCTCAATGAGAATCAGAAGGCTTTGGTTAATGCTCTTTCTACAAGAGGAATTCACCTTTTCTCCTCTCTACATATTTGCAATCAAATTTTAATATATTGTTACAGGAAACTGGAGGTGAATAAACATGCAATGATAATAATATTATTTTATAGGTCTAAGTCTATAAGCCTTAAATATTATGTGTAGATAAATGCTGAATATAGATTACATACAGAATGTCCAAATAATATGGAATTTATAGTAATGTACTTTCAAGCACAGACCTTAATTGAATACAACTTAGTTCTGGCTCTTTGGGGGGCAGGTAAACAAATTGGGAAATGCATCCTCATTTGACATAGTGAGGAAAAAGGGCTATATATAATTCCTTGTTATGTCCTAAAGTACTGTCCAAACAAGAAAGAAACCTCTGCTGTTTCTATCTTGATTTACATATCTCCTTGTAAAACACACACTGCAATTTATTTATTTATTTATTTATTTATTTATTTATTTATTTTCAACGTTTTATTTTATTTTTGGGACAGAGAGAGACAGAGCATGAACGGGGGAGGGGCAGAGAGAGAGGGAGACACAGAATCGGAAACAGGCTCCAGGCTCTGAGCCATCAGCCCAGAGCCCGACGCGGGGCTCAAACTCACGGACCGCGAGATCGTGACCTGGCTGAAGTCGGACGCTTAACCGACTGCGCCACCCAGGCGCCCCCACACACTGCAATTTAGAAATCATATTTTCTTTATGTATGTTTTATGTGTGGGCTTGGAATGATTGATGATGTATTGGCACTATGTTCTACCCAAATGCGTGGTATTTGTATACCATTTAACTTTTTAAAAAATTTATTTTCAAACAAACAAAAATAAGAAGAATGGGAGTACAGAAATGACTAGAAGTTAGAGACCACAAGATTCTTCCCTAAGGTCCTGTCAAAGAAGACCCCACTGTAAGGTAGTAAGACCTGTGTTGCATTGGTAATTCATTGGCCTTTTGTATGGTCCTCATTTTCCACATCCATACACAGTCAGATAACCATTCTTTCCCTTCTGTCATGATACCATGTGAGGTAGGTGTTAAAGGAGCACAAAGGCTTTGTCATCGGCACAAAGGCTAGGATGGTCAATCAAAGAAGGAAATTAGGTAGTTTTACTAAAAAATGTGCTGGTGTGATTACTGCAAGTAAAAATGGGAAGTTTCAGCAACAAAGTTATTGTCATTTAATGTATAGTAGCAATTTTTACTTAGGTGAAAAGATGTTTGTAATACTTCAAAAAAAAGAGAAGACAATAATATAGAGAGTAGCAGTACAATTCTGTGTCTGTCCAGTGCTTACTTCTCCCTTGCACATCCACACCTGTGTGTGCACACATACACCCATGCAGAAAAGTGTTCTTTCTAACATGTTCACAGAGACAAGACTTTTAAGCTCAGAACCTCTTGAGAGTAAGAAACTTTTCTTGGTAGACCACCAACTGATTCTGAGAGAACAAACCTGACAGAGCCATTTTCCTTGGTTCTTTTTGCTCATATTGTTCACGTTCACACAAGGAGGGCTGTTAGGTAGGGTAAGACCCACAAAGGAGATAAAAGTGAATTATTCTGCTCTAGCTGTCAAGCAATCCTAAGCTTCAGTTAACCCGGTATCTCTTTTCCTTGCCTCTGGCCCTCAGTTTTCCTTTTGTATCCTGAAAATACCATTGACATTAAATTGGGTCAGTGGGAAAAAAATCTGTCACCAGCTACAGCTTACAATTTTGGCCCCCAAGAAAACATTTGGTAAACAACTCTTATCTTGAGTGCACACTATACAAGGCTCTGAGGGTGGTATTTGAATCTATTCATCTTAGGAAAAGATGTTGGTTATTTTACACTCAAATTTCCACAATTAGGACATTTGCCTAATGCCATTCCAATGTGCTATGTTTTACAGAAGGACTTTCATTTTTCATTTTTTTAAAGATTTTATTTTTAAGTAATCTCTACACTCAACATGGGGCGTGAACTTACAACCCAGAGATTAAGAATTGCACACTCTACCAACTAAGCCAGCCAGGTGTCCCTACAAAAAGACTTTTATTTTTTTTTATTTTTTATTTTTTTTATTTTTTTTTTCAACATTTATTTATTTTTGGGACAGAGAGAGACAGAGCATGAACGGGGGAGGGGCAGAGAGAGGGAGACACAGAATCGGAAACAGGCTCCAGGCTCTGAGCCATCAGCCCAGAGCCTGACGCGGGGCTCGAACTCACGGACCGCGAGATCGTGACCTGGCTGAAGTCGGACGCTTAACCGACTGCGCCACCCAGGCGCCCCCAAAAAGACTTTTAAATCAATATAAGTAGATATATACTCCATAGAAGTCCTTGCAATATACATCAGTGGACATGTGTAAATATTTTCATAGTAACACTATTTTAAATAGACTAAACTATTTGGAAATAGCCTAAATAACCATTGAGAGGAAAATAAAGTGTGGCATAGTCCAATATGGAATTCCGTAAAACAGTAAAAATGGACTACAACTATAGACAACAATATGGATGGTTCTTAACATAATAATGTGTGAAAAAGCAAGTTCCAAAGATTACTTACAGCATAAAATCCACTTTAAAGGAAAAAAGTAACTAAAACATTCCCTTGGGGGTGTATACATAGAGTGATAACACTATATAAAAGTGCAAAGAATAGTGGCTATATTAGGTATGGGGAGGGAGGGATGTGGGATGGAAGAATGGTATATAGGTAGATAACTGTCAATGATTTGAATGTGAAACATTATGTTTGCTTATGAAAATAACAAACATTAATAACCAAATAAACAAAAAGACCATGCATGGGGTAAAACTCAATATGAAATAAAGTATTGGCAGATTATATGGTGATATTTACATAAAAATACAGGAAACAGTTTTGTGCAAAATAAAATAAGTAACTGAAGTCATCATAAGGACAACATACTACAGGATCTGGATCTGGTCACTTCCACTTATCCCTCACATCTGATCTATCCTCCCCTGATTCCTTTAGGAGCCATCTCCCTTCTAGTTTGAGTCCTTAATAAGTGGATATTCCCTATGACTTTGTCATTAATTCTCTTCTCTTGTCTCTGTATACTCTCTCCTTTGAAGACCACATTCACTCCCTGTTTCTCCAACTGCCTTTCAGAAGATCCCCAGACTTATCCACCCAACACTGATTTCCCTCCAACAGCATTAATCCCAGCTGATCACAGATATATTTCTCTTTGGATTCGAGGCATTTCCTCAGTCAACCACCAGGGTGACCATGAACTAGTCACATAGCTATCAATTGATTTCCTCATCTCTGAAAAGAGAGATTTGTGCATATAATTTTTTTTAATTTTTTTATGTTTATTTATTTTTGAGAAAGAGAAACAGAGCATTAGTGGGGGAGGGGCAGAGAGAGAGACACAGAATCCTAAGCAGGCTCCAGGCTCTGAGCTGTCAGCACAGAGCCCAATACAGGGCTCCAACCCATGAACCATGAAAGCACGACCTGAGCCCAAGCCAGACACTTAACCAACTGAGCCACCAGGTGCCCCATTGTGGGGCATATAATTGTGCATATAATTTCTAAGGTCCTTACCACCTCTAAATTTCTATGAATTTATGATTATTGACTCTTCTTGACAAAAAGCTGTTTGTCCAGGATACCACCATTATTCTTGGCTTATCTTTGACTCATATCTAGTTCTGTTTGCTTATACCCAATCTGATACCAAATTTTGTCGTTTCTTCTTTTGAAATGTCCCTTAAATTCACCCCATTTTTTCCTATTCCCCTGGTTTTACCTTAATCCTGGATATTATCAGTTTATACTTTTATTACTTTAAATATATCTTAACAGATTTTCCTGCTTCCCATTCTGTCCTTGTTTCAAAAACCACTTCCAGATTATTCATGGAAGTAGCTTAGAAAAATTGTCAGGGGCGCCTGGGTGGCTCAGTTGGTTAAGCTCCTGACTTGGCTCAGGTCATGATCTCGCAGTTCATGAGTTCGAGCCCCGGATCAGGCTCTGTGCTGACAGAGCCTGGAGCCTGCTTCAGATTCTGTGTCTCCCTCTCTCTCTCTCTCTCTCTCTCTGCCTCTCCCTTGCTTACACTCTGTCTCTCTCTCAAAAGTAATAAACATAAAACATTTTTTTAAAAAAAGAGAAAAATTATGCCAGACCAATTTAAAAGCCTATTATCCTGTATTACCTTCTAAAGCAATTTTAGTACTGCTAACAACTTTAAGATCTTCTGTAATGCATAAGATCTTTCCGACTTTCTCTCTCACCAAGTCTCAGCACTTATATTGCGCTAAAACTAGAGTCATCAATGTCAAAAATTTCTGCCTCTGAACCTTTATGCCAATTCCTCAAGCCAAAATGTTCTTTTCTCTCTTTTTTTAAAACCAAAGTACCAACTAAAATTTCACCTATTTACATATTTCTCCGATATCTCAAATCTCTGGTTAACTTCCTCTCTCTTCTCATTCAAATACCACAGTAGTTAACACTTGATTATAGACAACTGATTATTATTTTTTAATTTTTCAAATTATTGAGGTCTTAAAATCTTCCAACTGAGCTATAATATTCCTGAAGGTAGGAACCATATCTCAAACCTTTCTTATAGTCCCCTTAGTATTCATTCAGTAAATATTAATCTCTAGAACTAAAAATATGTACATCTTTAAAAAAATAATATCTATGACAATATGTTCAATTTATCCCTTACTGAGCATTTGTATAATGCACTGTGATAGGCACAAAGGTCCTTCAAAGCTGAGTATATACTTATTCTCCTGAAGAAGCTCAGAATCTATTGAGCTTGGGGTAATACATCTTTCTTTCTTTCTTTCTTTCTTTCTTTCTTTCTTTCTTTCTTTCTTTCT
>NW_024412376.1:58567560-58573926 GCF_014898765.1 Herpailurus yagouaroundi
TTTCTTTCTTTCTTTCTTTCTTTCTTTCTTTCTTTCTTTCTTTCTTTTCTTTCTTTTTTTCTTTCTCTTTCTCCTCTCCTTTCTTTCTCCTCTTCTTTCTTTCTTTCTTTCTTTCTTTCTTTCTTTCTTTTTTTCTTTCTTTCTTTCCTCCTTTCTTTCTTTTAATGTTTATTTTTGAGAGAGAGAGAGAGAGAGAGAGCCAGTGCGAGCAGAGGAGGGGCAGAGAGAAAGGGGGACAGAGGATCTAAAGCAGGCTCTGTACTGACAGCAGCAAGCCAATATGGGGCTCAAACTTAAAAATCGTGAGATCATGACCTGAGCCAAAATCAAGAACTGGATGCTTAACTAGCCACCCAGGTGTCCAGTTATCTAATTTTTTTTTTTATGGTTGGAGACAGTTATTTAGCTTCTTTAGAGTAGAATTGCAAAATTATTAAATACTAATTTCTGTGGGTACAGATATGGTTAAACCAGCTGATAAATGGTTAATACCTGGTGCTAAGTGGTACAAAAATAATGCCACACATTTGATATTTGGGGATAGTTATGCCTTTTTCTTAGCCAAAGTCCAGAGCTCAACCAACTGAGCCACCCAGGTGCCCCATCTGCTTTCAAATTTTTAGACCTAAAACTAGTCTCTCTCTAGAGATCCCATTTATGTCCAAGTGCCTTTAACTTCCCTAATAGGAGGTTTCATAGGCACTCACCTCCAATTCAACTTGTTCATTGTTTACTTCTATACCTGTCTCCCCGGTACAACTTTGTCAGTTTTTGCTTTATATAATTTAAAGCTATGTTATTAGCTCTATTTAAAAATTGCTATGTTTTGGGGCACCTGGATGGCTCAGTTGGTTAAGCAGCCAACTTCGACTCTCAAGTCATGATCTCACGATTTGTGAGTTTGAGCCCCACATCAGACTCCACAATGTCATTGCAGAGCCTGCTTGGGATTCTCTCTCTGTCCTTCCCCTCTTCTCTTTTTTTCTGTCTCTCAAGATAAACTTAAAAAAAATTTTTTTTAATTGCTATGTTTTAGGGGTGCCTGGCTGATTCAGTCAGTAGAGCATGTGACTCTTGACCTCAGGGTTGTAGGTTTGAGCCCCAGGTTGATTATAGAGGATACTTAAAAATAAAATCTATTAAAAATTTTTGTTATATTGTCCTGGAAGCTCTTCCTCTTATCATTTAATCCCCAATGATATTTCAGTCCTTAAAGAATATTTCATTTGATATTAATATAGAAACCATCGCTTTCTTTTGTTTAGAATTTGCCTATTTTATTTTCAATTCTTTTCCTTCAAACTATACTCTTAAATTTTAGGTATTATAAAGAGTGTAAAGATGAGTTCTTTTTTTCTCTCAGTCCAACTGAGAATCTCTACCTTTAATTGGAGGATTTAATCCATTTATATATATTGTGATTTCTAATCAAAGTTATTTCTCTTTTTTTGGATCTTTTCTTTGCCTGTTTTTTCTTCCTTTAAAAAATTATTCCTAGCCCTCTTTTGGATCAATTATCTTTCCCTATCCCCCTACCCCCACTATTGCTTTGGACAGTATATACCCTATAACTATTCTCTTAATGTTTATCCTTAAATGTAAAAAACATATTCAGGGGCACCTGGGTGGCTTAGTTGGTTGAACATCTGACTTTGGCTCAGGTCGTGATCTTGTGGTTTGTGAGTTCTAGTCCCACATCAGGCTCACTGCTGTCAGCTTGGAGCGCATTTAGAATTCTCTGTCCCCCTCTCTCTGCCCCTCTCCCCCTTGTGCTCTCTCTCAAAAATAAAATAACACTAAAAAAAAATTCATATACTGAATCAGTTGCTCTACTAATTTTTCAAATACAAGAAACTTACACCCTTTTAACTTTATTTTCCATGTAATTGTTGTTTGAATTTTAGTTATTTCCCTGTATTAACCCCAAATTAGATATTATTATTTAATTACATATGTATTCAGTTACATATTTAACAATTACTTTGCTCATCATTCTTTATTGTGCTTAAATTGTCTGGGTAAAATTTCTCTTCCTGAAGTACATCTTTCAGAAATTCTGCTATCAAGTTTATTGTATATATGTATATGTGTATTTCTATAAATAAATATATGTGTATGTTGGATGTTGGTATGTGCAGAAATTTTTTTTAATGTTTATTTATTTTTGAGAGGGAGAGAGAAAGAGAAAGAGAGCAAAAACAGGGAAAGAGCAGAGAAAAAGGGAGACACAGAATCTGAAGCAGGCTCAAGGCTCTGAGCTGTCAGCACAGAGCCCAACGTGGGACTCGAACTCACGAATCACGAGATCATGACCCAGCCAAAGTTGGACACTTAGCCCAACTGAGCCACCCAGGCACCCCAGAGATTTTTTTTTTTAAACTCATGCCCTTTCATGATTATCAGAGTACATATTTATAGGTTGACAGTTATTTTTTTCTCAGCATTTTGAAGATACTATTCTTTAGGCTTCTATTGCTATCAGCATAATAACTTAAAAAAAATTTTTTTAAGCAAGCAGGGGAGGGGCAGAGAGAGAGGGAGACACAGAATCCAAAGCAGGTTTCAGGCTCTGAGCTGTCAGCACAGAGTCCAAGTGGGACTTGAACCCAGGAGTTGTGAGATCATGCCCTGAGCTGAAGTTGGAAGCTCAACCCACTGAGTCACCCAGGAGCCCCTTAGCATAATAACTTATAAAGATAGCATGTCTTTTTTCTCTGGTTACTTTTAATATATTTTCTGTGGGACCCAAGGAATTTAACAAAAATCTCCTACCCCTGGACAAGCAGAGCAAGACTAACTCCATTTTCTGCTACACCCACCATCTCATGTATAACCTCTACATGACCTGCTTATTGCCTAAGACACTCCCCCACCCTAGTCAAGCCGCTGAGCACACCCTTACTGGAAACTGGCTCATATAGGAATGCAGAACCCCTAACCGCCAAAGAATGTAAACCCCGCCTTTTGCCCGCCAAACTTGTGCGCTAGTTCTTAAACCCCGCCTTTTGCCTGCCAAACTTGCCCGCCAATTCTGACCAGAGTGATAGGCTAGTTCAAACAGTTACTATAGGGTAAACTGTAATTCAATTGGCCACCTGTGTGTGGACTGACATGACTGTGCAACTTTCTGTGTGTGTTACAATCTCATTGGCCACTGGCCCCTATAAAACTGCTACTCCTCTTAACCTAGGGGCCCAAGTCCCTGCTCCACTGTGTCTGGTATCCTTGGGCCCAAGCTGAGCTTGCAAATAAACCCTCGTGCGTTTGCATTGGTATTGGGTCCTTGGTGGTCTCTCAGATTCGAAATCGGGGGCATTATATTTTCTTTCCTTTGATTTTTTTTTTTTTCCACACAGTTTCCCCACAATGTGTCTAAGTGTATATTTTCATTTGGGTCTCATTGTGCTTTCAGAATCTGAGGACTCATGTCTTTATTCTGGAAAATTCTCAGCTATTATTTCTTTGAATATTGTGTCTCCCTGATTATCTCTATTCTCTTTTTCTAGTAATCCAAATAATTCTTCTCATTCTTCCATATCTTTTACTGTTTTAAATATCTTTATCTTCCAATTTACTAATTTTCCTTTTTTGTAAAAAAATTTCTATGTAATGGAGTTTTTAGATTAAGCCGTTATATATTTTTTAGAAGTTCTGTTTTCTTCATTTTCCTGATTTTTAATCTTCAAGTAGCTTATTCTTTTCTTATGGTTTAAAGTAATTCCTTCAGGTCTTTATTTTTAAATGATCTTTTTATAGTTTCTTTTTCTATTTTTAATGTTTGTTTATTTATTTTTGAGATAGAGCACAGTGGGGAAGGGGCAGAGGGAGGGAGGGAATTCTAAGGAGGCTCCACCTTGTCAGCACAGAGCCTCATGCAGGGTCAGAACTCATGAACTATGAGATCATGGCCTGAGCCGAAATGAAGAGTCAGATGGCTGACTGAGCCACCCAGGTGCTCTTGCTTATTTTATAGTCTTAAGCTAGTAGTTCTATTATCTGAAGGTACTGGGAATTTAACTCTGCTGTTTGTGGTCTCTGTGGCTTCTTATTCATGGTGAAGTTCCTCTTTCCCCACATGTGTTTTATAGTTTTTGATTAAGCTCATCTTTAGCAAGGCTTTATCTGTAGGAATCCCACATGGATTACATTGAAGGTATGTCCCTACTAAGCAGTTTTCCATTTGCCTCTAATGGGCAAATCTGTGCTATCACTGGGTCTTTTTATGTGGATTTCTAGACTGAAAGATTTCTGAACCATTCAAACAGTGTAAATTCAAACCCAAATCTACATGAAGCTTTTTTCCCCCTTCCACCCAAAGCCCAGGCCAAGACAGGCAAAATTCCTTATCACCTCCCAGTGCCCATAGTTGATTTTTTTTTTTTTTCTTTTATTGAGGGTATAGCCCTCATCAGTCCTGGCTTTATGTAACCGTCTCAGTTCTAACTCTACTTCACAGGCACTCAACGCCTAATTTCCTCTATTTGTATGGACTTTTGAGATTATATCCAAGACCAGAAAGTTTGCTAGAATATCAATTCACACCTAGCTTTTAGGTTTTTTTTCTCTCTTAATTTTTAGTACTTGGGGATTTACTTTCCATAACTGTAAGCTCAACTATGCATTTAATGCTATTTTTCAGAAGGAACTCCACTGTCAGATCTGATTTATGCTATCTTCTGAAATTCAAGTACACTGATTTAGATCTGGCTCTTGCTTCTCCATCAACCTTTGTGAACTTGACATTTTATACTATTCTAGAAGCAACCTTACCCAGGACTCAGACATTGGATCCCTTCCCTCCATTCCTACTCCTGCCCCAACTTCCAGGGATCCTGGCCAGGGCCAGACTCTGTACTCCTGCCAGCCTAGAAGGTAATATTGGCAAATGATAGCCTCCTATCTTATTACTGAATCAATACTCCCTTACCATCAGGTTCATCCTTAACATTGTCTCTAGAATGACTTTTTCTAAAACCGAGATCTGATTATATCACCCCCTATATAAAATCCTCTGCATCAAAATGAAGCCTATTCTATTAAAAAAAGAAAGAGTGCTATATTATTAAAAAAAGTCAATGTTCTAAGAGCCAAATAAAGGCTGTAGAGATGTTCTAGATTAAAAGAGTAAAAGGATACAACTAAATGCAATGCTTTATCTTAGAATGGATCCTATACTGGAAGGGAGAAAATGCCTTAAAAGATGTCACTACTTTAGTCGACAAAATTGGCATATGAACTCCAGATTAGATAAAAAGTATTGTATTAATTAGGATTAAATTTTATTAATTAGGATTTAAATTGCATTAAAAAGGATTAAATTTAAAGTTGATAACCATTCAATGATTATGAAGAGAGTATCCCTATTGTTGGGAAAAGTACACAGAAATATCTAGAAGAGGACCATGATTACTCTTAAATGGCATTTTAAAAAGAATGTATGTATACGTATATGTATGTGCACATGTATGTATGTATGTATGTATGTATAATGAAAAGGAGAGTGAGAAATCAAATGAAAAGCAAATGGGACAAAATATTAACAATAAGTGAATCTGGGCATAGGATATATATTGGTGTTTCTTGTACTATATAAACTTGTAACTTTTCAGTAAATTTGAAATTATTTATACACAAAAATTTTAAAACGAAACAAAACACAAAACCCTCCACTGTTTCTCCACTGCCTGATGATGTAATTAGACACTTAGCAACTTGGCTCTGACCCCATTCTAGCTGCAACTGCTACCATTTCCCCTCTCTTGCCCCAATTAGCAGGTTCCTGCTTCCCTTTCCCCAAACATACCACAGCTTCCTCTTTGCATATGCAGGTCCCTCTGCCTGGAGTTCATTCTGCTTTCCTGCTCAGAAAATCCTCATTTCCCCAAGGTCCAGCTCACAATGATCTCTTCCATGAAGTTTTCTGAAAACTCTTACAGAAAGCTAGAAACAATATACTATGTTTAAAATAAATTTGTAAAATAAAAGATTTTGAAAGAGTTGGCTCATTTCACTGTACAATTTTTTTAAGTGCATGTATGTACGTATGTATGTATGTATTTAAGTAACCTCTACACCCAACATGGGCTGGTGAACTCACTACCCTGAGATCTAGAGTCGCATGCTCTTCCCACTGAGCCAGCCAGGGGCGCACAAATATTTTTAACTTTAGGGGCGCCTGGGTGGCGCAGTCTGTTAAGCGTCCGACTTCAGCCAGGTCACGATCTAGCGGTCCGTGAGTTCGAGCCCCGCGTCAGGCTCTGGGCTGATGGCTCAGAGCCTGGAGCCTGTTTCCGACTCTGTGTCTCCCTCTCTCTCTGCTCCTCCCCCGTTCATGCTCTGTCTCTCTCTGTCCCAAAAATAAATAAA
>NW_024412376.1:58573936-58596833 GCF_014898765.1 Herpailurus yagouaroundi
TGCTCTGTCTCTCTCTGTCCCAAAAATAAATAAACGTTAAAAAAAAAAATTAAAAAAAAAAAAAAAAGAAAAATCTCTTTCAGTTTAACTTACTCTATTTGAGGTAAAGATTCAATCAATTCAAAGTTAAATTTCCTAGTCGTGCTGATTCTCCCAAATCCCTCAAAAGGGTTCTTTTTTCCCTCCTTCCCAAGATGTCCTCCAAAGAGACGGAAGGAAGTCGGGAGTGGGAACTCTGCTCTTCTGGCTAGCAGACTTTTATTGGCCTGATCTGGTCTCTGAGTGCCCTCTGCTGGTGTCCACCAAGGTGTGGTTAATCTTGGTTGGTCTTGTGGGGGTTATGCTGAACCCACTACTGGACTCAGAGGTCCCTGCCATTTACTCCAGGTATGAGGCTTCACCATTTGTGTCCTCCTTATTTTCTCCCTAGTCCTCTGCAGATTCACTAGTTAATCAAAACCTCTGTGCACTCTTTTCAGGTACACATGGAACCGCTAATTTGGGGGTGGAGGTAATTTGAGGCAGTGGCTGAACCTGCAGTGAGACAGGCTCTTCTAATAAAGATGGTAGAAGAAGGCTTTGGCTTTTTCCTGGGTTTGCTGTGGAAACATTTCTGCTATCAGTCCCTAACATCACAGGTGCCTCTAAGAATAATTCCATAATGTAATTGGGCAATTTCTTCTGGCTGTGTTGTACTTGGCTGATTTGTTCTTGGTTACATAACCACCAAGCCTCTTCTGTTCAGAGATTCTATGAACTACCTAATATGTTTTAATTTACCCTTTTTGTTTAGACTGACTTCAGGGGAGTCTGTTTTCTGCAACTCAGAACTCTGACCAATGCAGTAACCCTCTCTCCATTACCTCTGTTTCTCTTCCTCTTACAACATAAACCAAGTATAACCATATTTAGAGAATTCACATAAATTACTGTAAGAAATACCACAAATCTAGAGGGCTCTCTTAGTCAAGGTTGTCTTGATTTTAAATAGGATACATTAACTTGAGCTATCTTTTGTGTAAAAGGAAAACCCACTAGGATACTAAGAGCTGTGTAGAGCTCTGGGAACTGGAAAACCATCAGTAGACAAAGGGTATCATTTATGCTTCTTCACACACAGGTCCTGAGTTTATATTAGTTAAGTTTTAGCCACAAGTACAGACTATTTCTTGGCATCAGTTCCAAATTCTTGAAAGAAAGACCAAGCCTAGAGTCTTGTCTGAGAGAAGTCCAAGGTCAAGTTGGAAACACTGTAGGATGGACTGCTCTGATTTTCCTTTTCTGGAAATTATGTTAAAGATTCCAAATATGCCCTGGTGGTTATATTCTAAATCCTTACACCTTTCAAGAAGGCACCAGAAACCTCAAGTCAACAAATTAACTAGTTTTACCAACCCAAGTTTTCACCAGACAACTCAATCAATGGTAGAGTTCAGGTCTTCAAGAAGGCTGAGATTTACTGGCTTAAAGTGATATTTTTTTTTCAACGTTTATTTATTTTTGGGACAGAGAGAGACAGAGCACGAACGGGTGAGGGGCAGAGAGAGAGGAAGACACAGAATCGGAAACAGGCTCCAGGCTCTGAGCCATCAGCCCAGAGCCTGACGCGGGGCTCGAACTCACGGACCGCAAGATCGTGACCTGGCTGAAGTCGGACGCTTAACTGACTGCGCCACCCAGGCGCCCCTGGCTTAAAGTGATATTTAGAGTTCCTGAATGAGACTTAGAATTATGGTCTAGGAACTCTAGAGCCCAACCATGCTCTAAGTAAGAGAACAAGATGGGACATTTCCTGTTGTCTCAGGATTTTGGCTAAAGGCCCAAAGCTGAGGACAGTAAGTACTAAGCACTCACAAAAAAACCTAAAAAAAAAAAGACTTAATGACACATGGAAAAAACAGTCCAGCAATTACTGTCCCCTAGGGACTATATAAGACTAGAAGACTTTAAATGGATTATTAGAAAGGACCATGTGGAAATTGAGCGGTCTTTGACACCATCTCTCCAAGAGACACATTCAGAGGGACAGGCAACACTACAATGAGGGGAGATGGCCATCTTACTTCTCATATGGATATCTGTAAAGCTTCCCATACTCAAAGGTATAGCATAATGGATACACTGGGGAACCCTACAACAACTTGATCCTGCATGAAACAAACTTTTCATCACCCAGGTAGACTCAAATCAAATAAGGGAAAGCACCTAGGGTAGAAAAGCAAAGCCAAACTAAAACAACAAAACTCTTGATTTGAAAGTAAAGCAGCAAGTAGGTGCATGTACATGAAGAACAAAATTACTCTGAAGGCAGGTGCTGACAATAATCCAAGAACAGGTTGTGGGCTGAAGACTAGGATATATTCCAGGATTGAGCAGGGTATGGGGAGACCCTAGCTGGTTGGTATACTGCCATGGGTCACAGTAAGTCAGTCACAGAGTCAAGGGCTCTGGAAGAACCCAAAGGGTACAGAGATGAGACGATAACAACACTGACAGGTGAAATACATTTACATCTAGTCTCTGATTCCTCTTCCCTGGCTCTACACAGAGAAGAGGGAACCAGAGGCAACAAATGAGAGGAAAAGAAGAACAGGTAAAAGAAAAGACCAGATTCTTTCCCTCTTAGGGACATTACAGCTGTGGGTTAGGCCTGATATGGAAGTGGGGAGAAGATTTAACTTACGTACACCTTAACACCATACCTGAGAGTGGCTGGAAAGCTATGTGTGAGGAAGGGAGCTCTAAGAGCATGTTTGCAGGTAATGACAGGAGACAAGTAAACTTAACTGAGTTCTGGCCATTCAATAAACAAGCTACTCTCACCCAGAAGGCAAGTAGCCTGACTCTCCTTCATAGTTGTCTCAAATTATTGTGCATACACTTGTATATGATTCCATGAAGAAGTATGGAAATTAGCCTGGGAAACGGAATTAAGGAAATCTGGCCTCCAAACAAATTAAAAACAAATCTCATGGTTCATATTTTTATAGACTTACAGATACCACAGCCCAATTCATATCCACAGGAAACATATTTTAAAAGATGCCCGATATAACCCTGAAAGTGCAAAAGGTGCTTCCTTAGGATCTTAGTCATAAAAGAGGCCCTGCTACATTGCTTCTATTTCTAGGGGATTTCTGATTTATTGAGAAAATAATGATATTTAAACCTCAATCATTTGGATGCACTAGGAGAAGGAATAAAAGATAAGTGAGGGGTTCAGTAGAACAATGGAATATGAAAGCCAGTCATAGAATTAGGGGAGTGGATCATTTATTTTGTTATTTTTGTTTGATCACAATATCAAACAGCCCATATTTAAAGGAAGGATAAATGTTAAGATTAATGTGAATGAAAATCATCACATAACAATGGGCCTCACAATGTACACAGTAATGTGTCATAAACCCTATATTCGCTTTTCTTTGTAGAATTAGATGCTGAAACTAGAAAATGAGACCATTTTAGTGAAATCCTTCATTTTTTAAAGCACTAATTAAAAAAAATCCTTTTACAAGTATTTACTGTTTTGAAAACAAATGCTTATTTTGAAGTTATTCTATAAGAATCATGTATTTGTACCTAGATTATCACAAATTTTATTTATTTTTTTAAAAAGTTTTTTAGTGTTTATTTATTTTTGAGAGACAGGGCGCAAGTGGCGGAGGAGCAGAGAGAAAGGGAGACACAATCTGAAGCAGGCTCCAAGCTCTAGGCTGTCAGCACAGAGCCCGATGTGGAGCTCAAACTCACCAACCATGAGATCATGACCTGAGCCGAAGTCGGACGCCTAACTGACTGAGCCACCCAGGTGCCCCAATTTTCACAAATTTTAAATTCTTAGGGTTTTTTTTTAAATAGTAAGGCTGAATGAAGTGTTCTTATATTTTCTTTTTTCCATTTAAGTAATCCCTACACCTAACGTGGGGCTTGAATTCACAACCCTGAGATTAAGACTTGCATACTCTAGCCAGGTGTCTCTGTTCTTTTATTTTCTCAGCCATTTCAGAAGAAGACAGGTGTTGGAGGCAGGGGCGGGGGGGGGGGGGGGGCAGTGCCTGGGTGGCTCCATCAGTTAAGTGGCCAACTCTTGATTGCGACTCAGGTCATGGTCTCATGGTCGTGGGTCAAGCCCTGCTGACAGAGCAGAGCCTATGGGAGATTCTCTCTCTCCCTCTCTTTCTGCCTCTCCCTCTCTCTCTGCCTCTCCCCTGGTCATGCGCATACTCTCTCTCTAAAAATAAATAAATAACATTAAAATAATAAAAAAATAAAAATAAAAAGTTTTTAAAAAAGGACAGGTGGGGGCTGGCTAAAGGAAAGGAGTCCTTTCGACCCTGAAACCTTCATTAGAGGCAAACTTTTGGTAGATTCTGCACTTTTGATTAAGGACTAAGTGCAACAATGATGTCCTCAGCCTTCCATGGCTAACTTACATTTGCAGAGCACCAGTGTTCAAAGGGCTTCACCAAAGGTATAGCAGTTACAGCTCTGAATCAATTGAGGAGGCCTGACTCCTAATATATTACAGACCAGCTTAGGGCCTCCAGCAAGCCAGTCAATGTCTCTGAGCTTCAATCTCCCCATTTATAAAATAAGGGCATTTTATGACCCATCTCAGTGTCCCTTCAAAGCCTAAGATTCAGTGGTCTTGCCCTCTTAGCAGTCAACTATACAGTGTAGCCACTCTGGCAAATGAGCAGAGGTTGGTGAGGCTTGGCAAGCTGATGAAATGTTTATGGACTCAGAACATGGTTAAAACTGATGTGTGAGTAGTTCAGACAAAGCAAAAAGAAACCACTTTTCTGAATACACTTGGTGATGTGTGTGCAATTTATTTCCTAAAAAAAGACAGGAGTATTTTCATGGCTGGTGTGAGTCCAAAGTTGACACAGTTGCATGCAATGCATTCTGGTTATTTTAAATGCTAAGAAGTTTAGTGACAAGTGTTCTTCTGTTTCTTCTTTTTAAAAATTATTAGACTTTGGGGGTGAGGAGAAGATGTAGAGGGAAGCTTGAGTATTCCTTTCAAGAGCTTCTTCTTAACTTTGGCACACAGATAGTCCTCAAGAGGAAAGAAGAGATTTTTTCAACCATGTAGTTTTCCAGGAACAGGAAATTCATAGCAAAACATTTCCCTTTGTTTTGAAGTAGTCACAACACCACAAAACCCAAGGGTCCATACTGAGAAAGGCATCCATAGATCTTTGTATTTTGGCCAGGCTTCCCTGCTATATTGTTTATAAAAAACATACACATACATCTAAATTCACATACATGTAGGAAATTTAAATACAAATATCTTTTCACATACCTATCATATGCATACTAAAAGTAAGGTTATATAACAAGATTAGTCAGAAATATGCAGTATAGGGGTGCCTGGATGGCTCAGTTGGTTAAGCACCTGACTTCAGCTCAGGTCATGATCTCATGGTTCATGAGTTCGAGCCCCATATCGGAGTCTGTGCTGACAGCTCAGAGCCTGGAGCCTGCTTCAGATTCTGTGTCTCCCTTTCCCTCTGCCCCTTACCCACTCGCTTGAATGCTCTCTCTCTCAAAAATAAATAAACATAAAAAAAGAAATATAAAAAGACTATAAAAATTGTAATCTTGCTCAAATTATCCTAATACTGTAGTACAATGATTATCAACCAGGATCCTGTGGCACTTTGATATGTCAGAGAAAGCTTCATAAGTGTGCTAACAAATTTTGAACAGTGTGCAAAATCTATTTTGGCTACATATGAGTATGAAGGCTATTATTAAGATGTCCATCAGATGACCCATAGAGCTCAGTGGGCAGACAGACAATTGCTGGGAGTGGGACATAGGTGGTGGTGACATTAAACCAAAACAAAAAGGTATTTACTGGAACAAGGGAGAACTTTGCCTTTAGAGACCTGCAGGGAATAAGTCCAATCAACACATTGTTCTGTTCTACAGAAGCAAAGTGACAAAATGCAACCAATATGAGCTGATATATCAGAGAAGTGATTGTTTTATAATTATTGTTGACTTTAATTTTCAATTTCTCCAAGTATACTGACAAAAATCCTAACACTTACAAGTATGTTATAAACACAAAAAGGGTGAAGATCATAATAAGAAAGACTTTGGGTTTTGGTCCTGACTTTCCTACAATGCCCAAACCCACCTCCAAGTTGCTTGTTGGTCTCATGGGGCTGTTGGGTCAATCGAGGTACACTCTGATCTTGTGGAGGCCATAGAATAAAGCCATACAGGGGTAGACATTTCCAGTATCTGTTATCCAAGGAAAAAGGGTCTCTGAATGTAAAAAGATATTGTGAGATAGGTGGGAAGGGAAGAGGCATCCCTCTTTGGGATCTGGCCTGAGGCCACTGTCTGGTGGTAGAAATTGAAGATGTCCTCGAGAGGTAGTAGAAACTGGTCTGAGAGCTGAATCTAGCAGACCAGATCATCTGTTTTTATGTAACCCTTAGTATTTATTTCCCTTTTGTTATCCCAAAACTTTTGGAACACCAAATTTTTGTTTAAAAGTTCCATTTGGTCATAAACATGCTGAGTGCTTTGGAAAATTAAGGAGACAGTGGATCTGCTTTTGAGCCTGAGCATTTTTGGAGGAGAGTCCCACAGGGATTAATGTGGTGACAACAGTGTAAGTAAGAAATCCCCAAGGGGAGAGGAATCCTGGGAACAAATGTTGGCCATAACACCTGGCTGCTCCTCTCAAGGTGACGATTCTTCCTTCACTGCTAAGTCTTGATGGATCAGATTTTCATTTACCAAGGACTCTCACAGGTTCCTTTATGCACATGTGAAGAAGGATGGAGGAGAGTTGGCTGGTAAGTTTGGCATTATAGGAAAGTCAGGATCAAAGCTAAAATGTAATCATAACAATGACTGACAAACCCTCAGCATGAGATCCTGACACAGGTTAAACTGCTGAAGGGACAACAACCCATTGATATTGTACTTTGGCAATTATTATAGATATTGAATTTAATACAAGCACCCGGAAGTGACATTTATCAGTTTGTTAGCTATTAAATTAAGGACAGTGTTGAATAGGATCAACTCCCAGGATTTCCTAATTCGGGAGTATTAAATTTCTCAGATTTAATTCTTTTATTAATTCTAATTAATTAATTAATTCTTTTATTGCAGTGATACCTTTGAAAAAAAATGGCTGTCATTCCTAAAACCAAGCTGAAGTTCAAGCCCAGTAAGATTTTCGTTTATGGGGACAGGACGAGAAGCCAAAGTGAAATAGGGAAATGAGACAAGAATCCAGATTAAAAATTCACTTTCTTAAAAACCAAAGAGTCACCCAAAAAACTACCACAACCCTTTGTCTATCAAGACTATGGCATTGAATCACTTAGACATATAAGTCAGGCCAGAATGCAAATTTCTAGAAAACCACAGACTCAAACACATGTATCTATAAATTCTGTTCTTAACAGACATAAAACCATCCTCCAACAGCAGACAGCAGTAAATATCACAGTTATCCTAGTTATCTTTACTGATGGCCATAAGATTATATGACTAAGAATAGTCTCCATGTAGGGAAAAGATTGATTGAAAAAATTTATAAAATTAATTTCTAGATATTAGCTCTAAATTTATGACTGATATTTACTCTAAACTGTAAGAGGTGGAGTGACGCCTGGGTGGCTCAGTCAGTTAAGCATCTGACTCTTGATTTTGGCTTGGGTCATGATCTCATGGTAGTGAGATGGAGCCCCCGTTGGGCGCTGTGCTGGGCATGGAGCCTACTTAGGATGCCCCTCACCCCTCCCCCATTAGCACTTGCTTCTCTCTCTTAAAAAAAAAAAGAAAAAAACATTAAAGTGTAAGAGGTGGAAATTTTCCCTCTTCTCTCTCACCCCCAAATTAGCCCAAGATACAAAAATTACAATTTGAAAAACCAAACATAAAAAAAAAATCACAAAGAAATAATATGTAAATTATTACTATCAATACCCAAGATTTGGCACAAAATAAAAAACACTGCAAATTCCATTCATAACACAATGACACTCCATATCTACTATATGACATTGTTTTCACATATGTTAATTTTCCCTGTTAATAATAATGGATTTGCATTGACCCATCAACATATTTTTTAGGGGCCCTTTAAAGGTGGCTGCCAGGGCAGGACATAAGACAGATAATCTTAGGGGTGCCTGGCTGGCTCAGTCAGTTAAGCATCCCACTTTGGCTTAGGTCATGATCTCACAGTTTATGGGTTTGAGTCCCATATCAGGCTCTCTGCTGTCAGCACAGAGCCCACTTTGGATCCTCTGCCCCTCCCCCATTTGTGCTCTCTCTCTCTCTCTCTCTCTCTCTCTCAAAAATAAACTTTAAAAAATCTTTAAAAAATAACATATAATAAAAAATAAAACATCACAGCAATAACTACTTTAAAAACAAAAAAGAAAGATGACCTTAGCCAGGTGGAGCAGGAATTGAACCAGTGGCCATTAGCATGGAGCTCAACTAAAGAGCACACTGGTGATGACTCATGTGGTAAGCAAGGGTGGAAAAACCATCCACATCCTGTGTCTGTCAACTCCCTCTTTTAGGCCACATGGGAGCACTTGGCATCATTCTTACCTTAACTTGTGTTCAAACATTATTTGTTAGCAGATGATATTATTTTTCTTTCTTCTTGAAGTGTAAATGGTATATCTATTGATAGGGTGGGTGAATGGGCTAGTTAACAGAAACTTAAGGACTAAAAATCATTTGTTGTTACAGCTGGAAGAAATTGAGTCCAACATCAATAGTCTACAGATGAGAAAACTGCAGCGTAGAGGGGTTAAGTCCCTTGCCCAAGGTCATGGAGTTATTAAGTGTTGGAGCCGGGACTAGAATTACATCTGGTCTCCACGGTGAAGGCTTCTGGACTTCACACTGGTATGTGGAGGAGAAGAGTTGCAAGGGTAGGAAGAAAGAAGCTTTGATCTCTAAAATGGTTCAAAACTTCTTTTAAAAAGTGATTTTTGTTGGCATGTCTGGGAGCACTGCCCTGGCAAGTTTCTTTTGTCCGACCTCCTTCACACAAACCTAGATTGCAGCCAAGGGAGCTCAGCACTCTGGCTGCCTAGAGGGTCTGGACAGGAGAGTTTGTTTCTCTGAGGCTCAGGCTACTGGCAACGGCACATTTACCCAGGGCCAGGATTCACCGTGAGGCTCCAGTACCAGCGGCAGGGCCCCATCACAGGCCCCCACTTCATGCTGACAGTGGATCTCAGGCAGCGATTTGCCAACTAGTGGAGGTTCCAATATTTAACAATAATATTTAACCAAACAACAGTACCAGCACATACAGCAGTCCTAAAATCAGACCTGCCCACTTCAAATTAAATACTCTTTTTTTTTTTAATGTTTAATTATTTTTGAGAGAGAGAGAGACACAGGGCATGAGTAGGAGAGGGGCAGAGAGAGCGGGAGACACAGAATCTGAAACAGCCTCCAGGCTCTGAGCTGTCAGTACAGAACTGGACGCGGGGCTCGAACCCACGAACTGTGAGATCATGACCTAAGCCGAAGTCAGAAGCTCAACTGACTGAGCCACCCAGGCGCCCCCAAATTAAATACTCTTAATGAGATACCCAGCTCCTAAGTTTTTGAGAAGTAAACTTAATACAATATGCTGCTTGCTGCATGAAATGTTTCCTGAAGTATGGGATGTGCCCAAAGGACTTGGGGCCCAGGGTAAATCATAGTGTGTAGGCCCCAAATCCACCTCAGCCTCTTACCTATGAAGCCCCCCTGCCACAATCCCTTCAACACAGACACACAGAAAGCAAATAGGCAGTTTTAAAAAGGAAGTCAAAAATATATGAGTCTAGGGGTATATGTGTACAAAATTCCTTCACTTGCATATAAACCTCTTTGTCCTCTTCCCTTTAGCTATTTTCTCAAATAGGTTTGGGCCCTAGAAATGGCTGTATCTATCAGATCATCTTTTCATGTAGTCAGAACCAAGCACTGAAGTCAAAAGACATTATCTGGTAAAATGTGTTTTGGCCTGGATTTGCTGGAAGAGCTCTTTGGACTTGCCCAGAACTCACCCAATTACTGAATCTTCTTTCAGTTAGCTTTTGTGTTTGCTGGACGGAACCCAAGAGGAGGATATTATTATATTGGGGTTAAACAAGGTCATCTGCTCTGAGTGACAGACTGTAATACCTAGGTCCAAAAAGGTACCTGTTTTTCAGGGTGGTGTGATCAGTATTAGGTAAGAATCTTGCAAACCATCTTTTACAAGAAGACCAGCAAGATCACAGAAGGCAATACCCAGTTTGCTCAGAGACAAGCTGTTTTCTAATCAAGTTTTCTTATACTCAGAACTATGGAAACATTTTCAAAGGTATTATTCTCGGCAGGTTTCCAGTAATTCAACATTTCCAGACTTATCCAAATGGCTTCTGAAATATTTGCTGTTTGTTGAGAGCAGCTTTCAGGATGAGGTAATTAAAAGAAACCTATCAATTTGAGATTTTTTTTTCCATGAGTAAATAATGTTGACATACCGTTCAAATAAACCCACAATTTACTGCAATCTGTTTTTAGACAAACCCTCCACTTTAACCTCCAAATGGGAAAAACGAAGAGACTTTCCTCTTCTCATTTAATCAAGAACATATGTTCAAAGATAATACCGGAGGCTTATTCTGGGAAGCGTTCTGCTCTTCCTCTGACAGCGACGCAGTAAGCTCATGAGGCAGCCTCAACACATAATGAAAGCAAACGCCACCATAAATCTCCCGCCCGGCGGAGGTCACTTCAGAAAAATCGCCTGCTGCTCAAATAAGCACTGGCTATGCTGAGGCACACTGAGGGGGAGAAACGCCAACTGTGATAAACACCAGCAGGTATGCACCAACCGAGGCCAACTCAGGCAACTGGAAGAGAAAGGAGCCCAATGAAGCAGGTGTGTGTGTGTGCATGTGTTTACACACGACTTCCCTGGCCCCTTGTGTTCTGGCTGAGCAAGGACAAGCAAGTTCACCACAAGAGTAGCTGCTTTCCCTCTTAGGAGAGCTTGGGAGGCACCAATTTTCATTAAACCTAAAAGTACACACAGTGGCAGGAGGCCAAAACAGTCCTCAAAAGTGAGGCTTTTGAAAACATCTGTTAGGGGCTTTTAGATCCTAAGGAGTGAGGGAGGGAGGGAGGGTGAGAGAGAGAGAAAGAGAGAGAGAGAGAAAGAGAGGACTCCAAGTCCAGTGCTTTTCATTTCCAGACTGTGAGTCATAAAAAAGAGTGCGTAAATCCACATCACCAGAATACGCTGACCCGAGTCTGGGTTTACTAACACCTGAAGTACATTTCATGGGAATTAGGTTTAAGTATCAACCTGATCATGAAGCTTGAAAGGCTTTTCTCCCATCTCAGGATGCCAGGAGTCCTCTGGAACTGGAATGGAGTTTTCTAACAGCAAAGGTTTACTGTAGCGTAAAAGAAATTATGGAGATTTCCCCGCCAGGCATAAGGATGTGATCACTATAGGCACCTGTGGGCCCAAGCAGGTTACCCACCAATATTCCTTTAAACACCAAATTATGGACTATTAGGCCACTGCTTCAAGGCTTCTGCAAATGTGAAACCTTGACAAATTCCCAAATAAAAGCCATAAAACCAATCATTTTTTAAACCTGCATGAGTGACACCAGGAAAATTAGAGCCGTGTGGCAGGTCACTGTGAAATAAAGCTGCCATAAAGAAGCTTATGATGCTGTCATGGAAAAGGCAATTAGAAGGTTACTTTCTCTCAGGTTTAAGATTGGTTCTTGTTCTTCCTCCAGCCCCCTGCCTTCCACCTCCCTACTGCAAAATGGATCAGTCTATAATAAGTAGTAGTTATATATCATAAGGCAGCAATTCCTTTTAGTTGTTCCACTATAAAAAAGCATCCAGATTTAGAACTTGACAGGAACCAGTATCGCCTGCCCCCAAAAGCCGGCAGAAAGTCTGTGTGTGTCATTCAGCCAGCATGGAGTCTGGGTGTTTTAAAAGCTTTAATTTGAAGGGGATAAAAAACCTGGGCGTTAAGCAATTTGGCTGTGGATATTTAATGCATCAGCCATGCTACAGAATTGGAGCCCCCTATTTAAAATGAGAAATTGAAAACTTACATGCTCTGTAGGCAAGGTGTAAGTAAATGTAGGATGGTAAGCAGAAATCAGCTGAGAACCTGCAGAAACACCATTAGAAGGGCTAATGACTTGTTCAGAAGTGGCCTTAAAGAAATGCTATAGTGTCATCTACAGGTGTGTAAAACAGGTCTGATTAGTCAGAGCCATGCCTCCTGGTGTTGAGGTTAAAGGCACCATGACGGAGCAATGATCCAGGGAGATTGAAATTTGCCCCAAAGCATATAGCCCTCCAACGGCAGCATCAAGATTGAAACCCTGTCTCTTGATCTCTAATTTCCACTCTAACACACTTGCGGTAGGTAGAATAATGCATCCCAAAGAAGTCTATATCCTAATTCCCAGAACCTGTAAATATGGCATCCTACATGGTAAAAGGGACTTTGTAGACATGATTAAATTAAGGATTTTGAGATGGGGAGATTATCCTGGATTATCCAGGTGGCTCAATGTAGTCATAGGGGTCCTTATAAGAGAGAGGGAGTAGGAGAGCGAGGATCAGAGTAAGAGTCAGAGAGAGATCAGAAGCCACTGGCTTTGAAGATGGAGGAAGTGTCACAAGGCAGAAACTGCTGGTGGCCTCTAAAAGCTGGAAAAGGCAAGGAAATGGGGTTTTCCCTAGAGTCTTGAGAAAGAACCGAATCCTCCTGACACCTTGATTTTAGCTCAGTGAGACCCTTGTAGACATCTGATCTCCAGAACTACAAGAGAATAAATCTGTGTTGTTTGAAGCCACTAAACCTGTGGTAATTTTTTGCAAAAGTAATAGGAAACTGATACAATGCTCTAGATGGGCATTGCATTTACCCCTCGTTTTGATCTGCTCAAAATAACACCATTATCTCAGTGGTGGTCAGCCTTTATAAAAACAAAAAGAACCTCCCACCATCACCTTTTTTGGTTTTAGCACATTCTACTCTCTTTAGAACTTTAGACACCCTCTTTCTCTCTTGTCCCTCATTGGCTCCCTTCTCTGTATCCTCTTTCCCATAGGAACTTTGCTAAAGGGAAAGCTTTTTTTCTAATTATCAACTGATCCATGTTGAGAAATTAGTTGGTAGGAACTTAAAAATATTATTCACCAACTGTTTCCAGAATATCAAAATATTCTATTTGGGTGTGTTTTACCCTCTCACCTCCACTGCCCCTCTAAAAAGCCTCGAAAGACTGAGGGAAAAAAAAAACCTCTAAAAGTGGAATTTTAGGTTCCTGGTTTGGATGGGCCTTTCTCAGAGTGTCTCAAGTCATACTATAGACACAGGTTTTGGAGTCAGAGCTTGGCTTGACTCCCTGATTTACCATTAATTAGTGATGTGTCCCTGGAAAAATTACTTATTAAAGACACTTTATCTCTAAAATGGAGCAATGATCTTTCTCCATAATGAGAAATTAATGAGATTTTGTATTTAAAGTGTTCAGCACGGAGTGTGACCCACATAAGCCCTCCAAATGTAGTAGTGGTGGTGGAAATAATGATGGTACTTAGTACAGCAGAACTTGTAACTCCCAATTCCAAGGCAGTAAAGCCCATTTAAATGCTGTGGGACCAGAAGTTTTAGATTCTGAGTTTTGAAAAGAGATACCCACCCAATGTGTAATAGCAGCAAGCATTTACACACTGCCAACCATGTGTCTTCTTAAATACGGGGGATTATAAGGGCCAAGCAAGTCATAAGAGACAATATACAGCTCTGTCCAAAAGAAGCTCTTGGTTCAGTAGGGAGCAGATATAAAAACATAATTACTAGCATTTATCACTCAGTATTGAAGACTTAAGTGCAACAAAGAGTGACCCAGAAGAACAAAATCTTTCTAAGGGAGTCAAGAACACAGTCACAGAGAAGATGGCTTTTGAGTTGGGTACTGAAGGATGAGTAGAAGTTTACTAAGCAGAAAATAGGAGAAGGAATATACAGGGCAGAGGAAAATGTTTAAGAAATTTGAAGCAAAAGACTATCAAAAGAGAAAATCTCTTAACCATAACTATAACATTGAAACCATTGGAACAAATTAAATCCAGTTCAACAAATTAAATCCATGGCCACTTGCTCTGAGTCATCAACAACTCGACTTTCTCTGGATCTGCTGCAAAGTGATTTCAGGGTCACACTAAACAATTCATTCTTCCTTGACTAAAAACGATGCTTTGAGAATTCACTGATGGCCACAGTACAATCAATACTAATCAGGTAATATGCACTGGCCCTGAGATAACAGAGCATCCAGAATCCCGATGTATGAATTCATACTTAATCAATACTGACCTATATGAGTGGAGGATTTTTTCACATTCCAAAGCATTTTAGTAAGATGCTGAGAAAAATCAATAACTTATTAAATCCCAGTTACCTCATTAAAACAAACTATTAATCACTTTTGTTGTGATTATATTGGGGCCACAGATCTGACTTTACACAATTTGTAGTGCTGTGTATGCTCATGGGTTTACTCCATTCATTAGAGAAAACGATGCACCGAGTGACCACACACTGCAGTCAAGATGGTGCTACGACAGGAAATGGACTTCCATGCATTATTGAAGGGGAAAAAAAATCCCACAGTTGAAAAAGTAGGAAAGCTATAACTTCAGCTGGAAGTGGTAAAAATTAATTGCTCTAAGTAGGAGAGACTTTATGTTACTGAAATAACAATAGTCATTTAAAATATTTCCTGCAGCTGAAATATTTTGACTACCATCAATGTAACACCAAGGGAAAAAGTTACATTCATTTCCAGTTGTAAGATGTCCCCTTTCAGCCATATGAGAGTACACAGTAATGTACATATATATTTTGTGAAATCAAAAAGTGAGATCTACTCGACCATAGTGTCAAGTACATTCGTCAGCAAATGAAGACTTCAGGTCTTATTTCATTGAGTTGTTAGGGGGCTTTTTAATCTTTCTGAATACAAATTTCAAGTTGCCTCTTACATTGCCATTCTGCCATCCTTTTCTTAGGAATAGAGAGAAGTTTAAGCTACATGTTTATGAATTTGTGAATACATTACTTTTATCATAAAAATGTGCCCTCGCTTAAAAAGCAGGATCACCAGGGGCACTAGGTGGCTCAGTTGGTTAAGTGTCCTACTCTTGTTTTTGGTTCAGGTCATGATCTTGCAATTGGTGGGTTCAAGTCCCATGTGGAGCTCTGTGCTGACAGCATGTGAGCCTGCTTGGGATTCTCTCATTCTCTCTCTGCCCCTCCCCCACTTGCTGTCTATCTCTCTCTCTCAAAATAAATAAAAATAAACTTTAAAAAAAGTAGGGTTATCATTCTAAACTTGAGAAATGCTGAATTAAACAAAATTATCTCACTAAATTACATAAGGTACAGGAACTCTCCAGTAATCTTTGTATAGCATTTCTTAAGAAATTGTGATCATTAAACCCACACAAAATAAAATAACCATTTTATTTGGAGGTAGTTAGTATTTGTGTAAGTATTTTTTCAAAGACCATTTACATGTTGGTTTTCCCTACATGCTGCATAATATGGTGGAAAGACACAGATGCTACATTTATTAGTCCTGGATTTGAATCCTGTCTAACCATTCTCAAACTCTGTCCTTAGGCAGTCACTCCACTAAATCAATATTCTCAGGGATTAGAGGGGGATAGATAATGTTTTACTTATCTACCTCACTGGATTATTGTTATGATCAAATAAAAACATATGCGTAAAATAAATTGTAACATGTGGGACCCCAATTGCTTGATTTTACTGTGGTTTCACAGTAAAACAAAATTGACTCAAACAGCCAGGACTCAAGGCTTGTCTGTGTCTGTCTCCTCTGTAACTCCTGTGTACCACCCCTTTCCTCGAGCTCTTCATCACATACATCATTTTAGTTTCTTTGCCTTCCCACAACCCAGTCATCCCCTAGCTTCTCCACAGAAAAGCCTAGGGAAGAATCCGGCAGGCAGGAACCTTCCACATGACACTCCCTTCTACCAGTGGGAGACACAAGATGGAGGGAAAGGATGTAGAATATTCAAACAGTAATAATTTTTATCCTTTTACACATCAATATTGTTAACCTACCTCATGTTCTAAATATATATTAGTTATTTTTTTTGTTTTAACTTAGGTAATAATGTCTATTTTCAAAATAAGAAAAATAAATCACAAGGAAGTTACCCAGGAATTGATCCAGGAGAGGGTCCCAGAACTGGTCAAGAGTGCAGTAGAAAGTGGACTTCACTTTTTTCCTACTCTACAGAGCAACAATTCCCAAAATACCTACCAAGGCATCCCTGGAGATGCTCTGAAAAATAAAGCCAAGGCTGGAATACAACAGGGAAATGTTGCATTCTGTCTTCCTTCAGGGAGGTCCACAATGTACATTAACAGCTGAGAGAAGTCCTCAAGTAAAGAAATCTATTCAGCAAAACAGAGATTAGAGACTTAAATGTGAAAAACAAAATTTAGAATATTTAGGACAATATCTTTTTAACCCTTGGGTATTGGGTAGAGAAATATTTCTTAAATTGGACCCAAAGCAAAACAATAACATAAAAAATGATGTATCTATATGAAAATGTAAACTTATTTTCATGAAAGAACACAGTTAAGAAAGTAATAACACAAATCAGATATTGGGAGAAGAAATTTACAAACATATAATTTAAGAATTATAATGAAGAATGCATAAAGAACTACAAATCAATCAGGAAAAGATAACACAGAAATTAGGCAAGAACATGAAACACATTTATAGAAGAGGAAACTCAAATGACCAATAAATATATTAAAAAATGATCCAACTTACAAATAAGAGAAATAAGAATTAAAACTACAAGATGGGCAAAAAAATTTAAGTCTGACATTACCTACTGTTGATGAGGATGTGGCACAATGAACTCTTAAAACCTGTTGGAGTGAATGAAAATGGCCACCACCATTTTTTATCACAATTTGGTTTATCCTATAAAGTTGAAGATGTGTCTACCCTCACATTCAATAAGTATACTCTTAGGTATATACCTTAGAGAAATTCTTGCACATGTGCTCCAGGAAACATGCACCAAGAAACTCATAATCCCATTGTTTGTAATAGCAAAACACTGTAAGCAACATAATATCCATCAGACAAAAGAATGGTAAATAAATTGTGGTATATCCATAGAACAAATAATAGCAATGAAAAAGTACTACAGTTGTGTATATCAATACATAGGAAGGCCAGGAACACAGAATTGAATAAACAGCAAATCTTAGAAGAGTAGCTACAGTATGCTATTGATATAAAACGAATTCAAAACATGTAAAATTTAAAAATATATTATCTATGAATATATACATCTACAGTTGAGCTACTATGAAAAATAAAACTCAAACACAAAATTCAGAAAACTGATTACCTGGGGAGAAAGGAGGACAGAATCAAAGGGGCAAACAGGGGGATTGATGGGATTGGAAATGTTGTATTTATTAACATGGGTTTTTATTGCTCTTTTTCCCTTATATATGTTTTAATATAGACTTTTTTTGTATGTATGAGTGTTACATGCATACATTCCAAATTTTAATTTAGCTTGTTTAACTCAGCTGTCATAAGCATTGTCCATGTAATCCCTATATCTCCTCACACATGCTCACACCCTGTTGAGTTCAGTTTGGGAAACATTGCTCTAGGCTTTAAAACCTCCTTCTTTTGGCAGAAAGAATCACTCCAGCCGAGGTTCGTGGCCATTATTCCAGCAGGGCCAGGATAGAGCCAGAGATGCAGAGCTTTCCCTAGGCCTAAGAATCCTAGGGTATTTTTGCACATGTTCTCATAAGCAGACATGAACTGTATATATCAGTCTCACCTTGGGTGTAAAAGTGCCAGTCACGAAAGTAGTAGGTAGTCTGTTGGTATGCACACAAGTAACTGACATTCAACTATCCCATGTCCTTGGAGTCCACTTTCCCTCCCCATCCTGTCCAGATACACACCACAGGAGGAGCAACACTCTAAGCCAAGATGTAGAATCTCATAAGAATGAAAATTACTCAGGAGAGCTCAGCATTTTCTAGGATTTACCACAGAAGTACCTAGTCAGGGGTGCCATTTTCAGAGGCAATTCCTCTGTGCAGCTAATGCCTAATAATCTTCAAATATAAATAGCTCCTCCTGGGCTTTTGATGTTCACACCTTGGTGGATTCGTTGAGAGATACTTTACAGCTGGTTGCATTGCTGAGAAGCCAAAGTATTTCTCCCCCAAGCCTTTGCTGATAAAGGACTTTTGAATCAGTGTGATTGTTGCAATATTAAACTCCCATCCATGACCACTGGACTTAAGTCCCTCATTAAGATCAGGTATAATGAGGTCAGGCTAAGAAGGGATTGTGTGGTTTTAAACAGAGTCAATATTGATTGTTACTAACAGTGGAGCAGGCTACTATACTTTAAACCTCTCGTTCTGAGGGAATATTTCATTTTTGCAGACTTTGTCTTCCATTGTAAAGATTGATTTCAGCATAATGATCCATCACCTGAGGAGATTCACTCTGCTGCTTCTAAACTCATATCTTGCAATGAGACATTTTATATTCCCCAAGTTTCCCAGTCCTCAACAACCCTGCTCACTGCCCATCAAGCCCACAGAGCTCCCTGCTATTTGCTTCAGCACTTGCTTTTTCATCACCCACACCTCCCCATTTTAGATGTTGCTTCCTCAGCCCTCTCTCCTTATAGGGGATGCCACAAAGATGTTCGGCTCTCACTGCTTTTACTCCATTTTCTTCTTCTAGAAACCTTCTCACTAACAGTTTCTAGCTAAAGAGCAAGCCATCTATCATCATATGAGGTGAAAATGGCACGAAGTAGCACATGTTAAAGCAGAACCAGCATGGTAATGGCAAATTGTTTTCATGAAGTTTTAAATTGACTGAGGTATCTTCCCCACAGTAGCTTCACCCATGGGATGGCATTTGGAGGGCAGGCTGCTGAAATTTTCCTGAACGCAAGGGCAAGAGTTTAGCTGAGCAGCAAGAAGATACTAAAATCAGGACTGGGAAAGTCACCCAGACTCTCCCCCTGTGTCTCCTATCACATTTTCTTATTTCACGTACACTTGGTCTCATTTTTCTTTCGCTGTTCACCAGCGTTCTCTGATTCCAGATCAGAACTCATGACTGTTTGGGTCTCCTAAGGATACATCGTATAGTCCAACTATATGACTTTCAGCCCCAATTCCAAACCGCCAGGATTTTAATTTTGGTTGGCCCAGCTTGAGTCAGCAGTCCAATCCACTGTGGCTAGAGGTCAAGGGCATGTTCAAACAAATGGTCATGGGAGCCATTTCCTCTAAATTAGGGCACTCAGTTAACAGGGTCCTTATAAGCTAGGCAGATACTCCAAATATGTCCAATATATGGACCTGTGCTTAAGAACACAACAATACTTTTCAAATCATTATGATGCATTCTTTCATTTCTTTAGTAAAACCCTAATTTTACAGACACTGTGCTATGCTCTGAGGATTTAAACAGATGAAACCCAGCCCTCCAGTGGGAGAGATAAGCAAAAGAACAACATCTTGCAAATAAGGTAATAATAGATTGGAATAATTGCTACATAAAAAATTGAAAGGGTGATGTGACAGAATATTTGAGAGGTTTATATGGAGGTATGCTTACTTGAGGCCTCTTTGAAGAGATCTATCTAAGGACAGAGGTGATCCCAGCAGAGGGAAGGCAGGTGCAACACTGACCCTGAGATGGGAGAAGACTTAGGCAACACAAAATGAGTTTAGAGAAGTGGACAAAATAGAGCCCATGAAGGCCCTTGGTGACATGTGAAGGGACTGGATTTTATTCTAAGGTAGTAGGTAAATGTTGATGAAGATTAAGTAGCAGGGAGAAAGACAATCGGCTTTATGTTTTGAAAGATTACTTTAGGATAGGATTTTAGGGAGGTGTGGATGTGGGAGGCCAGTTAGGAAGCTATTATGGTAGTTCACAAGAGAGAAGATGACCTTTGGTCTAAGAGAGGTGGCAGTTATTGGGATGGACAGAAGAGCCCAAATTCTAGATGTATTTTAAGGTAGGACAACCAGAACTTGCAGAAGAGTAGAATTTAAGGAGAAAAAAATAAAATTTTCAGATGACTCTGAGTTTATTTTTGAGTGCTAGGTGGATGGTGAGCTGTTTTCTAGAATGGGGGAGACTGGAATGACTGACTAGGTCCTCATCATGGAAGATGCCAAAGCAAGAACTCTGCAACCCAGACATCATCTGGTCCCTGGATCATGATGTAGTGAGAAACTCTTGGTTCTCTCTGTAACCCAAAGATTCCTAACCTTTCAGAGCACCATTGTGTTCTGCCTTAGCTGCCTTGGCCTTCTCATCAAAGTCACCCCAACCACCACCCCCACTAAAATCCACCTACGTTCCAAAGCCTCTCCTCTGCCCTGAGGAGCTCAGAGGAAGAAAGGCAAAATACTGTTGAAGCAGTATTGGGAAGCAGTGGATAATCCAAAAATCAGTTCTCCCCCTTCTAGCTTTATATACATCATTAGAACATATTGCTCAAAATGCTTTATCAGCTTCCCCCTCTATAATAAGGGCAGGGAGAAATTTCATAGAGTTTTCAATTTTTTTTTTAGTTTATTCATTTATTTGCAGGGGAGGGGCAGAGAGAGAAGGAGAGAGAAAATCCCAAGCAGGCTCCATGCTGTCAGCACAGAGCCTGATGCGGGGCTTGCACTCACAAACCATGAGATCATGACCTGAGCTGAACACAAGAATTGGATGCTGAACTGACTGAGCCACCCAGGTACCCCATTTTTTTAGTGAGTTTTCATTTTTAAGACTGAAACAAAACTATATATGTAAAGCACATAGTGCAGTGCCTAAATTATGTTAGGTGTTTAATACACATTAGACATCATTACTCTAAATGTTTCTTTCTCTTATCTGTTTTCAAAGTAAATTTATTACCAAGTACCAATTTGCTACTTAAACAGAGAGCCTGGAAATAGGGTTTTTTTTGTCTCTAGCTCTATGGACTAGGAATGTTTAGTAGCAATGTAATTATTCAGGCGAAACGTTCTACCACCAGAAAAACAGATATTTGACTACATTTGCCTAAACTAAAAATTAAGATGAATTAAGACAAAGGATCTTTTTCTGATTTGTGAAATTATTTGTATGAAAAGTCTCACCAAGATATAAAATTAAATTGTATTTAGTTATACATTTAATTAATTCTTTATTGAGAAGAATAAAATTATATGAAATGAGTACTATTTCTGAAATTCAGGACATATGGTCACTGTCCAGTGGAGATCAATATAATGAGAGTTTACTTGCATTTCCTGCCAAAGAATAACTTCTTTGGCATGTAGACATAACTTAGAGGCTGCAGACAACAAAAGAATGTCTCACTGAGGAGCATTTTGGTATCTCTTTTCCTATAAATTTCTAAGTGTGGAGAAGACAGAATAACACTAACTCTTTCAAGGGGTTAGAACTGTACTAACTTGATTCAATTTCCATATAGCAATGTGTTCCTTTTTTGAAGCCATCTCACCAAATAGTTTATTTATTTATTTTGAGAGAGCCAAAGACAGCACAAGTGAGGTAGGGGCAGAGAGAGAGGGAAAGAGAGAGAATCCCAAGCGGGCTCCATGCTGCCAAGCACAGAGCCTGATGCGGGGCTCAAACTCATGAACTGTGAGATCATGACCTAAGTTGAAACCCTGAGTTGCACACTCAACTAACTCAGGCACCCAAGCACTGCTTCCTCCTGCCCCCTGTTTTTGGAGAGAGACAGAGCAAGCAGAGGAGGGGCAGAGAGAGGGAGAGAGCAAATCCCAAGCATGCTCCATACTGTCAACACAGAGCCTGATGCAGGGCTCAAACTCACATGACCTGAGCTGAAATCAAGATTCAGACACTTAACAAAGTTAGGCACCCAGGTGCCCTAGGGTTAGTAAGTGCCTTAAAAGTCAGTGATCCAAATCTCCATCTGGATAGAAAATAAATGAGGAAGAGAAATATTCCCTGCTGTTCTAGTTCTATCCAGGAACTGCTACTGCTACTCCCACCATCTCACATCCAGCTTCCCTTGCAGGACAAACTAGCAATCCTGCCCCATCGATGCGCATAGCTTTACCATGTTTACAGAACCAAAGCAATGAGATTCTCATGACAGGCCTTTTCTTACTTTTAGTGGCTTTTCCATTTGTAGGAAGTCTCCATTAGCCTCAAATATCTATTAAATCTTAATACACCAAAGAAGCAGGGGGTAATAGGCAGACTAATAATCCCCTAAAAGTGTTCCCATCCTAATCCCTGGTATCTGTGGATATATTATATTAATGATATGGGGGAAAATAAGATTACTAAGGAATGAATTTTGAGATGGGGAGATTATCCTATCCTGGATTATCTAGGTAGGTCCAATGTAATCACAAGGATTCTTCTCCCCATCCTCCTTTTTTTAAGAGAAAGAGGAAAGAGAGAGAGCATGAGCAGGGGGAGAGAGAGAATCTTTTTTTCTTATTTAATTTATTCATTTTGAGAGAGAGATAGACAGTGTGAATAGAGGAGGGACAGAGAGGGAGGAGACACAGAATCCAAAAAAGCTCCAGACTCTGAGCTGTCAGCACAGAGCTTGATGCGGGGTTCGAACCCACGAATTATGAGATCATGACCTGAGCCAAAGTCAGACACTTGACCGACTGAGCCATCCAGACACTCCATGAGAGAGAGAGAGAGAGAGAGAGAGAGAGAGAGAGAGAGAGAGAGAG
>NW_024412376.1:58596843-58641153 GCF_014898765.1 Herpailurus yagouaroundi
GAGAGAGAGAGAGAGAGAGAGAGAGAGAGAGAGAGAGAGAGAGAGAGAGAGAGAATCTTAACCAGGCTCCATGTTCAGAGTGGACCCAGATGCCGGGCTCCATCCCACATCCTGAGATCATGACCTGAGCCAAAATCAAGAGTCAGACACTCAACCATCTGAGCCACCAGGTGTCCCCTCCCCTCCACCTTTTTTTTTTTTAACAAGGATTCCTATCTGTGAAAGTGGGAAGCAAGAGAATGAGGGTCAGAGTCAAAGAGAGAGACAGGAAGAAGCTACCCTGCCAGCTTTGAATATGCAGGAAAGAGCCAAAGTTTAGGACTGTGGACAGCCTCTAAAAGTTGGAAAAATGTATGGAAATGGGTCCTCCTCAAAGCTTCCAGAAAAGAACACAGCACTGCTGGTATATTGATGTTAACCCCAGAAAGACCCATTTTAGACTTTTAACCTCCAGAACTGTAAAATAATAAATTTATGTTGTTTTAAGCCACTAAGTTTGTGGTAATTTGTTACAGCAGTAATAGAAAACTAAAACAGGTGGGGAAATAAGACATCATTTCCTCCCAAGGCCTCTTGGAAACCTCACAGGGAGGAAACACCCCAGGTGCACAGCTGCCTGTCTTCTTGGCCTCCAAAGGTTAGCCTACCACTCTGCAACTACTGAAGACTTCTACCACAGCACAGTGATGTGAAAATTTGAAGTCTTAATGATTAGTGGGTGAAATAATCTGGAGGAAAGAGTAAAACTTGGGGGCAATAAAGGGCACTATAAAAAGGCCAGGTATGAGGTGAAGGAGCACAAGAACAGAGTAGCCATGATGAAAGAAAAGTCATGACTATCAGGATTAGCCCACCAATACCAATACCAAGTCCTAGCCATCCTGGCCTTCCTTCTGTTCCTTGAACTCACTGAGCTCATCCAGAGGTTGGGCTCTTCTGCCTGGAAAGCTCTTTCCCTAATGGTGCATAGATTTTCAGACCTCACCTTAACTGGCACCTCTCAGATAGCTCCTCTATAGCAGCCAGCCTGGCAATATTATAACACTCACTTTAATTCTCTTCTTAGCATTTACCAGTATCTGATCATTTTCTTGTTTATATGTTTGTTTATTACCTATTTTCATCAGCCAGAATTTAAACTCCATGAGAGAAAGAACCTTGTCTGTTTTCTTTGCACTTATCTCCTCAGGGCCCAGATCAGTACCTGGCACATAGTACAAGGTCTTCAATAAATATATGTGGAATGAACAGAAGTCAGTTGAAAGGTCTAAGTTACTCATTGGATATGAGATGGAGACAAAAGGATGAGTCACATATGGCGCCAAAGATTTCAGCCTTAAGTGACTCAGAGATGGTGGAGCCATGGACAGAGATAGAGGAACAGAAGGAAAAAATAAATCTGGGATATAAAGCCAAGGATTCATTTGTTTTTTAGTATGTTGGACATGAAGTAACAGTAGGAATTCCTATAGCTCAACAACTTAACTCAACAACTCCAAAGTCCCACTCTGTCTCCTTATCTTCTTCCTAAACTGGCTTCTGTTCTCTCCTCCATCTACCTCATTTGGTGACACCACTATTCAGGCAGTTGTTCAAGCTGGAAAGCTCAGAATGCATTCTGGACTCCTTTCTTTCACTTATTCCAACATCCAATCAGGCCAATTTTCAAATTGCCAAAATTAAATAAGAGCTATGTTTGTTTTTGTTTTTGTTTTTGTTTACAAAAAGACAAATAGCCTACATTTGCTGCCCTTTTCTTTGACGGTGTCAGTATGCTATCTCACAGTTGTTTTAGGAAAACAACAACAAAAACAACAACAACTTATTCAGGCCCTTCAGAGTAGGGTTCACATTTTAATAAATGAGAAAAATAAGCACACTTAAAAAGAAACTCCTTGGCCAAAATGAACAAATCAGGAGACTATAGATGCTGGAGAGGATGTGGAGAAATGGGAACCCTCTTGCACTGTTGGTGGGAATGCAAATTGGTGCAGCCACTCTGGAAAACAGTGTGGAGGTTCCTCAAAAAATTAAAAATAAACCTACCCTATGACCCAGCAGTAGCACTACTAGGAATTTACCCAAGGGATACAGGAGTACTGATGCATAGGGGCACTTGTACCCCAATGTTTATAACAGCACTCTCAACAATAGCCAAATTATGGAAAGAGCCTAAATGTCCATCAACTGATGAATGGATAAAGAAATTGTGGTTTATATACACAATGGAGTACTACGTGGCAATGAGAAAGAATGAAATATGGCTCTTTGTAGCAACATGGATGGAACTGGAGAGTGTTATGCTAAGTGAAATAAGCCATACAGAGCAAGACAGATACCATATGGTTTCACTCTTATGTGGATCCTGAGAAACTTAACAGAAACCCATGGGGGAGGGGAAGGAAAAAAAAAGAAAAAAAAGAGGTTAGAGTGGGAAAGAGAGCCAAAGCATAAGAGACTCTTAAAAACTGAGAACAAACTGAGGGTTGATGGGGGGTGGGAGGGAGGGGAGGGTGGGTGGTGGGTATTGAGGAGGGCACCTTTTGGGATGAGCACTGGATGTTGTATGGAAACCAATTTGACAATAAACTTCATATACTGAAAAAAAAAAAAAAAGAAACTCCTACTGAAGAGAAATTTGAAAATAGGTATTTGGAAATGTTTCAAACATTTTGAAATTTTATTGCCAAAAATGATATACAGGCATCACATGTACAAACATTTGTACCAGAATGCTTTAAAGACACGGGATACATAATTTACTAACCTATTTTTAAATTTTTTAAGCAGAAGTTCAGCAGATATTGAACCTGTTTTGTTAACACTATGAAAAAATATGTACCCTCTCCAATTAGCTTACAAGAACAACTGATTGATACCAAGGATAAAGGAAACTTACTAACTTGAATTTCAACAAAAACATATATATGCATAATCATAGTTACAAAACTAGAGCTGAGTCTCATGATTTAGGAAGTGTACTTCCATTTGGAGCTACATCACTTTATGAGGCTCTTGGCATCTATATCAGCCATTAAACCCCCAAACTAAAATAAATGTAGAGCAAGACCTACAAATCACAGTATCACAAGTATAAACCAAGATTTAAGTGGACACACTAAATTATGAGCTTTTGTTTATCATAAGTAAATAAACTAAAAATTACTCTAAATGTTTTAATCTCATTTTTATCTCATCCTTTTACAATTTCCATTTTGGAGTATGTTTTTAAATGGGCACAATATATTTGGGCAGCAAAAACATGTAATTTATTTGAAAAATAACTACACTGGGAGTGTGTGGCTGAGATTTCCTTATCCACAGGATGCCCAATCACTGCTCTATGAAGCCAGAGGAATCGCCATAAAATGCACATGGGCCCACAGCAAGGAAACCCTTCCATGGCTTCCCAGTCTACACAGCCACAGTCCTCTCATGACCAACAGAGGGGTAAAGTACCTTCACAAAGGTGTCCCATCTCCTGAGCGTATGCAGATCCCCAAAATATTGATAAGGAGATGAAGTGCAAAGGCAATTTGTTACTATAATGGCTACTAGCTTGCTGTTTGGACGAGGTGAGCAGACAGTTATTTTCAAGCCCTGGCTCCTAGCCCCGGCTCAGTCTCTTTCTTTTGCTATCCTTTTCTCTCAAGAAAGCATATGGAATGCCAGTGGGGAAGAGTCACCATATTATAGGGATAACCTTGAATTTGCTCTGATTTAAGATTTTTAAGGAGTAAAGCCATCACAAACCTAATACTTTATTAGTAGTAACACATTATTTGGCTGCTCCCTGGTGAGTGAGAAAGCTTCTTACAGCATCAAATCTCAACCCTTAGTAGCATTCTTGACCCTGTCATCCTCTGAAATCTCACTTCCTACCAACATAGGTCTGACACTTTATACTCTGTTGCCTGCACATACCATGCTGTTTCTTACCTTGTTCATATACCCTTTTGCCCAAAATGTATTCCACTCCCCATCCTCATCTAGCTAACTTTTATTCTTAACTTGAAACTAATTTCAAACCACCTCTTCCAGGAAGTCTTCCCTGACCCACTGCTGGTTATGTTTCCTGGCCTTCCTTTAAGTTCCTGTCATAGTCTTTTGCATGGCTCTCTCACTACACCAGAATTATCTATTTATGGGCTGGTCATCCCCACCAGACTGTTAGCTTTCTTTTAGGCTAAGCATGGAGTCTTACTGGTAAGCACAGTGCCTGGCATGTAGCAGGCATTCCATAGATGTTTGCTGAGTGAGTGAGAGAGTGAGTGAGCAAGTGAATCAGAGAACATACGTAAGCCATTGGATATTTAGGACTGACAGAATCAAAAGTTAATCCAGTGACAAAACATCTACATTTAATTACTGGTACTTCATTGCCTAAGAATATGACTTTAATGAGAAATTGTCAAAGAATGAGACATTACAAGGAAACTGGAATTAGAGGAGGTGAGGCTGGTGAAAAGATACAGAAGAGGAGAGGACCTCATCCCACCCTTCCAACAAGGCCACTTCTCCCCTTCACAGCTATTACCACCAAGCAAAGACCTTCGAGGTAATCTGCAGCTGGAGAGGGTTGCAAACCCAGGGACTGTCAGACATGAACCCTGTAGTTGCTGTATTGTCCAGAAGTCTGAGGGATCCCAGAGAAGGCAGAAAGTGTGGGCAGTGGAGAGGGGATCTCAGGGAACCCTTGACTATAGCTAGCTATTTTCCAACAGGTATGAAACTATCTCAATTTCTTAACAATTGTTATAGCCACACCAGTGAATATCAGCTTAATATCAGGTTGCCTATAGGTAAATCAAGTAATATTATCTATACCTCTGCATGTCCAGAGAGAATAATGGCTCTTTTAAAAGCTGAGGGGTTTTATTCACCAAGAACACTTTCCCTCTTGACATTTGAGAACACTTTCTCAAGAACTTGGGTGGATAGAACAAGCTTTAAATGAACACTGAGTGATTTTTTTTCACTCTTTTTGTTTCTCTTAAAAACTTGCCTGTAATTGTGTTGGGTAGTTCTGATCTTAGCAATGAAATGAAAGCTGATTCAGGCCTTACCATGTGAGGGACTTTTAGTCACAACCAGCAAGAGTTTTACATTGATTTGCATTCTATGCTTCTTCCTTTGTGTAATTGGAAGAGATTTTGATTCAGTCCTTAACCTCGTTTTTTACAGAGACTCTACCAAATGTCTCAGACCCAGACACACTCCATCACTCTTGGCAAAATAAATGAAATGGGCTTTTATCAGAAATGATCAGTTCTCCTCCCAGAGAGAGTTTCTATGATTCCAGCACTTGATGGGTTTTTTTCCTTCCCAACTAATGGATTTATTTCTCACTTGATTGTCCTTTCCACATCAAGTATAAGCTACAGTCCTTTCCCACATGGAGCTCACTCAGTGTTTTCATTTTCCAGGATTGATTCACTCTCAGAAGGTGAAAGGTGGGGGGCTCTGAAGACATCTTTTTTTTTTTTTACATTTATTTATTTTTTGAGAGACAGAGAGACAGAGCACAATTTGGGGAGGGGCAGAGAGAGAAGGAGACCCAGAATCCGAAGCAGGCTCCAGGCTCTGAGCTGTCAGCACAGACCCTGACACGGGGCTCAAACTCACAAACCATGAAATCATGACCTGAGCTGAAGTAGGACGCTCAACCGACGGAGCCACCCAGGCGCCCCTCTGAAGCCATCTTTGAAATGACCCAAAGTAGCTACAGTGTGCAAAGTAGCTGATTAAATTATTTTGAAGAGCTGATGGATGCTTTAAAAATCTCTGCATTGAATGCAATTACCAATGTTTTTCAAAGTGCACTTTGAGACCACCTGTATCCCAAACCACCCTCATGTTTGTTAAATATGTAAAGTCCCTGGGGAACCTGGGTGGCTCAGTTGCTCATGGTTCTGGAGTTTGAGCACCGCATCAGCCTCTGCACTGATAGTATGGAGCCTGCTTAGGATTCTCTCTCTCTGATTCTTTCTCTCTCTCTCTCTCTCTCTCTCTCTTTCTGTCTCTCCCCACCCCCAATCTACTCTCTCAAAATAAATCAATAAATTAAAAAAAAAAAACATGTGAAATCCCAGGTCCCATAACAGGACTTAACTTTTCATGAAATCTGTATTTTAAAAAACTCATTTATTTATTCATTTATTTAAAGAGTATGAGTGTGGGAGAGCCAAAGAGGGGGAGAAAGAGAAACAGAGAGAGACAGAATCTCAAGCAGGCTCCATGCTCAGCATGGAGCCAGATATGGGGCTTAATCCCATCACCCAGGGATCATAACCTGAGCTGAAATCAAGAATTGGACACTCAACCGACTGAGCCACCCAGATGCCCTCAAAACACCTTTTTTAAAAAAATGTTTATTTGGGTGCCTGTGTGGCTCAGTCAGTTGAGTGTCTGACTTCGGCTCAGGTCATGATCTTGTGGTTCATGAGTTCAAGCCCCATGACAAGCTGTGTGCGGACAGCTCAGAGTCTGGAGCATGCCTCGGATTCTGTGTCTCCCTCTCTCTCTCTGACCCTCCCCCACTAGTACTCTCTCTCTCTCTCTCTCAAAAAATAAATAAAACATTTAAAACATATTTATTTACTTTAAGAGACAGAGAGAGAGAGAGTGCACATGTGAGCAGGGGAGAGGCAGAGAGAGAGGGACAGAGAGAATCCCAAGTAGGCTCCATGCTGTCAGCACAGAGCCTGATTTGGGGCTCAATCTCATGAACCATGAGATCATGAACTGAGCCAAAATTAAAAGTCGAATGCTTAACTGACTGAGCTACCCAGGAGCCCTGAAAAAAACTTTTAATAAAGTAAAATATACATACAGAAAAGTACACATACCATAAGTGGAAAACTTAAGTTTCACAACTAAACCCATCAAGACTCAGATACTCAGATCAAGAACCACAATATCACCTTCTCAGATTTTCCCTTTCAGTCACAGTCTATTCCCCTAACTCAAGCTTAACCATTATCTTAATTTCTAATGCCAGAGAAGAGTTTCATCTGTTTTGGTTTTGGTTTTGGTACTGTTTACAAATGGAATCATACAGTATGCATTCTTTTGTGTCTGACATTTCCCCAATTATATTGTGAGATTCAATCATATTATTGCATGTAGCTGTAGATTGCTCATTCTCTTTGACTGAATGGTATTTCACTATGTGACTAGACCAAAATGTATTTACTCATTCAATTTAAATGTAAATTACAATGAATTATTTCTACAGAACCACCAGAATGGCTAAAATTACAACAGAAAATACCCAAGTGTTAGTTAGGATGTGGGACAATGGAAGCTCTTATAGCCTGACAGAGGGACCATCACTGTACAACCACTCTGGAACACCTTTCAGCAGTATCTACTAATCCTGAATATGTGGCTAACTGATGATGCAGGAATTCTACTCCTAGATACATGCCCAGCAGAAATACATACATATGTTCATCACAAAGACACAAACTAGAATGTCCATTGCTGTTCATAATAGTCAAAAACTTGGTACTACCTAGAAGTCCATCAACAATTGAGCCATATCTGTATTTTTAACAAGTTCACCAGTTGATTCTTTTGCACACAGAAATTTTGAGGCTATTTGAATTTGGTATTCTGAATATTCACTCAGAATAAGCCTAGGAATTTCAGCAACTATCAAAATCCATAAGGCCAATACGTTTGAATTTGTCAAGAAAAAATATTTTTTCATCATTAAACTTACAACAGGGCTTCAAGTAGAAGTTAATACTTAAGCACCATATACATTTCCCCATTACTTTGAAAACTGAGCACTTCATAAAAGAATGTTTCAGAAAATGTGTTAAAATTTTAATTGTGTTTTTACAGCCATGGACTTAGGGCAGCTGCTGCTACTCCTCAATCACACTATCACTGCTGTGAATGAATATTTCATATACTGCTGTTTTCCCATGAAGTTCCTTTGATTAAATAAAAACCGGGATTTGCAAGCTCAAGAAATAACGGAATAAACTCAGTTCTTAGAAACTTTGACAGGAAGCAATTGAGCCGACTCTTAAGTCATGTGTAAGAGTTTATTGTGTACTGGTGGCAGCTGACAGATTTGGAATAATCACCTATGTAAGGGACTACCCTTAAGATGACTAGCCTTAAATAACATACAGATAACTCAATAGAAACTCCTAATGAGGTGAAAAACACCCAGAAAGTAAACACCCAGAAAGTAAAGTTAAAGATAAACAAAGAAATAGCTATTCTTATTTTTCAGGATTTCCACAGACTAAAAATGGTCTAAATAAATGCCAAATGCAAACTATTTGGAATCACCAAATGTTTAGAACTGGAAAAGACCCTAAAGGACATCTACCAAGAGGAAAGGAGATACTCAATATGGATATAATCAAGTAATCAAAATTATACACGGCTGCAATTAAAAAATTTTTATTATAAAATAAAGCAGGGGAGGGGCGCCTGGGTGGCGCAGTCGGTTAAGCGTCCGACTTCAGCCAGGTCACGATCTCGTGGTCCATGAGTTCGAGCCCCGCGTCGGGCTCTGGGCTGATGGCTCAGAGCCTGGAGCCTGTTTCCGATTCTGTGTCTCCCTCTCTCTCTGACCCTCGCCCGTTCATGCTCTGTCTCTCTCTGTCCCAAAAATAAATAAACGTTGAAAAAAATAAAGCAGGGGAGGGGCAGAGACAGAGGAAGACACAGAATCCGAAGCAGGTTCTAGGCTCTGAGCTGTCAGCACAGAGCCCAATGCAGGGCTCAAACCCACAAACTGTGAGATCACAACCTGAGCTGAAGTCAGAAGCTTAACTGACTGAGCCACCCAGGTGCCCAACATGGCTGTGATTTTAAAATAATTCTCTATAGCCAAATTCTTAGGCACTCAATAAAGTGACTGAATTTAGACTACATGCACATCTCAGCAGTTACTAAAGAAACACAACAAACTTAAGGAGCATCTCCAGGTATAATCCATGAACCTGTCCTTCTTCTAAAACTAGAACTATCATAGATATTGTTCTTTTTGTTAGACTTATAATGGACTATTCAGAGCCATAATGGAGCTTCTAAATTACAAGTTTGGGGAGCCTAATAGTAGGCCCCAATATCTCAAACTAAGGTACAGAAGGGCCCAGTGGCATTTAGAGCAACTACACACTTGAGGGGAACTGTGTGTCAGGTTCAGCAGGTGAAATGAAAGACTATTGTCCCTGGCCCTTGGGAAACAAATGCTATGTGCAAGTGACTGTGACATGACAAATATGGAGGAAGAACTCTGACTACAGCAGTAGGAAGTTTAAAGGCTAAGAGTAAAGAGAAAAAAAAAATCATCCCTCCTTCTATCATTAATCTGCTTGGTCTCAAGAGAGATGGCAAATACTTAAAATATCAAGAGGCTTGTTCATTTACAAGCAACAGCCCATCTGAGAATATACATCTAATCTACCCTAAATTCTAGGACGTCACTTCCCTTGGCCCTTAAGATCATGCTTGGAATTAAAGGAAGGTGGTAGGAGAAGGGCTGGTGGTGAAAACAGTTGGTCTATGCACAAGAGCACAAGTCTAAGCTTTGACATGTCCTGTCTTTGTGACCTCTGAGGAGTCTACCACCATGTCTTCATGCTCTCTAGAGTAACAGTCTCAAAGGGTATTGTCAAGTAAAAGACGCTCTTTGTTTTGTTTTGGTAGTTTTTTTGTTTGTTTGTTGTTTTTGTTGGGGTTTTTTTTTTGGTGTTTTTTGTTTTTGTTTTTTTTGCTTTTTTGAGAGAAAAGAAATTGACTCTTTTTAGGACAAGGAAATGATTTTAAATATGGTAACTTTTGTTTTTTCAGTTGGAAGCTAACCTGGCAGTTAGCTGTTCTTTGAGACAAAAGCTTTGTCCTCATAATTTAGTTTACTTGGACTGCACAGGAGTTTTCTAATTAAAAATGGTCTCCAACAGTGTTAGTAGTGAGCTCACTATAATTTCATGTTTAAAATACAGCTTTGCCCACAGACAGTAAAGACAAACCAAGGATAGCAGCTTTGGCTCACCGAGCCCTCCTTATCTGAGCAGGAAGTAGACACTGGGATACTTGGGTTGTTCCATGCTTCTGAGCTCTAATTAAGTCCACCTGTACTCTCAAACAGAGCTGATGTGGCTGCCAGCAGGGTGAGGTCATGCATCAGTGCCAAACAGACCTTGTTGTTCTACTGCTTGCACCCCATTCTTAAGGTCATCCTGGCACTACCCTAGCCCAGGCTCTGCCTCATCTCCTTTTGGGCCAACCAAGCAATTCAGTTGGAAACCCCTACATTTCTGACAAACTGAGGAAACTTGTAGACTATCTGGACTAGTTCCCATCAAGGCCACCCTGGTGTGGTGCTGATTCCCTTACATGTTTGTGTGGTATTGGGAACTGAGCAAAGGTACACATGGGCCAGATACACAACATATAAGCTCCACAAAAGCAGGTGTATCTGTGTGGTTTACTCAGTTCTACATCCCCAGGGCCTAGAACAGTGCCTGGTATATAGTAAGAGCTGAATTAGTTTCTTTGTTGGGTGTGATGCTGATGAAGAGAAGATAAGAGCATGAATCAGAAGGAACTCAGGAACATGGGCCTGGCTTTTATGCACTGGAAATAAGAGAAAGGTAGCTAGCTCACCAGCAAAATTTAACACCCATTTAACACCCTTTTAAAAAACTAGATCATCAAGGTAAATCCTCCCTTATTAGTGTTTGTTGTTGGTGGTGGTGGTGGTGGTGTTAATTTGGCAAATACTTGTTGAGCACCTACACTGTACTAAGCACTGTCTGGGTACTAGACATACCACAATAAACAAGACAAAATCCATGTTTTCATGAAGTTTACATTCTAGTGTAGGAAGGACAGACAAACACACAGGTATTTTGGAGTTTTAAGTGCTAAGAAGAATATAATTATGAAAACAGGCTATAGTGATGGGGGAAGAGCAGTGCTATTGCTTCTGCTAGGATAGTCCAAGAAGGCCTCTCTGAGGACCAGATATTTGATCTGAGACCTGAATATTGAGAAGAAAGCCCAGGGGGCCCTCTGGGAGAAGAACATTCCAACCAGACCAAAGACCCAGAGACACAGGTGCATTGAGAAGGTTGAGAGACAGAGTATGTAGATAGACAGAGGCTGAAAGGAGGGAAAGGAGGAGGAAGGTTGAGGTGTGGGTCATTGTAGTCTTTGGTGAGGAGCTTACATTCTAGTTTAAGTGAAAAGAAACCATAAAATGAACTTAAACATAGAAGTGGGTTGATCTTTATTTGTTAAAAAGTCTTTCTTGCAGCTGTATGAAGAATGGCCATGGGGGGAAGCAGAGAGACCAGTTAGGAGACTGCTGCAGTGGCTTGATTGGCCTGTGGCAGTGACGTTGTGAGAAGTGGTCTGCTTTAGAAACAGTGTACAGCTGCAGAACCTGCTGATGGATGCAGGTGAGGTAGGAAATAAAATGAGGGATGAAGTCTGACTTCTAGGATTTTGACTAAGCAATTGAGTAGATGATGGTGCTGTTTACTGATATGGGGAGTTTGAGAGAGGAGCAGGTGTATGGGGTAGGCACCGAATCAAGAGCATATTTAAAAAAAAAAAAAAAGAGTATTCAGTCCATGCTGATTTTGAGGCTGTTAGACATTTGAGACTTTCATGATGTTAAGCAATAGTTGGATATACAGATCTAAAGGTATGAGCACAAACAGTGCTGAAGATAGGGATTCAGAAGCCATCGGCATATTCATGGAATGTAAAACTCTGGGCCAAGATGAGACCACCTAGGCAGAGTAGCTTTGCATCAATAGCATCTTCAGTGCTATTCAGTGATGACCAGTTCTGGGGTTAGTGGAGAGCTCCCCAGCATCCTGCTAGCTCATAGCCAGATTTCCTTCAGACTGATTCTTGTTTCTCTTGTTGATATAATGTGAACAAATTAGGGAAAATTATAGGGACAAATGTCTGATTTACATGAAACTTCAAGGATGATGAAAGCTCCTTTTTAAACTAGATAATCTAGAGGCGAAAGCAGCAAAATATAAAAGCAAACACAAATATAATCATTCTTCTCTAACTTGGTTTCAAGTCTGTTTTCTTAGTGAAGCTAATGCCATGTGAAATGCTGGGGGTGGAGGTAGAAAAGGGCCTCCAAACATTCCTTTTTAATGACATAATTTTCTAGCCAAAGAATCAAGAGATGTTGGACAGCAGGACTTAGGAGATAAGGAAAAGGGCAAACCATTAACATTTAGGTAACATAAACAGAACCTTTTTTTTTTTAAACTTTAGAAATATCCCATTCTGAAAACTATGATGCTTCATTCCAAATATACTTGATTTTCATTTTTAAATTATAAGGTCTCATTGTGTTTACTGAAATAAACTTCAAAGGCACATCTGTAATTTTGAGAAGAAAACTAAAGCTTAAAGTTCTATAACAAATAGATCTAGTTTTCTATTTTGCCACTGGGAAACTAGGCAGACTGCACATTATGTTTCATAACCAAAATCCCCCAGAGTCCTTACACAAAACCTAAGCTGTATACATGACTCTACTTTGAAACAGTGCAATCTTGGGATGCAGCCAAACTTCACAAAACAAGTCAAGGAATTTCCCATGATGCCAAGGACTCTAGTCAGAGTTTGCAGTATATGGGGGACCACTTTTACTATTACCCATTTATATAAATAAAAAGAGAAAAACAAAAAAAATAAAGAAGAGGAAGATAGAAATAGAGAAAGAAATGGAAGAAAGAAAGGAGGAAGGGAAAGGATGGAAAAAAGGAGGGTCAGAAGGAGGGAGAAAGGAAAGAATGAATTTATTCTTTAGAGGTCAGAGAAAAAGCTTAGCCTTTTCCTAGAATTGTTAAATCTTGATCCAAGGGCAAAGGAAGTATATGGTTCCTCTCACTTTATACCAGAAAATAACATATTTCCTGATCCTTCACTCTAAAACCACTGCAACATGAAACTGGATCTAAAATCCTAAGTTTCATCTTGAATTGAGAATAATCTGTATACTCTGAGAGTTCTTCCTCATGCCTTCCTTTTATTACACAAAAAAGGGAGCTGTCTATTGCTTTGTACATATTTACTACAGTGCCATACTATTGCTAAAGGGTTAAAACAAGCATCTCCATTTTCTCTCACTCTCAAATGGTGTCTTTGAACTTGACCTTGCCTACTACATCCAATATATAACAAAGTTTTATCAGGTCCACTTTGAAATCTGCCTGCTTTTCTCCACTTTCTCCTCCAAATGTTATACTCACTACAACTAGAATTAGTTTATTAAAGAGCAAGCTCTACACACACACACACACACACACACACACACACAGAACACATTCTTATCATCACCAAAATTTAAAAACTAAAAAATAAAGAGTAAGCTCTTTTATGCCTCTTTACCTTTGCACACATTTTCTCCTCTCTCATCACACTTGTCTAGCATCACCCCTAAAGGAAGAGATCACAAGTGAAATATTAAAAATTTTCCCCCAATTTAGTTCCTTTGGTAGGTTGATTATATTAAAGGCCCTAGTGCTTCACTTTTGCCATGTAACTTGGCAGTACCCTTATGCTCTGAGTAGAGTGTTCCATCCTATTCTGACTCTGGGTTCAGATAGGTGACTTGCTTTGGCCAATGAGATGTTAGCAAACATAATTCAAGCAGAGGATTCTGTAAGTGCTTGCACATTTCTACTTGTACTCATGTGCCTCTGCCATTGCTATGAGAACATGATCTAGCTAACCTGCTGGCTAGTCATATAACAGAGCCAAGTTGCTACAGTCACCCAAGCTAGGCTATCCCAGATCAGTTCACCAATCCCCAGACATGTGAATGGCCCCAACCTAAATCAGCAGAACTGCTGAGCCATCTCACAACTGACTGCATATTCAATAAGCAAGTGCAGCCCAGAGCATCTAAACCCAACCCAGAGCAGAATCAAGAGCTAAATCAGAGGTTAGCCAACTATGACCCGTGGGCCAAATGTAGCTTACCACCTGGTTTTGCACAGCCCATGGGGAAAAAAATCATAAGCCATTCAATTTCTTGGTAGAAAAAAATAAAAATTCATAACATAAGAAATAATATTTCATAATGTGAAAATTATATGAAATTCAAATTGAGTGTCCATAAAGTTTTATTGGAATATAGGCACATTCATTTCTTTGTATGTTTGTCTATGGCTGCTTTTGCACTATCAGGGCAGAGTTGAGTAGTTGTAACAGAGACCGCATGTTCTGAGAAGGCTAAATTATTTACCATCTCACCCTTTAAAGAAAAATATTGCCAAACCCTGAACTAAATATTTATTGCCATATGTCCCTGGGGCTTAGTGGTATTTTGTTACACAGCATCAGTGTAGCAAAAGTTCACTGACACATTATCTCCTCTGGAAGCTAATTCCTTTCTCTTGTCCTCCCAGCAGAGAGTACTGGTGGAGCACAGAGGCCCAGGGTCAGAGCAAAACCAGCTCTCTCCTCCTCAACACCACAGGCCTGGATTTCATGACCAGGGGTCCAAGGACTAATGCCAGTACATCAAAGAATGTCACATTCTTCAGTGGTTCCCAATCCAGGGAGCAAACAACATCAACCTCTCTGTTACAGTGACCAGTGAGGATCCAAAAGACCCCTTATCCTGTTGACAGTGTCACAAAACCTATGAGCCAGAGATTCCATCCATTGTCAGCTGCATACCCAGGGGTCAACTTGCATAGGAACAGAAGTAGGGAGAAGAAATCTCAAAGATGAAAGGAAATTGGGTATTTACTTAAATTATTACAATAGATTAAATTTACCAAATTAGACTAAAATTTAATTCCTACCTTTGGATCCAGGAGTGAAAACTTGGGAGTAACATTATTTTAATCAATAAAGAAAAATTAAGAAGTTACATTTTATCTCTCAGTATAATACAAATGATTTTTGCAAACCTGATATGAATTTTTGTGGAATGAATAAACAGATGGTAAACTCCCCACCATATTGCCATGTACCCTTCCCACTACCTTCTGGCATTTCTATCCAGTTAAGGTATAGTCCAGAAATAACCCATTCTCCCCCCCGTCCCCCCCTCCTTGAACTGCCTTCTAACTGCAAGGAGCAAGGAGCAACTTCCAGGGCCAGCTCCCTTTATTCAGAAATGCCTGTTAACCCTCCTCCTTACTTTGGTCTCTTGGCTCAGGAATAGGTGGTCTCCAAGTCTTAGATAAATTTAGATGAAATAGACAGGCATCCTCCAGGTTAGAGGAATTCAGATCTTTCAGTAGACTTTGGCCTTAAACCTGTACAGAATATCTTCTGAGATTATAAGGAGGCAATGTTTTCCCCAAGAGGAGAAAAAGTCAAATTCCCACATCTGGAGTTTGACCTTTGTACATGTTGTCATTTCACCCACCACAGGAAACCTTTCTGGGATGGGCTGAAATGTGTAACTTCTCAACAGTGTGGCTGGTAGCAATCCCACCCAGCTGTGTGGAACGGGAAGTGACAGGGCAATTAATATTTTGTTAAAACTTCAGGGGGCTACCCCAAAGCTGGACAGATTTCAGGGCTGACTCATCATGTTAAAACCAAACATGGTATTGTCTGTTCACTACAGCTGACTCACTTGTCAGCCCTAAAAAATGTGCACCTGGGCAGAGCTGCAAAGTCTCAGATCTGCCTTTCCAAGGGTTTACCCTTCGGTGCCAGCCATGTCCATTCACTCTGTGGCGAAGCCTCTATAATGAGCCATAGGTGTGTTAAGGATGTTTTATAGAGGGACATGACCAGCCTCTTTCCTGCCTTGGTTCATATGAAAACATCAAGGACAGAAGCACAACTGATGCTCGAGAAGAATCATAGCATTTCTAAGCTGGCAGGGAAGCTTAGAGATCAAACTAAAAGTATTCTCCTAAGAGAGGGTAGGAGGGTGTATAGCAGAATGGGTAAGAGCTCTGAATCAGACATCCTGAATTCACATCCCATCTCTGCCACTTGAAGTGGAATTCTAAATAAGAAGCTAATATAGCTATTAAGTAACTTTAAGCAAATTCCTCAGATTCTGTGAGCTTAGATTTCCTTATCTGTAAAATGAGGAATAATTATAGCACCCACCTCCTTGGGCTATTGTGAGGATTAAAGGAGATAAAGTATAAAAAGAATGTAGTGCTTGACACAAAGTGCTCAATAAATAGTAGCTATTATTAAGGCTGTTGAGACAATCCATGGAAACCTCTTTCCTGGGAACAGGAAAGATCCCCCCATGTGTTTAGTAATAGATAGGTAAAGGCAAGAGGAACATCATCACAAGTTGGATTTTGATGGAGGTGGAAAAGGAAGAGGAGGAATAGTTGCCCAGGGCAGGGATGGGACGTAAGTATCTTGAGGGGCTGTGCCTTGGAGCCCCAGGTAGGGAAGAACCCACCTTTCATCCTAGTTTCAGGTCTACTGAAGATAGTCATTCATTTTTTTTAAAGACCCCTCTGATTACAAGTCTCTGAAGGCTCTGCTCAGATTTCCCTTTAAGGGCCTTGTTTAAGTGCACATAGGAGGCAGCACAGACAAGTTTGAAAAAAAAAAAAAGGCTAGCTAGTAATGGCATATAGAAACTGATACTTACATGATACTGTTAAGTGCACTCTTTTTAAACCACTAATTCTTATTCCACAGAAAGTGGTCTTTATGTCAAAGTCCTTAAGAGGTCCAACAGCTTGTATAACTAGCAAACCTCATGGTTAGTTAGCTGCTTTCAGGACTTGGATTCCCGGTGATAAACAAAAGAATTCTGAAGGCCACAATCTATAAAGTCTCCATAGAAACATATGGAACTACTTAAGTAGGTTGGCTCAGGATTGTTGTTTTGAAAACAAGTATCCTCAGCCAGGATCTCCACTGAGTGCTATTTATTGAATGGTTAGAGAAGGGCAAGACCTCATGGGCCCTGTAGGGCTGCTCTTCAGCAATCTCAAACATTTTGCAGATATTGCTGTAAGGCTAAGGATACCTGGGAAAGAATACAAAAAGTCTGTACGTTTGTATACATTCCACCAAAAACATTGAGGACCCTCATTAAGGAGTCTGCACTCCTTAAATATCCTTCTACAAATCTCTTACTGTAAGATTTTATGCCTCTAATTCTCTCATTTCTTACTCTCAGAAATTTTTTTATTATAACCTGCCATCAAGATTCAACTGGCCACTCTGCCCTTTGTACCTTAACAATAACCATCCAAACTTCTATTATATGATAGATGATTCCAAAGCTAGTATCCTACTACTGGACTGTGAACAGCAATTTTTATCTGTTTCTCTTCTGTATCTCTAGGATTTGGCTTAATAGGTGCTTGACAATTGTTTTATCATATTAATGAAATATAATTAATTAATTAATTAAGATTACAAGTTACTAAATGAATTAATTAGGCCTTGGCTACCCTGACCTTTCAAGTCAGTGGTAGAGCCATGGTTAGAACTCAAAATTCTGATACTCACTATGATAAGCTACTTCACAAGGACTTCCAGTAAACCCATCATGTAATTGCTCATTGATGGCAGATTATGTGGCCACAAAGATGCAGATATAGGATAGCTTTGGTATCCACTGGTCAACATACTTCAAAACATGGACAGCCAACCTTTCTGGCTTCTGTTGTTTGAGTCTCGGTCCCCAAACAACACCAACTGGTCTATTTTTGAAACTAATAATGAGGTTTTTTTTTCTTATTATTATAGTATTAATCAAGGCATTCTGTTTTAGAAAAATGTAGACTAAGATAAAGCTCACTGTAAAAACCTAGAAATGCTGAATAAAATATAAATTTTAAAATGTTTTATATTCAAAGCCAAGCTCTCAGGAAAGAAAGAGAAATCCTCAGGCACGAGAAGCAAAGAGGTAATTGAAAACAATAAAATTTCAAAGTGTCAGCTCATCATGTGGCTACATTATAGTGATAGAGGGTTTATTATTGATCTATTCACCTAAGGACTTGGAATTTCATGTGCATGTGGGGATATAAGGTGGGCATTGGGCCCAAGTGAGCAAGGAATTAGAAATAGGAACACTGCATAAAAGTTACAACCTTAAAGGCCTATACCCTGTGTGAAAGAGTAGTTTAGGTAAAAATCCATCCATTAGCATAGGGAGATATCAAGAAAATTAAAAATGTAAATGGATGAGTTAAATAACAATTAGATATAGCAAGAAAATTTATAAACTGGAAAACAGATTTGAGGAAATTATTCAGAAGGCACAAAGACAAACAGATCTGGAAAATATGAAAGATTAAGAGATACGGAAGATGGAATAAGGAAGTCCAACATAAAATGGGGCAGAGGCAATCTTTGAAAAGATAATGGCTAAAATTTTTCCATAAATGACTAAAAGACTTGAATCCTGAAGTTGAAGAATCATAGTGAGTTTAGAGAAAATACACTAAACCCCAAACTAGCCATAATATAACAAAACTTTAGAAATTCAAAGACAAAGAAGAAATCTCAAAGTGCTGTACAAAAATAACCATGAACCCAGAATTCAAAACCCAGCTAAGCTCTCATTCAAAAGTGAAGGTAAAATAAATACATTAAAAAAAAGACCAAGAACATTTACTGCTCACAGATAATGATGAAATCAGTACCTCCATAATTTCTTTTTTAATGTTTATTTATTTTTGAGAGAGGGAGACAGAGACAGAGACAGAGGACAAGCAGGGGAGGGGCAGAGAGAGGGAGACAAAGAATCCAAAGCAGGCTCCAGGCTCTGAGCTGTCAGCACAGAGCCTGACACAGGGCTCAAACTCACCAACAGCAAGATCATGACCTGAGCCAAAGTCGGACACCCAACTGACTGAGCCACTCAGGTGCCCCAGTACCTCCATAATTAACAAAACTTTATGCCATGAAATTTAAAAGTTAAAAATTGAACTGACATCTTGCCATTTGCAACCACATGGATGGAACTGGAGGGTATTATGCTAAGCAAAATTAGTCAGAGAAAGACAAATATCATATGACTTCACTCATATGAGGACTTTAAGAGACAAAACAGATGAACATAAGGGAAGAGAAACAAAAATAATATAAAAACAGGGGGACAAAGCAGAAGAGACTCATAAATATGGAGAACAAACTGAGGGTTACTGGAAGGGTTGTGGGAGGGGGGTTTGGGCTAAATGGGTAAGGGGCGTTAAGGAATCTACTCCTGAAATCATTGTTGCATCATATGCTAACTAACTTGGATGTAAATTTAAAAAATAAATTAAATAAAATGGTAAACATTAATTAATTAATTAATTAATTAAAGTTTATATTATAGATATATAATATAATAATATATATAAATATTAAATAATAAATTTCCTCTTCTCGCTCTCTCTCATGGGATGGGGCAAGAAAGAACTGGGTCTCTGGCAGCATCCACACAACTGGATAAGCTCACTCACATGCTCTCACTTTCCCCCTTGGAGAAATCACAGGTCAAAAGAGTCTCTCTTGGCACTGAGCTGTGCTGTCTTGGTTAAGGGGTGACACAAATCAAGTGAAACTGTTCTTTTTACCCTCCTTAATACATCTAGTTTCAGATTTTTTTCCTCCAACGGTGTGCTGGAACTCCTCCAATGGACTCCCAAACTCCCATAAGGTACTTTTGTCTGTGGGTGATTGTCAAAATCAGTGTTCTTTGTGGGGAAGACTGTAGAAAACTCCTACACTGCCATTTTGCTGACAACATTCCCCACCTTAAGTGAGGAGAGAATTTAATTGCTTACATAGGTGATAGATGTATAAGGAAGTCAAGCATAAAAAAGAGGCAACCCAGATCAGCAACAGCAGGAAGCTGCTACTAATCCCTGGGCTGGAGGAGCAGGGCTGAGAAGCCAGGCACTAAAATAAAGACAAGGCTTCTCAGCTGGAACTGGGACCATGAAGTAAGTGGGAGCTTACCTCCAGTAGGAGCTGCAGTTGTGGAGCATACTCAACAGTCATACATGCCACAGGAGGCACCCAATCTTCTGCCAGTGTTTCCCACTGACTAAACTTCCTCAGAAAGGAGATGCCATGGGAATCTGGAAATGTCATTGCCTGTAGTACTTAGCAAAAGTACAGAAGGGCAGGAAATGGATCTGAGAGCAAATGCAGATGATTAGCACAATAATAATGACTAAAGTAAGGTTTCAAAAAAATGATAGAATTAAATAATAAAAGACATAAGATGGGAAGGGAGTAATCAAGTAAATAAAAAATTAGTAAGAATTTAGAAAATTTGAGCAACGTGTCTAAGAAGCTTCATATAATTCAGACCTGCTAACAGATGTACCAGGTACACTGGAATGCCAAGAATCAGTCACAGATATTGATTCCCTTTACCCCTCTGGGTAGTGTGGCAGGGCCTGACTTCCTGGAGTCCCCAAGCTGTAAGAGGCCTCACCTAAAGTTCCTTGGAGGGAGCCTGCATCAGGGAAGTTTTGACAGAAAGCCAGAGTTCCTAGAGAAACTGAGCACAATAAGAGATCTGGAGCACTCACTCTTCTGTCACATGTACTTTGCAGAGCTAAGATGCTCTCCCACCTGGAGGTATACTTTCAGCAAACACAGCAGGACAAATTCCTGCCTATTGGATATAGGGGGCTGGTAGAGTTATAAGGGAAATAGTGTTCCAGGTGCCCAAGGAGCAAGGAATGTAGCATAAACTTGAGCCATGGGATGGGGGAATGGGGAGATGGGACTCCTTGTAGGTGCTATTTTAGGCAATGGACCCAAATACTTGTCTTCATAAATATTGAATCTGTGGTTGTACAGGCAAATTTAAAACATTATGGCTTTAGGGGTATCTAGCTGGCTCAGTTGGTGGAGCATGCAACTCTTGAGCTCAGGGTTGTGGGTTTGAACCCCACATTGGGTGTAGATATTATTTAAAAGTAAAATCTTTTTTTAAAGTTCATTTATTTATTTTGACAGATAGAGCAAGCAGGGGAGGGGCAGAGGGAGAGAATCCCAAGCAGGCTTCACACTGTCAGCGTGGAGACCAACATGGGTTTCAAACCCACAAACCATGAGATCATAACCTGAGCAGAAACCAAGACTCAGATGCCCAACCAACAGAGCTGCCCAGGAGCCCCTAAAGATAAAATCTTTAAAACAAAAACCATTATGGCTAAAACAACAACATTTCATTATATCTCATTATCATCTGAGTCAGGATATTGGGCAGGGCTTGGTTAGGCAGTTCTTTCACTCCACGTAAGGTAAATTGGGGTCACTTGGTGGTATTCAGCTGGTGGCTGGGCTGGGCTGGAGGGTGCAAGACAACTTTACTCACATATGTTATCTTGACAAGATGGTTGGAGGGCTGGACTAAGCAGGACCCCCTACCTCTCCATACAGTGTCAGGTCTTTTCTGTGGGGTCCCTCTAGCAAGGTTATCAGATTTCTCACACAAGGCAGCTCAGATGCCAGAAGGCCAAAACAGAAACTGCCAAGTCCTGTTAAAGAACAGGCCTAGAAATGGTGTAGCATCACTCTTTCCTACTCATTTGACTAAAGAAGAAACTGGCCAGCCCAGATTCAAGGAAGGGGAAATAGACCCCATCTCTCAATGGGAGGAGTGTCAAAGAATTCTCAGCCATGTTTAATCCACCACCAATGTTTTTGTTGTTTGTGACTAAAGTGCGCTTGAATGATCTTCCAGCTAGAGGCAAGTAACTGTACTACCAGTACATTTGCATAGTAACACTTCCACTAGAATTTTAATCACTCTCTATGTGAAACTTTGTTTGAATTTGAAATCTATTTGCCTTGTATAAGTAAGGGTTCGATCCCAAAAGCAAAAAGACTAGATCAGATAGCTAGCTTTCTAGCTTGCTGCATAGCTGGCTGGCTAGATAGGTAGGTAGGGAGGTAGGTAGATGATAGATAGATAGAAGATAGATAGATAGATAGATAGATAGATAGATAGATAGATTTGTTACAGGGATTTGACCTCATACAGTTGGGGGAGCTGGTTAAACAACCTCTATAAGGCTATTATTTTTGTGTCTAATACTGGATTTGAAGCCCACAAATAGGCAAGATGCATGTAGAGAGCAAAGTCAAGTGGAACCCACCATCATGAGCAGGAACCCACAAGGAACTAGTATCAGTTCTTGCCGTATCCAAACATGAGACATGCAGCATATGCTGCTGCCATTTGTCACAAAGCTAAGCACACACCTGTCTCAGGAGTTGGAGAAGCTGTGAGAAGACCCTGAGGAAGGTGTAGCAATTTCAGGCCCAGATGCTGCCCTAAGCAAATGAGATGAATCAACAGTTAAAGCAACGTGTGAGAGCTATATAAATAAGCATCTGCCCCGACCTTCCCAGCATACAAAACAAAATCGCTTCTGCTTCATTTTACCCTCCAGATCTCATGTAAACAGGTCTGTTATAGGCCATCCTAAATGTAAAACCCACAGATGGACTTCTGGGAAATGTAGTCCACTTAGCCAACAGAGTCTTTCTTCCCTATCACAAGAAATTTCCACATTACATTTGTTAGTGAAACAAAAAAGGAGCTTTATATGCTTTCAAATAATTTCAATGATTGCTTTTTAAATGTTTTAAATATTTGTCATTTATTTGGGCAAAATTTTTCACTGTTTTGCTTTGTTTTGTTTAGCACCAAAAATTTGAAGAGATTAGATCATTGAAAAATCTTGACCATGAATGATATATAGTCACTTCTTTTTTTTAAATTAATTCAGTTCAATTAATTAATTAATTTTTGAGAGAGAGAGAGAGAGAGAGAGCAAGGGTGTGCATGTGAGGAGGAGGGCAGAGGGAGAGGAGAGAGAGAATCTTAAGTGGCCCATGGTCAGTATGAAGTTTGATGTGGGGCTTGATCTCATGATGGTGAGATCTCATCTCATCAGACTTAAGCCAAAATCTCTCAGAGTTGGACACTTAACCAACTGAGACACCCACATGGCCCAAGATTTTGTGTATGTATGTATGTATGTATGTATGTATTTATGGATATAATTTATTGTAAATTGGCTTGTATAAACACCCAGTGCTCATCCCAACAAGTGCCCTCTTCAGTGCCCATCACCTATTTTCCCTCTTCCCCACCCCCCGCATCCACTCTTAGTTTGTTCTTTGTATTTAATAGTTTCTTGTGGTTTGCCTCCCTCCCTCTCTGTTTGTATCTATTTTTTTCCCTCTTTCCTTCCCCATGGTCTTCTGTTCAGTTTCTTAAGATCCACATATGAGTGAAAACATATGATATCTGTCCTTCTCTGACTGGCTTATTTCACTCAGCATAATACCTTCCAGCCAAGATTTAATTTTTTTAATTAAGCTCTACACCAACATGGGGCTCAAACTTACAACTCTAAGATCAAGAGTCACTTGCTCCACCAACTGAGCCAGCCAGGTGCCCTGATACACTGTCACTTCTAACATAAAACCTGATATAAAAACGTTTTATTTATGGAAGCAAACTCAAGTTTCTCATGTAAAATTCTGAAAATGTTTTATCTAGATTTTGGGAAAAAATTTAAGTTTATTTAAGTAACCTCTGCACTCAAAATGGGGCTCAAACTCGTGACCCCATGATCAAGAGTTGCAAGGGGCACCTGTGTGGCTCAGTCAGTTGAATGTCTGACTCCAGCTCAGGTCATGATCTTGCAGTTCGTGGGCTTGAGCCTCCCATTGGGCTCTGTGCTGATAGCTCAGAGCCTGGAGCCTGCTAATGATTCTGTGTCTCCTTCTCTCTCTTCCCTTCCCCCATCCACACTCTGTCTCTCTCTCTCTCTCAAGCATAAATAAAAAACATTAAAACAAAAAGAGAGTTGCATGTTCCTCCAACTGAGCCAGCCAGGTGCCCCTAGATTTATAAAAATTTAATAGTTAATATCATCTCTAATATTTTGTATTTTCCTTATAATTATATAAAATAAAGAATATGTAATATTTTTGTTTTATTGGTATTATTTTTAACGTTTTATTTTTGAGAGACATAGCACAAGTGGGGAGGAGCAGAGAGAGAGGGAGACACAGAATCCTTAGCAGGCTCCAGGCTCTGAATGGTCAGCATAGAGCCTGATGTGGGGCTTAAACTTGTAAACTGTGAGATCATGACCTGAGCTGAAGTTGGACACTTAACCACTGAGCCACCCAGGCACCCAAAGAATGTGTAATAAATGTTTTGCTAAACCTTATAAAACATTTTCAAATCCATTCCAGCTTATGCTACTGTGCTGTACAAATATTACAATTTTATATATGTGCCATGGCATGAAAAGATAGAATCGTTGATATAAATTCACATATATAACTTTCTGTACCTAGCAACAACAAAAAAATTCACACACTGTTCAAGTGTGTATTGTACATTTATAGAAATTGACCATATTCTAGGGCACAAAGCACATCTCAACATACAACAAAGAACTGATATCATATATACCAAGTTCTTTATCACAATGCAATTGAGTTATAAATCAATGGTATAAATTTAAAAAAAGCAAAAAAACTCCATATATTTGGGGATTTTAAACATGCTTTTTCAAATCTAGTCAAGATCTTAGTCAACTTCTAGCTTTAACCTATTCTCTAGAAGAAAAAGTCTGAATACATTTATGACTGGAGTTTTTGAAAATGCCTTTAAGTAAATGATGCATCAAAAATAAATTAACAATAATGGGAATTAGAAAATACTAAGTTAAAATTAAAACTCTATTTTTAAAAATATATGAGGTGTAGCAAAAGCTACACTTTGAGGGAAATTTATTGCCTCAAATGCATATGTCTGACATCAAATAATGAAAATCAATGAGCTAAACAACAACCCAAAGAATTAAAAGAAAAATTCCAACAAAGGCAATTGAATAGAGGAAAAAAATAATAAAGATAAGGTTGAAAATTAATGAACTAAAAGCAATGAAATAATAGAATCACAAACCTCAAAAATATTCTGAAAACAAACTTCTAATAAGTTTTGCAATAAAAGAGAGAGCAAGAATTAAAGATATTATGAACAAAAGGAAACTTAGTTATAAATATGGTTATACTTAATGATCATAAAAGAATGTTTTGGATAACTATATTATAAATTTATTAGAATATAAGTGAAACGGACAATTTTCTTGAAACAAATGCAGAACCAAAATTGATTTAAAAAAGTGAAATAAGTTATACAGAGAAAGACAGATACCGTATGTTTTCACTCTTATGTGGATCCTGAGAAACTTAACAGAAGACCATGGGGGAGGGGAAGGGGGAAAAAAAGAGAGGGAGGGAGGCAAACCATAAGAGACTCTTAAAAAGTGAGAATAAACTGAGGGTTGATGGGGGGTGGGAGGGAGGGGAAAGTGGGTGATGGGCATTAAAGAGGGCACCTGTTGGGATGAGCACTGGGTGCTGTATGGAAACCAATTTGACAATAAATTTCATATTTAAAAAATGTATAGAAAATTGGAATAGGGGTGACTAGGTGGCTCAGTCGGTTAAGTGTCCAACTCTCTATTTCAGCTCAGGTCATGATCTCTCCATTTGTGAATTTGAGCCTCACCATAGGGTTCCATGCTGGCAGCATAGAGCCTGCTTGGTATTCTCTTTCTCTCATTCTCTCTCTCTCTCCCTCTCTCTCCCTCTCTCTCCCTCTCTTTCCCTCTCTCTCTCTCTCCCCAGCTCTCTCTCTCTCTCTCTCTCTCTCTCTCTCTCTCTCTCAGTAAAGAAAAAAAGAAAAAAAAAAAAGAAAGGAAATTTAAATAAGGCTTTGAACAACCAGAGAAATGGAATCAGAGATTAAAAACACTAGGCCCAAAAAGCTTTTTAGGAGATTTCTACCATACCTTCAAGGAATAGACCATTTCAAAACCATGCAGAGAATAGAAAAAAAGGAAAGGAATCTACACATAAATGTATTTATTTCATGAAGCAAATATACTTTGGTCCCAAAAAACAGCTACAAAACTGAAAAGTCAATCACAGTCCTGAACAGAGACCCCAAAACTCCAGAAATATTACCAAATGAATTCCAGCAGTATATTTAAATAAATATTATCATATCAATATTTTATTAAGTATTTAAAATTCCTCACAATTATGTATTAAAAGAGAAAAAAATATATATTTCAATACATTCAGGGAAAATATTTATAGAATTAAATCATCTTTTAATGATTAAACTGATAGCTAACAAAAAACAAAAGTGAACTTCTTTAACCTGATAAAAAGTACTTTCTTTTTTTTTTAATGTTTATTTATTTTTGAGAGAGAGAGAGAGAGAGACAGAACAGGAGTGGGGGAAGAGCAGAAAGAGAGAGGGAGACACAGAATCTGAAGCAGGCTCCAGGGTCTGAGCTGTCAGTAGAGAGCCCCACTTGGGGCTTGAACCCACAAACCATGAGATCATGACCTGAGCTGAAGTTGGATGTTTAACTGGCTGAGCCACCCAGGTGCCCCAAAAAGTACTTTTTACAAAGCAATCTACAGATTCAATGCAATCCCTATCAAAACACCAACAGCATACTTCACAGAACTAGAACAAAGAATACTAAAATTTGTATGAAAGCACAAAAGACCCTGAATAGCCAAAGCAATCTTGAGAAAGAAGAACAAAGCTGGAAGTATCACAATTCCAGACCTCAAGATATACTACAAATCTATAGTAATCAAAGCAGTATGGTACAGGCACAAGAATAGACACATAAATAAGTGGAACAGAATAGAGAGCCCAGGGATAAACCTACACTTTATGGCCAATTTATCTCTGTCAGAGGAGGCAAGGATATACAATGGAAAAAAGACAGTCTCTTCAATCAATGGTGTTGGGAAAACTAGACAGTTACATTCAAAAGAATGAAGCTGGACCACTTTCTAACACTGTACACAAAAAGAAACTCAAAATGGTTTAAAGACCTAAATATGAGACTTGAAACTATAAAAATCCTAGAAGACAACACAAGCAGTAATTTCTCCGAAATCAGCTGTAGCAACATTTTTCTACATATGTCTCCTAAAGCAAGGGAGAAAAAAGCAAAAATAAATTATTGGGATTACATCAAGATAAAAAGCTTTTGCATAGCAAAGGAAACCACTGACAATACAAAAAGGCAACCTATTGATTGGGAGAAGATATTTGCAAATGATATATCTGGTAAGGGGCTAATATCCAAAATATATAAAGAACATATACAACTCAACACCAAAAAAAAAAAAAAATCAGATTTAAAAACGGACAGAGGACCTGAATAGACATTTTTCCAAAGAACACATCCAGATGGTCAACAGACACAAGAAAAAATGTTCAAAATCACTAATTATCAGGGAAATGCAAATAAAAACTACAATGAGGTATCACCTTACACCTGTCAGAATGGCTAAAATAGGATAAGAAATAACAAGTTTTGGCAAGAAAGTGGGGAAAAAGCAACCCTCATGCACCGTTGGTGGGAGTGTAAATTGGTGTAGCCCCTGTGGAAAACAGTATGAAGTTTCCTTAAAAAATTAAAAATAGAAATACCATATGGCCCAGTAATTCTACTGCTGGGTATTTTCCCAAAGAAAATGATAACACTAATTCAGAAAGATATATGTAACCCTAGGTTTACTGCAGCATAATTTACAATAGCCAAGATATGGTAACAAGCTAAGTGTCTTTTGATAGATGAATGAATAAGGAAGATGTGATGTACATATACGATTAACTATTATGCAGCCATAAAAAAGAATGAGCTCTTGCCATTTGTGACAACACAGATGGAACTGAGGGTATTATGGTAAGTGAAATAAGTCCGACTGAGAAAGACAAACACCATATAATCTCACTTAAATATGAACTTATAAATTTTGTGTTTTTAAAATCTAAGAACCAAAACAAATGAATAAACAAAGAAAGAAAAAGCAGAATCAAACTTATAATTAAGACAACAAACTGATGGTTGCCAGAGAGAAGACAGATGGGGCAATGGGCAAAATGGGTGAAAGGGAGTAGGAGACAGTTTCCAGTTGTGGAATAAATAAGTCACAAAGATAAAAAAACACAGCATAGAGAATATACTTAATGATATTGTAATAGCACTGAATAGTGACAGATGGTAGCTACAATTGTGGTGAGCATAGCATAATGTATAGAGAAGGTGAATTGCTTTGTTGTATAACTGAAACTAACATAACAATGTGTCAACTATACTCAAATAAAAAAAATTTTTATAAGTACTTTCTAAAAATATACAGTAAATATTATACTTAATGATATAATTCAGAAACATTCCTGTTTACATTCCAAATAAAGGAAGAATGCCCATTATCTTCATTTTGAGTTAATTTTCTTCTGGAGGATATGAACAGTACAATAGGACAAAAAATAAAATGAGTAAAGGATTAGGGAAGAAGAAACAACTATAATTATTTTTAGATGATCTAAGGGAGTTCATCAAGGCTGATGGATTAAAATATCAACAAGTATATATAAAGAGCATTCTTAAACATCAGCCACAAACAACTAGAAAATGTAATTTTATTTTTATTTTTTTAAATGTTATTTTGAGAGAGAGTGAGAGAGAGAAAGCACACATGAGCAGTGAAGGGGTAGAACAGAGAGAGAGAGAGAGAGAGAGAGAGAGAGAGAGAGAGAGAGAATCCCAAGCAGGTTCAGTACTATCAGTGTGGAGCCCCATGAGGGGTTCAATCCCATGAACTGTGAGATCATGACCTAAGCTGAAATCAAGAGTCAGATGCTCAGACTGTTGGTGGGAATGCAAACTGGTGCAGCCACTCTGGAGAACAGTGTGAAGGTTCCTCAAACTGTTAAAAATAGAACTACTCTAGGATCCAGCTGTTGCAATACTAGGTATATATCCAAAAGATACAAAAATGTTGATTCATAGGGGCACATGCACCCAATGTTTATAGCAATTTTATCAACAATAGCCAAATTATGGAGAGAGCCAAAATATCCATTGACTGATGAATGGATAAAGAAGAGGTGGTACACACACACACACACACACACACACACACACACACACTGATATATTACTTGGTGATCAAAAAGTATAAAATCTTGCCATTTGCAATGACTTGGATGGAGCTAGAGTATATTATGCTTAGCAAAATAAGTCAGTCAGAGAAAGACAAATATATGATTTCACTCATATGTGGAATTCAAGAAACAAAACAGACAAACATAGGGGAAGGGAAGGAAAAATAAAAACAGGGAGGGAGGCAAACCATAAAAGACTCTTAAATATAGAGAACAAACTGTTGCTGGAGGGAAGATGGGTGGGAGGATGAGCTAAATGGGTGATGGGCATTAAGGAGGGCACTTGTTGGGATGAGCACTGGTGTTATATATAAGTGATGAATCACTGAGTTTTACTCCAGAAACTAATACTACACTGTATGTTAACGAACTTGAATTTAAGTAAATAATTTTTTTAAAGTATATTCTGCTAAAAAAAAAAAGTACAAAAAAAAGTTGGATGCTCAACCAACTGAGTCACCCAGTTGCCCCTAGAAAATGTAATTTTAAAATAGATTCCATTTACAGGGGTGTCTGCGTGGCTCAGTTGGTTAAGTGTCTGACTTCACTTCAGGTCATGATCTCATGGTTCACGAGTTTGAGCCCCACATTGGCTCTGAGCTGACAGCACAGAGCCTGATGAGGGGCTCAAACTCACAAACTATGAGATCATGACAAGACCCGAAGTCAGATGCTTAACTGACTGAGCCACCGAGGCGCTGCTATGAAAAGAAGTTATAAGAGACATATTGACAGACTAAAAGAAAAGCTAAATTTGTAAATGGAGATATATATTTATTCATGAATTAGAACATTCAGTTATCATCCAATTAATCTATAAATTTAATGCAATTCCAATCAACCAGGTTTTTAACAGAACTTGGTAAGTTAATTCTAATGCATATGAAAGAATAAAGAATAGACAAGAAACATTTCTGAAAGACACAAGAGTAGACTTCAACAAACGGAAAAACATGTTTGTCCTTAGATAGGACAACTTAGTGCTGAGAATATGTCAGTTCTCCCTAAGTTAATTCATATGTTTAGAGCAATCTCAAAGAAAATACCAACAAATATCCTCATAAAATTAAAAAAATTGATATTAAAGTTCATAAGAAAAGGGGTGCCTGGGTGGCTGAGTCGGTTGAGCATCCAACTTGATTTCACCTCAGGTCATGATCCCAGGATCATGGAATGGAGTCCTGTCAGGCTCTGCACTGAGTGTGGAGCCTGCTTAAGATTCTCTCTCTCTCCTTATGCCTCTCTCCCCTGCTCATGTACTCTCAGTAAGTAAGCAAATAAGTAAGTAAATAAATAAATAAATTCCATTAAAAAATAAGTAAAGTTTATGAGAAAAAAAAAAAAAACATGAAGCAGTAGTCGGGAAAACACCAAACAAACAAACAAAAAAGGAAATCAATGGAGGGGAAAGGAGAATAGCCCTACCACATTAAACATACTATAAAGCCTGTATAATTAAAATAGTGTGATGCTAGTACAAGAACAGACAGGGGTGCCTGGGTGGCTCAGTCAGTTGGGCAACCCACTTCAGCTCAGGTCATGATCTCACAGTTCATGGGTTCAAGCCCCCAATCAGGCTTTGTGCTGGCAACTCAGAGCCTGAAGCCCGCTTTGGATTCTGTGTCTCCCTCTCTTTCTGCCCCTTCCCTTCTCACACTTTCTCTTTCTCTCTCTCTCTCCAGAATAAATATTTTTAAAATTATAAATAAATAATAAATAAATAAATAAATAAATAAATAAATAAATAAATAAAACAGACAAATAGACCAGTGGGCTAAAACAGAAAGCTGTAATTGTGTAATTGTGTAATTGTGTCTAAAATAGACACAAGTTCATACAGAATTTTAATATGTGATAAGGATGGCATCTCAAATCACTGGTACAAAAATGGACTTTATAATAAATGGTGTTTGAACAACTGGGCATTCATTGGGAAAAAGATCAATTAGACCTATAACTTAAACATACACACAAAAAACTCCTAATAGATTAGAAATCTAAATGGAAAAAAAATGAAACCATACCAGTACTGGAAGAAAGTATGGGGGAATTCCTTTTCTGCCTTTGTATGGGAAAGTCTTTCTATTACTTAAAATCCAGCAAAAAATTTGACAAATCTGACTATGTAAAAAGTGTTTTACATTGCATGACAAAAAAAATAAAGTCACAAGGCAACTGACGAACTGGGAGGAAATATTTGAAACATATACCTCAACATGCTAATAACCCTATAGAAGACAAACTCTTAAAAACTGAGGGACAAAGGACCAAAACCCCATAGAAAAAAATGGGAGAAAGACATGAACACAATTCATAAAAATTAGGTATAAAAATTTTCAAACTCACTTATAATTAGAGAAATAATATTAAAATAATACTGTGCTATGTGTTGTATCTCTTAATCTAGAAAAAATTCAAAAGCATGAGGACACAATCTGTTGGTGAGCCTATGGGGAAAAGGTACATCATACAATGCTAGTGATAATGCAAACTGGTACAGCCTCCTGGAGGAAAGTCTGGCAATACCTAATAAAACCACATATGCGCTTACCTTTTGACCCAGTAAGCTCATTTCTAGGAATCAACTCTGCAGATACAACTTCGATAACATGCAGAAAAAAATGTAGGCCTAAGGTCTGTCATTGCGGCATTGTCTGTAATTGCAAAAAGTTGGAACCAACCAAGATTCTCATACATAAGAGAATGGTTGAATAAACTATGGTACATTCACACAGTAGAACATTATGCAGCAGTAAAAAAAGAATATGGGAGAGCTATGTGACTTCCAGGATAAATTTGTGATTTCTTTTTGAAAAACAAAGTGCAAAAGAATATCTATAGTGCTACTCTCTATGCAAAAAAAAAATATGTAAGAAAATACATTATCTGCTAATTTGTGCAATCGTAAAAGAGATATAGGAAGAAAAAACAAGAAACTATTGAAATTTGTTACCTAGCAGGGGCAGATGAGGACAGAGTGGAAAGAGTGGGAGAATAGGTACAAGGATGAATGAGAAAGTCCTACTTCTCTGAGGACACATTTAAAAAAAAATTTTTTTTTAATGTTTATTTTAGAGAGAGAGAGAAAGAGAGAGAGTGAGCAGGTGAGGGGCAGAGAGAGAGGGAAACACAGAACCCAAAGCAGGCTCTAGGCTCTGAGCTGTCAGCACAGAGCCCCATGCAGGGCTCGAACCCATGAGCCACAAGATAGATCATGACCTGAGCCAAAGTCAGACGCTTAACCAACTAAGTCACCCAGGCACCCCTCTGAAGATACCTTTTTGCATAATTCTGATTCTTAAAATCATGAGATGGTTAATTTTGTGTCAACTCGACTGGCCAGGAAGTTTCCTAAATTAAACATTACTTTGGGATGAAGATGTTTCTAGATGACATTAACATTTGAACTGGTGGACTCAGTACAGTAGATTGCCCTCCCAGTGTGGATGGGCATCATTCAATCTATTCAGGCCCTAAATAGAACAAAAGACAGAGAAAAGAGAAATTCACTCCTTTTGTCCTACTTCACTGCTGAGCTGGGACATTTCTTCTCATCTTCATCTGCCCTCTAACTGAGATTAAAACTATCAGCTCCAACTATCAGACATGAACTAAATATATGTGTGTGTGTGTGTGTGTGTGTGTGCACATATATACATTTTTTTTGGTATTTGAAATACTAAATATATGTAAACATACTATAAATACACACACATATCACTAGGGTTCTGTTTCTCTGGAGAACCCTGACTAACACACATTACTATTTCACAAACCAAAAAAAAATATTAATAATTACAAATGAACAACAATGTGAAGGGAAACTTGAATGGAATGCAAAGAGTAACAAATGAACCTAATTGTATTGTAAATGACTAACATAACCAAATGCAAGGGGATGGAAAAGAAAAAAAAAAACTGTCTCAGTATCTTTGGAAAAGAGTATTTTGACTGGATATTGTAAGACTAAAGACCAAACAAAAACAAAAACAGAAAACCTGTGCGCAAATTCTGTACCTAGGTTAGTATGCATTGATAATTCCAAAACTACCTTATGTGTTTACTAGGATAAAAAAATTAAATGAATATATTGTGGATAATAAAAGCTAGGTTTCTCACTATAAAAAACAAAGATACAAAGGAGAGGAGAAAGGCTAGAATGAAACTTGTGAAGTTAAGCTAGTAAGAATGAATGGTTTTTAATATGTATACATATGGATATACATAGAAATAAATATGAATGTATATATTTCCTAGTTCTCTTGACTGAGAAGGACTAGAAACAATGACATCTTGTAGCAATGAGAATACTTGGTGCCCAGATCTTTATTCACAATACCATTCTTCAATAAAACGAATCAGGGCTACAGAATCAATCCTAGAAAAAGAGGTGGTTCCAGGGGTAGGGTAAGGAAAATAGAAGATGGTCTGGAACAACCTATGCTGCCAAGTAAGAACAAGCTCAAAAATAATTCAAGCATGTTGAAAGGGCAGGAAACAACTTGAAGGAGTTCCCAAAGGCCAAAGTTCATTCCATTTGAGCAAAAAAATAATGATAGTATTGAATTACCTCCCATGATTCCACACTAATATAAATTTAAAAATACAGAAAGGGATAGCTCTTTTTATTTTGTTTTACAATGGACCTCGACTAATACATTTAGAGGAAATTATGGGAAACAGAAAAATCACCATTAGGCAACACCTAATAGTGTTATTGTAGTAAATGTTCCAGACAAGATTCTAAATGGATGCTAAGATGAGTGGGCAAAAGTATAGCAAGAAACAGGACATTTGCAAGGTTTTTAGGTATCTCCCCAAAAGATATTTATTGACTGCAAAGGGGGAAAGAGTGGCTTTATAGTTGAAAAACCTGGCAGACACCACCTTAACCAAGTGATAAAGGGTAACATCACAGTAATAAGTCATATTGACATCATGTGTCCCCTGATATGATGTGCTAAGATGAGCACAACATAACTTCAGTGGTATCCTTGCCAAAAAGGCATAACCTCAAAGTATTAATACAAAAACAAAGAACCATTCCAAATTATGTCCCAAAGACCATTACCTCAATGTAAAAATAAAAAAACAAAAGACCATGCCAAATTACATTCCATAAATAATTGACCAGTTCTCTTCAAAAGTGTTGAGGCCATGGAAAACAAAATAGAGATTGAAAATACATCACAGATCAGAAAAGACTAAGGAATGAGGACAATTAAATGTAATGTAGGATTCTTGATTGGATCCTGGACCAGAAAAAAAGAAATTAGTGGGAAATCTGGTAAACCTTGGAAAAGATCTGCAGATAAGATGACAGTATTATATCAGGGTTAATTTCCTGGTTTCCATATGGTTATGTAAGATGTTGACACTAGGGGAAACTGAATGAAGGGTATACAAGAACTCTCTGTCCTGTTTTTGGAACTTTTATGTAAGTTTAAAGTTATTTCTAAAAAAAATAGATCTGGAAAAAAAGGAAAGCAATGAAATTTCTCTCTGCACAAAGACTGCCTTTCAATTACCTGACTAAAGGGGTCAAGAAAGTCAACTCTGATTTGACTCAATCCATTTTTTTCTCTTCTAAGTAATTCCCATTTTCTCCTTCCCAGCACATAAATTCTCAAGGCACAGACTAGGAAATGACAAGTGAAAGGAAACATGATTTGTATGGGGAAAAGTGAAAGACATTGGTTTAAGATTTGCAATTTTTTCCCCTATCTACAAAAAGAAGTGATCATTTTAATATTAATATGCATTTTTACAATCCTATCCTATGGTGCAAATGCCACTATGTTCAAGAGTCAGAAATTAACATGGAGTGTGATATTAGAAATAAATGTAGTGACAGAAGTGAAAACTGGAGGCTTGAGGAAGCCATTCAAAAAATGTAGCTGGTGACTGTATCATGAGCAGGCAAATGGCATTTTTGGTCAGAAGCAGAAGCTTAAGTCACTGTCTGACTTCCATTAGCCTAGCAATATTTTTTTAAATGTCAAATATATTACCATAATTATTTTTCATGTTTCTAAAAATATACCCATTTACCTTGGTTTTTTATCATGTTTGTCAATATGATGAAGAACATAAAAAACATTTCTACTATTCTTCAGTACATTGCAGACAAAAATAAGAAACACCACACCTTTGTTTTTCCCTATTGATGACATCTTAAGACTCATTGTAAGTTTTACCTCCTTTTGTCTAGTGTCAGTTATTTCTTACTGTGTCTTATTTTCCTTGTTGCTATATAATTCCCTTGGAGGTAAACACGATATCTGGTCATGATGGTATCCCTAAGGCACCAATACCTTATTTGTACATGGTAGATATTAAATAAGAATGATGATGGCTTAAGGGCTGATGAGATGTTACAAATTATGGGTGATGATTAGGGCTGAGTAACTAGGTATCAATATTCATTTCATAGCTAATTATTTAATGCATGTGGTAGGTATCAAGTTGTTATGCTAAGGGGTGGTAGTGTGCTAGGTTTGGGAATACAAAGATGAATACCAATTATTATTGGTATTATAGTATATGCTTATCTTACTATATGCTTATATAGTACATATAATGTCTCATGGAATATTTTAGGCACTTTATGTGTATTAACTACTAAGTCCTCATAATAATACCATATGGTTATTTCAAAGACGAGGAAAATGAGAGGTTAAGTAACTTGCCAAAAATTACACAGTTAGTAAGGGGCAGAGCCAGGATTTAAACTGGATGGAGATACCTGGTAAACTATTGGAGAGATATTTGCCCATAGAGAGTATGAAGCATAGAGGGTAGAAAATGGGCCTATAAACAGTAGCCTAATGCCAACTCATAGAGGAATAGGTTTTTTAACACAATTTTAGTACTTATATACAAGGCAAGAATTGTACAATTAAGGCCTAAAAACACAAGAACCCACACTTTATAATCCAATCAAATTTACACCTAAAGAATCTGGTATCTCACTTTATAGTAAAGGGAAGGCTTCCGGGTTATAGATAACACTAAGAAGAATAACATTTGGAAGCAGGAAGGAGATTATACCAAAAATAGAAAATTAAGCTTTCAGTAGTGATGAATACTTTCTCTTCAAGAGACACATAAATCTTAAAAGTTAAGTCATGAATAGTATAGAAGTTGCACTATCCAACCCTATGTGATGGGGTTTTAGATGTATGGTATTCCATTTTACAATAAAAACACAGATATTAATTAGGTCCCAGTTCCATTTCTCACTCATGGTTGATATAAAAACTACCCACTCCACTGCAGTTTATGCTGAGCTGGGAGCTCTATGTTTACTACCCACCATAATGAAAGAAAAACAGATATTCAGACAAACAGAAAGACAATGTTTTCCCACCAAAATTCAGCAGCACAGCAGAAGCTAAAAACAAGCTGCAGTGTTTCCTAGAACTTCTACCATAAAATTTGAATCACCTGGGACCCAATTATTGAGAATTATATTGGAAGCAGGGGTATTTGGAAAAAAAAGGAATAAGGGCTAAAAGATAACAATAAATATTAGGGTCATATGCCAATTATACTTCAACAAAGGTGGGAAAAGTATTAGGAATTCCCAAAACAAAGCAAAAATACCTTCCATAATACATATAATTGACATAGCTATTATTCTCATTTCCTACCTTTCCTATAGCTTCTGCTAAGTGGGCATAACCAGAGGAGGTCATTTGATGCTAAGACAGACAATCCATAGGCTTATCAGCAATGACCTGAGATCCGAGTAGAAGAGATTAGTTTGGCCAATCAGATTCCTCCCTTGGGAATCTGAACCAGGAGACTCTAAGGAAGTTTTCAGTTAGCAGTAAGGGCAAAAGCCAAACAGACATATATCAGCAGGTGCTATGATGTAGCAAAGTCTGAGTTCCTATTATGGGCCATGTGCAAGCTACAGTGTAAGGAAGCCAAGTAATAGAGAAGAGAGGGTAGAGGCAACATACAAAAGGGATGTTTTGATCATGTGGCCAGAGAGAGGAGGAGGAGAGGGAGGCAAGAGTGGCTTTGGTTCCTGACAGCTTTCCTTTAGACCCAACTGTAATTCAATTTCTGTCCTTAGATTTTTCTGAAATCTCTCTGAAACCTAAGGTTTATTGTAACTAAAAGAACCCTAGGCAAAACAATGCATCCTAAGGTTAGTACATTTCTGACTAATCTTGTATAACTTTCTTTATCTGTAAGAACTGGTACTCAAAGACCTTTAATTAATCAAGAAAGCAATTTGCTGTAAAGGAAATTGGTTCAATGTTATTAACGCAATCTTGGGCAAGTCACTTATCTCCCAGGCCTCACTTTTCTCATCTATTAAAACAAACAAACAAACAAACAAACAAACAAACAAACAAGGAATACATTTTAGCCTTGTTGTAGAAATAACAATAGTATGTATAGGGCACATGGCTCCTAAGCACCAAAAACTTCATCAAAATAAAACCTAAGACTTGTACAAAGCACTTCCATTCTCTTTATCTAATACACTCTACAGCCCTGATAAGGTGAGTAAAGTGAGTGTTACTCTCTCCTTTTACAGGTGGTTTAGTGAAGATCCACAACTCCCCAGGACCAAAGAGCTGGCAAGTGAAAACATGTCGACTTGAACACAGGACTTATAATTGCCAGTCAGTTTGTATTTTTCACCAGATATCCTCTCATTTCATCAAAGTCTGGAGAGTACAGTCGTGGACTAGGAAAAAATTTACACCCAAAAGTTGAAAAGCTGTGAAGATAAGAGTCCTGATTAGCTCTCAGGTCAAGAGAAAAATACAGTGCATTAAAATTCCCTTTTCATGGGTATTCCTGATCTGAGATCTGACAGTTCTTTGAAATACCACAAGATTGACAAAATGCACACACTTACAGCTCCATGAGATAATGGAAATAGTGGTACTTTCTAGGGTAGAAGAAGAGAAATTCATTATATTAGACAATCCCGGAAGAATGACATGAGAGACCAAGACCAATATAAGTAAATGTAGAAAAGGAGGGAGAAGGAGGGGGAGGGAGAAAGGAAGTTATTTCTGGCACACCTAATTATTACAGAAACTCACCTCCTTATCCCTAGAGTAATTCACACTTTTATAGATCAGTATGTCAAATTACTTTTTCAGATCTTAATAAAATAATTCTGAAAGTTTCAGATTTAGATTGTGAACAAACTTTACATTAGATGGCACGGCAGTTCTAAATAAAAGCTAGTTGCTAAATCTTTTTCAAAATTTCTCTTTCATGTAAAATAAGGAAGGTTTTCATTTTTGTACACATTTACCTTCTCATGATTTTAATAACCAAAACTATTAACGCCACAGCCATGTCCTATGTAGAGAACCCCGGAGGGGCAAAACTTCCACTTCATGAGAATTCTTTTTGGTACCTGGAACATTAAGAACACACAATACAAACTAAGCACTGCTCCCTGTTCGTTCTTGTTGGCAGCCTTGACAGGACAATCCAGGTTAGATGAGATGAAGTACACAGGACTCTCATTTAACTGCTCCAGGGCTTCAGGTTCCTTGATGACATGACCTCTAAGGTCTTACCTATAGCTAAATTTCTAAGCTCTCTGAACTTTCTGAGTCACTCCTTCAAATCAAGTTTAATGAGACTATCAGAAGACTGAACTGCCTCTTGAGTTTACCAGCCTTGGATGTCTTATTATGACCCCAAAGCCTAGAGTGACCATAGGCTCAGGGTTAAGAGCTTGTGCTTTGACACTTACAACTGTGTGACCCTGGGAAAGTAACCTAATTTCTCTGTTCTTTCAGTTCCCCAACCATAAAATACTACCTGATAGTATTGTTGCAAGGATTAAATGAGTTAATGAGTTTATACATATTAAATGAATGTTCAAAAGAATGCCTATGACATTTTAAGTTCTCAATAATTACTAGCTGCTTTTATTATCATCTTTCAACTATGTAACATTCCTTAATATATGCAAGCACAAAATTTATGGGAACACCTGCCACCAGGGAGAAAAGATGAAATTCAAATGTGTATAAAGATCAAGGACAGGAATGTATGAAACAATACATGCTTGCTACAAGTTTCATTTGTTCAACTGAGTTGAGATGAGTTTCATGCTGTTCCACGGTTGACCTATACTACCAACCTCTGCTGGTAAATGGGAGGTGCTCATCATAAGGACACTGAATGGCAGAATTTAGGTGGACCTGGAAAAATCCATTCTTACTACTGGTCAAAGAGCCCAGTCCTGCATTCTTTGTTGTTTCTGCATTACAGCATATTGAATATGATATATTGCTAACAGGTTCTAAGAGTTCTGGGGGTGAATTGAAAAGAGAAAGAACTAAGGGTAAAATGGAGGCCGTGGCATTAGGGTATCTTTCAGAAGTGGTCTCGAGCAACTTGTTGAAGGCTGGTAGGAAGAGGGCTTGGGGAGTAGTGAGCAGAACTTTCCAGATGGGAGGAGCGGGATGTGTATGTTGCTGGGCATGAAGTTTGGGAACACCCACATGAAAGAAGGCCAATAGTGTTGCCAGGAAAAGGAAGTATGAAATAAGGTGTAACAGCAGGTACATTCAGTAATATCCAGGGAAAAGTTTTAGCCTATTTTTCCAAGTTCCAGAGAAATAATCTCTGTAACTAGTGTGCTTTGTTGTCCAGTTAGCTGCCTTTTAGTATTATATTTAGACTTTCTTTTTAGACTTTCTTTTCTTTTCTTAGAAAACCTCAAATGATTGCAACTTTCACAGAATGTTTAAATAGGTCACAATAACCAAAGAATGCTTTTTTCCTTCCAAATAGACTCCTGAAATCCTAGATCCCAGAAAATTAGATGCTAATTTCCTCATTCTCCTGGAAAGACAGGATGGCAAATTCAGTCTGCCCATACCTATCTCCCTTCACTCCATTTAAGGGCTCTTAAGCCTAGTGTTCAGTAAAAGGAAGGAGCATTGTCTCAGGAAGAAAACCAATTCTTCAGGTTAAAGAAAGCTAGGTAAGGATTTTTGAAGATTAGGGACTTCTCTAGGGACAAATTAGGGACAAAAGTCAGGGCATTTTGTATCACTCTAGAGAAATTATCAATGGGACTGCAGGGATTTTACAACAGAGAAAGACAGCAGAATTTAAAATGGCAAACACCACTAACTTCCTTATGTGGCAACCGATAGAGATGCTCAATATCTGTTGCCATGGCCCAACAGGTAGATGTGAACCTCCACTCAATCACAGAACTCTTTCATCCATGCTGCTCATGTAGAAAAGAGAGAAATAATGAAAAATCCAGGAAGTATTCTTTTTTTTTTCCTTTTTAAAGTTCATCCTGGGGTTTAAAAAGAACTTCGAAGAAAGATTCTAATTAGGAAGAAGTTACCCTCATTGGGACAAGCACTTCCTTTTCCCTTTTACAAGCTATGAGCACATGTTTTCCACATTGTGAAGTCATGGCTTTCCAGCATCTTCATCTGATTCTTATTTCCTTTTCCAATCTAGGGAAATGTTGCCAGAAATTTTCATTGAATGTCACTTTCACCAAAAAGATCCTGATTAAGAATTTTGGCATCTTGGACTAGAAAACTTTCCAGGGTAGTTATAATCCTGGGCTTCAAAGGAGTAGAAATTGAGAGGAAGAAGAAAGAATTATAGTAGATGATCTATAAGATAGCTGTTATTAATTACCCCCTCCCCCAATTCTGGCTTTGCTCTTTTCTTATGAGCTTACTATTGAGATTCTGTTAGGCATTCCATCCAAGGCCATGGGATTCATAACAACAAAATACAGAGAATACATAAGAAGAGAAGATGACTCCCAGACTCCAAGTCCAAGAGAAAAAGAAAATGTGGTAGAGGATAGAGGCAAGGGGTTAATTTTTTAAGGGAGGAGGATGAAAGTAGGCTGAGAGGCAGTTAGGAATATGAGACTGGAGAGAAGATGTGAAATTTAGCTTCAAATATAGAGTAACAATTAAAGCCACAAGATAAACTCCCCTAGGGAGAGAAGAATGAGCAATACATACAAGTTAGTGTGTGCATCCATGTACATACACCCATATACTTAACAGGCTCAAGACCTGGATGTTGATGCACTCAGGAGTAGGAGAAAACAAAGAATAAAGAGAAGAAAAGAGTAAAAGGGGCAGGTTGGAAAAGCAGGAGGAAAAACTCTAAGATGTTCCAAAAGCAAAGATAGTATTTTACTCTGGGGCAAACACTAACCAAGAGAAAACTGATGCTCACTATTAATGTCATACAAAGTAGACTTAGAGGCAAAATTAATTATTCCAGGTAAAAGAGTCACTATAGAATAATCAAAGTCAACTCATAAGGAAGATATAACAATTCTCAAGTTGTATGCAATGAATAACACAGTCTCAAAATAAATAAAGCAATGATTGAGAGAACATCAAGGAAAATAAACACTCCGACATCATAGTGGGAGATTTTTATACACTACTCAGTAACTGATGATCCTAAAAAACAGTAATATCATAATAATACCTAATTATTTTTGACCATCAGATTCTAAATTCTTTAATAGTCTTTAATATTAATATTAAAAATTCTTTAATATTATTACCTCACTTATCTTACTCCTACTTTAAACTTTTCAACTTGAAACATACCCTCTTGTTCTCACTTCTATTCCTCCCCTCAGGCTATGACCCCAAGCTGAGATGTTCTCTCTCCTCCATAGATTTTTTCATTGCAGTTGTGAAAGACCCTGAAGCAGGGCTGGCAGGATTGACTTCTGAATCTTAAGGGTGGAGAAGGCAAAAGGGTAGGTTGGTTCCAACCACAAATCTATTCCCTAGCTTGGAAAATCGTGTCTGTTTCTAGACCTCCCTTCTGGTCAAGGGCCACTGTCTGAAGTCAGGGGATGACAATCTATGTGGAGTATGGAGAACAAAAAGGATCAGAGGCCAATTGTGCCATCTCTATGAGGAGAATGTCAGTGGTCCAAAAAAGTGAGTCAGTAGAAGAATGGAGTGTCTGTGATGTCAAGCTAAAATGTGACAAACAAGGGAGGAGCCAGAGAATAAACTAAAGTTGCCAGTGATTGAATAAGCAATAGGAAATTAATGAGAAGCCAAAATATAAGTTGAGTCTGATAGTGATCAAGTAGAATCTGTTATACTGTGAAGTTTTAGGGCTGGTCTCTTGATCCCTTTCTGGTATTTTCTGGAACTTAAAGGAGCCATGGAATGACTCATTATCTTGAAATGTACCCTTGACACTTTGCCTCTTCTAACAAGTATTCCTTTATCAGATTTTAGGCACACTTTGAACACAAGGCATGAGGAAAGAGGTGTACTGCTTCCCTTTTTCCCTCATGCAGCTGTAATACACCTGTAAGTAGTCAATACATATAAAAGGACAAGTCATGATAAAGATAATGCTCTGTCTGCAACTTCCCCTAAGGGCAAGGAAAGCAGATGAGTCAATCACCTTCCTGTACCAGCTTGTGGTCCTCGTCCCATCATTACTGTCAACGGTTTATGAAAAAATATAAATAATTCAAAGCTAAGTGTCAGTTGATAGTTTTAATAAACTCATAATTCTATATCATGAAAGCCATTTTGTTTTCTCGTGTTATTTGCTGTCTAAAATAAGAACAACAGCAATATTAATATACCCAACATACAAGATATAACCTTATACAGAAATTACAAAACCCACATAATGTTGAAAGAGGCCTTTTTCCAAAGAATCGGAAAACAATGGAAATCAACGAGCCCCAGGGCATCTCCACCCTCGAGACTCTGTCTAAAGGATCAGAAGATGTTTAATAAACCATGCTGCTTTCTCTACACTAATTATAGACAGTCCTGCCCCTTCCACAGCCTCAGAAAATCTGGAAAGGCTGAAAGACAAATTCACTCAGGTACAGGTTGAGGGTGCTATTGGCACAGGCAACTGAAAGAGGGATATTGAAAGGGGTTTTAACTCCTTGACATTGGTCCTGGCAATGATTTTTTTTTTATTTGACACTAAAAGCAAAGGCATTAGAAGCAATAATAAACAAGTGGGATTACATTAAACTAATAAGCTTCTGCACAGCAAAGGAAACCATCACCAACATGAAAAGGCAACTGATGGAATGGGAGAAAATATTTACAAATCAGATATCTGATAAGGGGTTAATATCCAAAATATATAAAGAACTCACATAAATCAATAGCAAACACACAATCTGATAAAAAAAAATGGCAGAGGAACTAGATATTTTCCCAAAAAAAACATACAAGTTGCCAACAGGTACATGAAAACATACAACTTGCCAACAGGTACATGAAAGGTGTTCAACATCACTAATCATCAGGGAAATGCAAATTGAAACTACAATGAGATAGCACTCACACTTGTTAGAATTGCTATCATCAAAATGACAAGAGATAGGGGCATCTGCCTGGCTCAGTCTGTAAAGCATGTGACTCTTGATCTTGGAGTTGTAAGTTTGAGCTCCAGGTTGGGTATAGAGATTACTTAAAAATAAAATCTTAAAAAAAAAAAAAAGGACAAGAGATAACAAGTGTTGGTGAGGATGTGGAAAAAAAGGGGACCCTTGTGCACTGTTGGCAGGAATGTAAATTGGTGCAGCCACTATGGAAAACATATGGAATCACTGTATGTTAATTACACTGAAATTAATATTTAAAATAAATAAATACATAAAATAAGGAAACATAAACAAATATAATTAATGATATGCCTATGAAGTGTTTAGGGGTGAAGTGAACTAGCATTTGCACTTACTTCAAAATGCATGGAGGGGTGCCTGGGTGGCTTCTGACTTCAGCTCAGGTCATGATTTAACAGTCTGTGAGTTCAAGCCCACATCGGGCTCTGTGCTGACAGCTCAGAGCCTGGAGACTGCTTTAGATTCTGTGTCTCCCAATCTCTCTCTCTGACCCTCCCCCATTCATGCTCTGTCTCTCTCTGTCTCAAAAATAAATAAACATTTAAAAAATTAAAAAAAGAAATGCCTGGAAACAGCAAAGTGATTTGCTGGCCGGAAATGGGAGGAGAGGTACTGAGGTGTGATAAAGTAAGTAGAGTAAAATATAGTCTCAGCAGTGGAAAAAAAAACAGGATAGAGGTTCTTCAAAATATTTTTTTAAAATTTCAAATAAAACTATCCAGGAATCCCACTTCTTGGTATATAGGAAACAAAATCACTATCTTGAAGAGATATCTGCACTCTCATGTTCACTGCAGCATTATTCACAATAACTAACATATGGAAACAACTGAAGAATGGATAAAAAAAGAAGGGAGATATAAATATAAATATAAATATAAATATAAATATAAATATAAATATA
>NW_024412376.1:58641163-58716268 GCF_014898765.1 Herpailurus yagouaroundi
ATATAAATATAAATATAAATATAAATATAAATATAAATATAAATATAAATATAAATATAAATATAAAGGACAGACACAATAGAATATTATTCAGCCATGAGAAAGGAAATTCTGCCATTTGGGACAACAAGAATGGAACTACAGGGTATTATGCCAAGTGAAATAAGTCAGATAAAGACATGGTATCATTTACATGTGAAGTCTAAAATTAAAAAAAGTCAAACTCATAGAAACAGTAGAAAAGTGGCTGTTAGGGGCTGGTGGGGGTAGCAAATGGGGGACATTGGTAAAAGGACACAAACTTTAAGTTTATAAGATGAATAAGGTGTAAGGATCTAATGTAAAGCATAGTGACTATAGCTCATAATATACTGTATTGTATAACTGATCACTTGCTTAAATGATCTCACAAATAAATAAATAAACAAACAAGAAAGTGAGGTGATGGATGTGTTAATTAACTAGATGGGGGGATTCCTGTCACAATGTATACACATATCAAATCACTATGATGTATATTTTAAATATCTTACAATTTGATTTGTCAATTATACCTAAATGAAACTGAAAACAAAAGTTTAAGCTCTCTAATGCACCTTCTAATGCTGAGTCTCTAGTTTTTAGAGTACTGTGAAAGCTCCATCGAAAAGAAATAGACATAGCAACAGAAAGTAGTAGAGATATCAAATAATATTGGGGACAATAGGAAATGCTGAAGGAGGGGGTTTTCTTCACACTGGCTGATCAAGGGGGATCTTAATGCTATTTAGGACACAAGGGATAAGGCCCAACAGAGAGTACAATGATTCTTCACTTGAGTTCCACCTGACAATAAGACTTAGCACCAAACTCCACATTACAAAGGATCCTGGTCTGTCAGGGTTCCTATATAACTCAAAAAAAAAAAAAACAAAAACAAAAACAAAAAAAAAAAACGATTCTGTTGCAACATTTGGATGGTTCCTGAGGTCTAAGACTGTGGTCCAGATTCTTTCTTGGTTTAATGCCAGTTTTCTGTCTTCTTTATGCCAGGATCTGTGTTGTTTTTGTAATTTACACAATCAAATGCTGTCTGTTCAAAGGGGAAGATCATTAGAGGGTTTGCAGGAGCCCCTCAAATACTCCATTCATTTTTAATGGGGTACTTGACATCCTGCAAAGTTCACACACATGAGGAAGAGATTGCACAGCGTGAACTGGAAAAAAAATCCATTGCCTATTCCTCCAGGAGGATGCTGATAATGTGAGGCAACCAGTACATGACATGTTTTATAGGACAGCTCTGTAAATGGTCATGCCTTTCAGCACAAAACAAATTAAAACATAATCATAACCCCAGTACCACTGTTACCACTGGGTGGCATTCTTTGTGATTAAATATATATCACATTTTTTCCAGGCCTGCTAGGGTAAAACTGCCACATTCAGGATGGTGATCTACTTCAATTTTTGAAAATAAAAGTGATGTACCAAAAGTTGTTTTTAATTAATACTTTATATTTAGTTACAAGTCAAATCATTATGGTGAATATTGAGGGGTTGTCCAAATATCTTCCCAACGTTGTATTGTCATGGTGTTGAATATTGTTCAAAATAAATAGGCCATTTAGTAAATATTTTGAGATCTATTCTTTAAGCTTTCAATTTACTGTCAAAAATCCTAAGACATGAAAAGTCAAATTTATAGAAAAGATAAATTGGAGAGAGGATATGTAATATTTACATTTTCTTCAAGAATTCACTACAGGATTCTTTCACAGCAAACCCTGCGATGAAATGGAGAACCCATAACTCTCAGGTGGGTTCTTACTACTATGCACTTTGAGTTATTTTCTTCTGTCATCATTTGGGGGGATCAAAGACAATGATTTTATTTCTCTTTCAAAGACTGAACCCTTCTCAGCCTCCTCTCTCTGCCAAGCTCCACTTTTGAGAGCATATCCAAGAGTCTGAGGCAAGTTGGCCACCAATCTTTGCACCCTGTGTGAAAAAGGGCGCCTATTGTTAGCTCTCCACAACCTTAAGTCTTTTGTCCTCAATTTTATGTAAAAATGATTTACCAGCATTCCAAGGGTCCTATGGCAAGGCTTTTTCATGGTCCTGGGTACTCAATCTCTTCTCATTTGTGTCTACATTTGATGGAAAGAACATGAATGCTGGAGTCTGAATCCCAATCCCAACTCCACCAGTTAGTAGCCAACTGATTGCAATATTCTGGAGCTTCAGTAATCGGTAACGGGAGTAGTGATATCCAATTCATTGAAGAGTGGGAGGATAAGTTACATGTTGATAAAGCATCTAGCTCTGGGCCTGTCACATAACAGGTGCTTAACAAATGGGAGCTTTCATGATGACAGCTATTATCCTGGGTGTTTCCTGTCTGTTTTCTTTCTCTTGTCTGTTTTTTTCTTCTTGTATGTTTTTAATATTCTTCTAGTAGGCTCTCTGTTTATCCAGAGTTCCTTTCTCTTAACCTGCATTCCCCCCACCCCCATAAACTCCTAATCTCTTATTCTCCCTCCTTGCCAGCAAGCTCCATGGATCAGCATTCCCATCCCTTTCAACAGGAGCCATCACGCCTTTCTCCTTAACCCCATCTGGAGCCAGACTATTTCTATGGAACAATAGTACATCTGCATGTCATTACAGTTCAGCTCCCATGACCCTCATCAGGTTGAATAGGTTGCCAAACCCACAATGACTTTTAAGGGAGAGAAACTCTATCAAAATTCCTCTGTACATTTAAAATAGAATTTTATTTATAAAACCTTCAATGTACAGGTAACTTTTAGGATTGTCTATGGTTCTTGAGAAGTGAGGTTCACAGGTTTAAAAAGAAATTCTATGCAATATTTGTCCCTATACTGAGCCTTCTTCTGGTCTGGAAAGGACACATGAATAAAAGTATCTAAAATTTATTGTGTGTCTATTTTGTGCAAGGCACTGTGCTAAGTGATTACAACCATTATGATTTTTTTTAATTTTTTAACATCTTATTTTATTTTTTGAGAGACAGAGAGGGACAGAGTGTGAGCAGGGGAGGGGCAGAAAGAGAGGGAGACACAGAATCTGAAGCAGGCTCCAGGCTCTGAGCTGTCAGTACAGCCTAATGCGGGGCTCGAACCCACAAACACGAGATTATGACCTGAGCTAAAGTTGGATGCTCAACTGACTGAGCCACCCAGGCACCCCCAACTATTAATGTTATTTAATCTTCATAACTATCCTCATAAACTGATTATTGTTATCCTTACTTTGCGATGAAAAAAACTGAGATTCTGGAAGGTCAAGTGACTTGCCTAAGGCATGAAGCTAGTGAGTGGCAGAGCCAATATAAATCTAAGACTGCCTCACTGTTTGTGGTACAAAAAGCTTTACAACATGCACAACACAATAAAATATATTAACCTTGTTGGCTTAAATATTTTACCTAGTACTTTGGATCATTATAAGTGAAAGACCCTCATATAGGTGAGAGTGAGAGAACTCTGACACCAACACACTGAAGATGTGTGGCTGCAATACTCTCAAGTTGCCAGAAGTCTTAAGGACCAGTCTGATCCCTTTTTCATTTCAGGGTTTCCAGAAAGCCCCTAATCTACCTGGTGGGAAGTTCTCTGAGTTCTGACCATCATACAGAAAGCACTGACTCTGCTGACTACAAATTAATCCTCTTTTCCTGGAACTCTGAATGAGCAAAAGTATGGAAAAACTATGGTGTCTTCCATTCTTTGGTGGATAAGCAACAGGCTAGCCAGGTAAAAGCCCAGGACTCTAACCTCTTCTAGGCACTATAACAGGACTGTGAGCTCAAATTCCATTGGAACTATAACCCAAGAATATAAAAAAATTGTGTTTATCAGGTCTCCTGTCAGGGAGTATTCTGAATATGGTGGAAAGAATGCCTTAATAAGCTGCCTGAGGTAAGTGAAAGAGACTCACAAGGGGTATGATAAAGTCATGACTGATGAGCCCTCAATTGTGTTCTAAGGAGGTGAGGTTCAGAAGATCATAGGGCTTATTTTTTTTTATAGGGTGAGGGTTGCATATTTGAATCCAAAGCTGGGTTGCCCAGAAGAGGCCTAGCCTTGCCACCCAGCACTTAATCATTCACTCAATACATACACATTGAGTGATTACTGTATGCTCTGTCCTGTTTGAGGTGCTAGGAATAAACCAGTGAACAAAATAACAAACAAGAACATTTCAATTTTTTTCTAAATAAATATTGAAAAATACTTAAAGGCATCTCATTTCAACATGTAGCTGACTAAGCTAATGCAGAACAGTTTTCATCTCATAGACGAAAAATTACTGACATAATCAACAATGTTTTTTTTTTAACACAGTTGAGGTTAATATAAAAGATATCCCAGATACCAAAAATAAAAAGGAAACATAAAATTGAAGTAGTAAAAGTGGACCAGGGAGAGCACTGGACTAACTGGAGACCTTAGTCTGCTAAGTGTTAGGGTTTTAGTAGTGATAGGTGTCTGGAGTTATGGCCTTGGGTTCATATAAGAGGAAGCTTAAATGAAACCCTAAATCAACATGGTACCCACAAAGTTAAACATCCACAGTGAAAGGAACTAAACATATCTGTTCATCAGCCTAGAGAAATAACAAAGAAGCAAGGGAGAGTGTCTCTTCCCAGAGCATTTGAGTGAAAAATAAAAAACACAGGTCAATGTCATGTTCAGTTTGGGAATTCACGTTTACACTTAGAGGTGCTAGAAATGAACATAAAAATTGCATGTGACAGCAGCAAATGGAAATCATTCTCTAGGGCACACAGACTTTATAGAAAAAACCATCCCCACTGAAGATGAGTTCACAAAGTATACACAGAAATAATCTACCTTGAGTGACAATGGACACAATTGTGGAGGATTAGCACCCCAAAATAGTTGATATAGTAAAATAATATGGAATGGGATATTTAAAGTAGAATGTCTAGAAAGATTTAAAAGATAAATGAATTGAAATTATAAGAAAAGAGCTGAATGTTGTGGAAAAAATTAAGAATATCAGTCCATTGATATGGCTAACCTGTCATGAATACCAAAGTATTCACCAAAGTATTAACTTACCTACCTTGAGTGCCCATATAGCTGATTCTAACTCTGCTTCCATTTTATGGTTCTGTAATTTTTTTTTTATCACATCCATAGAACAAGCAGTCACCAACACATAGAACAGAAGTGGGGGCTATTATTTTATTAGTGTTTCAAGAACTTCTCAATTCAATGTATTTATCTTTCCTTTAATTTTTTTTTCAATGTTTATTTATTTTTGGGACAGAGAGAGACAGAGCATGAACGGGGGAGGGGCAGAGAGAGAGGGAGACACAGAATCGGAAACAGTCTCCAGGCTCCGAGCCATCAGCCCAGAGCCTGACGCGGGGCTCGAACTCACGGACCGCGAGATCGTGACCTGGCTGAAGTCGGACGCTTAACCGACTGCGCCACCCAGGCGCCCCATATCTTTCCTTTAAATAACTGGGGACACTAAGGAACAAAGACATCAGTTGAGTTTACCTATTTGTCAGGATGAAGGCTAAGCTTTTGTAACAAAAAGCTCCCAAATGACAGGGATATTTATCTTTCCCAAATAAAAGTCAGGAAAGTTACTTTGAAAGGTGGAGTTACTCTGCTCCACCAGGTCATTTAAGGATCATGTATCTTTCATCTTATTTTTCCACCATCCTATGTGGCATTTTACTTAATTTACATGGTCGAAGCTAGGCCACGAAAGAGCCCTGTTTCACTTCAGGGGCATGGGCCAGATCCAACGAGAGCATAGCTTTATTGTTTTAAGGCCAAGTTCCAGAGATGGCACACATCACTTCTACTCTCATCACTTGGCCTAACCTCAGTGACATGGTCTCAGCCAACAGCAAGGGTACCTAGAAAAAATAGTTTCTAGATAAGTTACCATGTATCCAGCTAAAATTCTGTTCTTTGGAAAGAAGGGGAAAATATATTTAGGGGTAATCTAGTAGTGTGTCATAGCCATAATTTTAGCAAATACTGGGGGATGAGGTAATTAACTGAGCTTTTTTTTTTATTTTTAAAATATGCTTCAGCCTATCAGTCAATCACAACGACAGATCTTCCTCAATTTCTGATGGGGTTATAAAATGATAAATGCATCATTAATATTGAAAATATTATAGGTTGAAAATGTGTTTAATATACCTAACCTACCAAATGTCATAGTTTACTTAGCCTCGCATGCCTTAGATATGCTCAGAACACCTTTGTTGGTCTACAGTTGAGAAAATCATCTAACACAAAGTCTATTTTATAATAAAGTGTTTAATACATCATGCAATCTATTGGAATGCTGTACTGAAAATAAAAAAACAGAATGGTTGCATGAATACAGAAAGATTGTAAATATTTTGCTTGTTTACCCTCATGATCATGTAGCTGACTGGGAGCTGCAGTTTGTTGCCATTTGGCATCATGAGAGAGTATTATAGCTCATAACAATAGCCTGGGAAAAGATCAAAATTCAAACTACTGTTTTTGACTGAATGCATATGACTTTTGCACCAACACAATGTTGAAAACTCATAAGACAAACCAAGTCAGCGACCATCTGTATTTATCAGAGTCCCACTATTAGCTCTATTCTTGGTAGAAGACACTAAAAAATGAAGTGACAATTGAAGGGTAGCAGAATATACCACCTCAAAATATGCCTCTTTGGCCTAAGGATTATTTTGAGCTGATTACTTGTTAGAAAAATCAGACACAGGAGAATCTCTAAATATGGAGCAGAATTTACCCTTTTGTGAAAGAGATTTACATTTATAGGCATAACTTGGAGATATTGCAGGTTAGGTTCTAAACCACTGCAATAAAGCCAATATCGCAATAAAGCAAGTCAGAGGAATTTTTTGGCTTCCCAGTGCATATAAAAGTTGTTTACACTACACTGTAATCTATTAAGTATATAATAGAATTATGTCTAAAAAAATAAGGTATATACCTTAATTTAAAAATACTTTATTGCTAAAAGCTGCTACCCAAAACCTGAGATTTCAGCAAGTCATAATCTTTTTGTTGGCGGAAAGTTTTGCCTTGATGTTAATGGCTGCTGACTGATCAGGGTGGGGGGGTGCTGAAAGTTGGGGTGGGTATAGCAATTTCTCAAAATAACAATGAAGTTAGACTCATCAATTGACTCTTCTTTTCATGAACAATTTCTCTGTAGCATGCAGTGCTGTTTGAGAGCATTTTACCCACAGTACAACTTCTTTCAAAATTAGAGTCAATCCTCTCAACCCCTGCCACTGTTTAATCAATTAAGTTTAAGGAATATTCTAAATCTTTTGTTGTCATTTCAACAATCTTTGTAGTATCTTCACTAGCAGTATATTCCATCTCAACAAACCACTTTCTTTGCCAGGGGAAAGAAAAAAGAGAGGGAGAGAGACCAACCAAGAAACAGACTAAACTATAGAGAACAAACTGATGGTTACCAGAGGGGAAGTTGCTGGGGGGATGGGTTAAATAGGTGATTGAAAAGTGTATGTGTCATGATGAGCACAGGTGATGTATGGAATTGTTGATCACTGTATTATACACCTGAAACTAATATAACACTGTGTTAACTAACTGGAATTAAAACTTAAAAAAAAGAAAAAAAGAAATCATTTTCTTTGCTCATCTGTAAGGAGCAACTCATTCATTTCAGTTTTATCACAAGATTGAAGTAATTCAGTCATATCCTCATGCTCCACGTCTAATTCTAGTTCTTTTGCTATTTCACCACATTTACAGTTATTTCCTTCACTGAAGTTTTGAGCCCCCTCAAAGTCATCCATGAGAGTTGGAATCAACTTCTTCCAAACTCCTATGAATGTTGATATTTTGACCTCTTCCCATGAGTGGCTTTTAGAATGGTGAATCCTTTCCAGAAAGTTTTCAATTGGCTTTGCCCAGATCTATCAGAGAAGTCATTACCTATGTTAACCTTATAAAACATATTTCTTAAATAATAAGGTTTGAAAGTCAAAATTACTCCTTGATCCATGGGCTGCAGAATGGATGCTGTGTTAGCAGGTATGAAAAAAAAATTAGTCTCTTCATACATCTGCATTAGAGTCCTTAGGTGACCAGGTGCACCATCAATGAGCAGAAATGTTTTGGAAGAAATCTTTTATTCTGAGCAATAGGCCTCATCAGTGGGCTTAAAATATTCAGTAAATCATGTTGTCCACATATGTGTTGTCATCCAGGCTTTGTTGTTCTGTTGATAGATAACAGCCAGAGTAGATTTAGCATGGTTCTTAATGTCCCTAGGATGTTCAGAATGGTAAATAAGTCCTGGCTTCAGCTTAAAGTTACCAGCAACATTAGCCCCTAACAAGAGAGTCAGCTTGTCCTTTGAAGCTTTGAAGCCAGGCATTGATTTCTCCTCTCTAGTTATGAAAGTCTTAGATGACATCTTCTTCCAATAGGAGACTGTTTTGTCTACATTGAAAATCTGTTATTTAGTGTAGCCACATTAATGATCTTATTATCTAGATCTTTTGGATAGCTTGGGCTGTTTCTATGTCAGCATTTGTTGCTTTACTTTGTACGTTTATGTTAATACAGATAATTATTTCCTTAACCTCATGAACCAACCTCTGCTACCTTGAAACTTTTCTTCTTCACTTTCCTCACCTCTCACCTTCATTGAATTGAAGAGTGTTAGGGCCTTGCTCTGGATTAGGCTTTGGCTTAAAGAAATGAAGTGACTGGTTTGCTCTTCTATCCAGGCCACTGAAACATTCTCCATATTAGCAATAGGCTGTTTTGCTTTCTTATCATTTATGTGTTTGTTAGAGTAGCACATTTAATTTCCTTTAAGAATTTTTCCTTTGCATTCACAACTTGGCTGTTTGGTTCAAGAAGCCTAGTTTTTGTCCTATCTTGGCTTTTGCCATGCTTTTCTCACTGAGCTTAATCATTTCTAGTTTTTTATTTAAATTGAGACAAGTATAACCCTTCCTTTCACTTTAACACTTAGAGGTCATTGTAGGATTATTAATTGGCCTAATTTCAATGTTGTTGTGCCTCAGGGAATAGGGTGGCCTAAGGAGAGGGAGAAATGTGGGGGAATGGCTGGTCAATGGAGCAGTCAGAATACACACAACATTTATCAATTAAGTCTTGTGTCTTATATGGGTGTGGTTCATAGTGCCCCCAATCATAACAGTAATATCAAAGATCACTGGTCACAGATCACTATAACAAATATATTAATGAAAAAATTTGAAATTTTACAAGAATTACCAAAATGTGACACAGAGACATAAAGTGAATAAATGCAGTTGGAAAATGGCACCTACAGACTCGTTTGACACAGGTTTGTCACCAACCCTCAATTTGTAAAACACTCAGTTTCTGTGAAGTGCAATAAAGTGAAGTGCAATACAAGGTATGCCTGTATAAGGGAAATCTCCATTTGTAAAGGTATGTACCTCTTTGTACCAGGAAGAGAAGAATGACTCTAAATCACAAGAAACTCTTATCAATGGAGAAGGCCACTTAAATTTGCCCAAAAATCTTACCCTTGTTTACTGTACTTTTCCTAATAACCTCCCATAATGATAATATCTTTCTTTTGTCTTTAGCTAAAGGTGGTATAATGTGGTGAGTTGGGTCATTGGGCCATTTGGGAGAATTTTATCAGTTTTCCTGAGTATCTCCTCTCTCTATATATATGAGGTATATGTGTTATTAAATGTGTTTGTTTTCTCTTAATCTTTCTCTTAATCTGTCTTTTATTATGGGGGCAGTCTCAGCCAAAAGCATGAAGGTTAGAGGGAAAATTATCTAAAACTCACCACTGACGACTGTCTCTCTCGTCCCCATCCCCACCCCATAACAGACTACCATCCATTTCTGTTGGTTCTACCAACAAATACCTACTCATCTCCCTTTCTGCCCCTTTTCTCTTGAAGGCAAGAGAGAAGTCAAGAATGACATCATGGCACTTCGGGCTAAGCAAATGGAAAGATGAAGATGCCATTAATTGAGATAAGGAAGACTGAGGGAGGAGTTGTGTGGGGTTTGTAGGGAGATCAGGAATTTTGTTTTAGAATAATAAACTTGCAATATCTATTTGACATCTGAGTGAAAATGCAGATGGATATATAGGCCCAGAGTTCAATCAAGATGCCTGGCCTGGAGATGCAACAATAAACCCAACAAGTGGATATGTGCAGGTACTGTTCTAAGCATTTTCCACGTGCTAACTCATTTAATCCTCACAACAATGCCAAAAGGTAGTAGGAAATATTATCACCTCTTATTTCACAGATAGAGTAATTGAGGCACATACAGATTAAGCAACTTGTCTGAGGTCACAAAGGTGACCTTCCACAAAGGTGGAAGGGCCATGATTTGAATCCAGCATGTAAGTATCAAAATCCATGCCTTGAGCCACAATGCTGTAGTACAGTTAATAAGTCTGGGAGTCTTCAGCATATGAAATATATTTAAATCTATGAATTCAGGTGAGATCACCAAGAGAATATGACAGCAAAAAGTATCTGAGGAATTTGTTTAAAAATAAAATGGAATGGGATGGAGAGAAGTATGTAGGAGCATGGATGAAAGAAGACTGGCCCTAAGTAGATAAATGTTGAAGCTGGGTAATGGATACATGGAGGTTCATTATACTTTGCTGTCTATTTTGTCTTTGACTAAACTTTTACATAATAAGAAGTGAAAACAAAGACAGGAAAATAAAGAGGAACTGTCAAAGAAACCAAGAAAAAGTGACAGTGAGGCAAGAAGAAAAACAGGAGCATGGTATCCTGGAAAGCAAATGTTCCAATTCTGTTGATACATAACAAACCACCCCAAAACTTCATGGTTTAACCAAGCAACAATAATTTATTTTTCTCAGAAATCTGTGGTTTGGGCAGGGCCCAGTAGGGACCTGTCATTTCTCCTCCTACTCTGCTAGGCATGAGGACCCATCTCTAAGGTGGCTCACTTATATGGCTGGCAAGTTGCTGGTGTAGGCTGGGAGCTCAGCCAGCACAGTCCTATCTTTATCTAGGGTCAGCCCTCAGATTTACTAAAGATAAGTGGTGCAAATGAGAATTACTTGACAGGTCTTCCAACATATGTCTTACTCTCAACTGGTAAATGACCCTTCAGAGAACATTGAAAAAGATTCCACTGATGCTGGAATTGTTTTCTTTACAAAAATTACAGGAAATGAGAATACATTTGTTATCTAGATCTTTGTAAATGCTAGAAGAGCCTGTACTTTACAGTAAAAGATATCTCAATTTTGTTCATATCCATTGGTCACAGCTCCTCCTTGGAATTTCTCTTTTGTAGAATGCTTTAAACAGCTTCAAGAAGATGGGAACAGGGTAAAAATATGTGTACAAATTCTTGCATCTCTTTCAAATAATAAGCAAATAGCAAAAACCAGTTTTTCTCTTATCTTCTTATCCATGACTCAAAATAGTTCTGTTCATGGGTTTTTAGGTTTTCACCATGGATGGGCCAGGTGGTTGTTCCTCATCAACACTCTAAGGTACTGACTGCCATGGCAGTCATTGAGAGTTTTTAACACTAAGACCTGATTTTCAAATGCTTTGACAATTCACATCAGGTCAGAAGTTGGAGTGCCAGTGCTTTTCTTCCCCCAGGTATACCTGGCAAGTACAGAAGGGCAGCAGACAGCTGATCCTGAGACAAGTGAATCACCCCGCATGCTACCAAACATACACCACTGGGGTTGCTGGGCTGTTACAGAGGAACCAAGAAGAGAACAATTAAAAACCACAAAGGCCAAGTTTTATCTTTACTTCCCCATTCCTGCTAACTTGGAGTATCTGAAACCATCAGATGTGACTTGGTACATCATGATGCAGGATCCTGCTATTATGTCTTTGCTGGTATATTATTACCTGAGAACAGATTTATTTATTTATTTTTTCAATATATGAAGTTTATTGTCAAATTGGTTTCCATACGACACCCAGTGCTCATCCCAAAAGGTGCCCTCCTCAATACCCATCACCCACCCTCCCCTCCCTCCCACCCCCCATCAACCCTCAGTTTGTTGAGAACAGATTTAAACAAGCCAGCTTGTTATAAGCAAATAAATAAACATAAAATAAAGTAAAATAAAATAAAATAATTAATGAATAAGCCAGCTTTTCTCTGTGGTGAAGTCTCTAAGGCTATCATCCTCAACAACAGGCACCCATCACTGACACTAGTCATTGGCTAAGACTTTAAGTGTTTCTCAAAAACTCAAAAGAATTGTAGTATAATACAATATTACTTAATACCAGCAGCAGGTGTTAAGCCTTTCACCCTCTTTCACTAGTGTAACTTAGTCAAATTACAATTGACTGTAAGTTGATGAAGCATTTGGAGAGCAAACTACTACCAAAACAAATACACTTTGAGTTCTTTTCTTTCACTTCTCCTTATCACTTGTTAGTGCTCATCACCTCTCCTTGGTTTCTAGGAGATCCCCATCTCCTGATTTTCTTCTACCTCTTGGATTGCCCCTCTTTCCTCTGTTTCTGGACCCTATTCCAATGTGTAGACCTTTTCCCCCACACCAAGCGACACCATCTAAGAGTCCTACAATTCAACTCAATTGTGACACTGTCTACCTGGAGATAGCATCAGATCCTACAAGACTGCCCCATCCTCAACTTCAGATGCTAATCAGAAGTCCAGGTTGTCACCTATTTTTCTTACTCATTGGCTATAGTTTATAGATTCCAATGACTCTCTCCTTGAGTTTGATTAATTTGCTAAAACAGCTCATAGAACACAGATAAATATTTTACTTACTAGATTATTGTTTTAATATAAAAGGATATAACTCAGGAACAGCCAGACAGAAAAGATGCATAGGGCAAGGTATGGGGAAGGGGTGCCAAGACTCAATTCTCTCTGAGCACACCACTCTCCCTGAATCTCCAGGTATTCAACAATCTGGAAGCTCTCAGAACCCCATCCTTTTTGAGTTTTTATGGAGGCTTCCTTATAGAGGCACAGTTGATTAAATCATTGGCCATTGGTGACTAAACTCCATCTTCGGCTCTTCTCCCCTCCCAGGATGTTTAAGGGGGTGGGACTAAAAGTTCTAACTCTTCAATCACAGGGTTGGCTGTCTCAGCAACCAGCCCCAATCCTTGGGTTAGCCAGCTCTCCAAAAGTCACTCATTAACATAATAAGACATCTTTCTTGCTCTCAGCACTTAGGAAATTCCAAGGGTTTTAGGAGCTCTGCCAGAAACCAGGACAAAGACCAAATATATATTTCTTATTATAAATCACACTATTATACTGACTCTTCTCACAGACTCTTCTTGAGCTTCTCATGCCTCTTATCATCATCAGTTCACTTTTGTCTTTATTCTACGTGCTCTCAGTGACTCCATCCTCATTCATAGTTTTAAACAATCCTGCTCTCCGTGCTGTTGTTGTAGGAATAGTGGCAGTGGTAATAGCAGCATTAGGTAGAGGAACAGCACTAATGGCAGTGACAGTAGCAAGAGCAGTAAGTAACAGCACAGCAATAGTTTTTAACTTCAGTTATTATAGGAACCTTCTAATACATTTCCCTGGTCTTGATCGTTCCCCTTATTACATTCTTCATATCCCTGCCAATCTAATTCCTCCAAAATAGAAATTCAATAATGTGACTTCATTTCAATCTTCTAATAGTCCCAGTGGTCTTGGGTATAAAGTCTAAATTCTTAGTATAAAAGGTCTATCACTACCCAGCCCTGTCTATCTCAGCCCCTACATGTACCCCTTGCCATAGTCATCCCAAACAACTTGCATTTTGCCACATATAGCATGTTATTTCCCACTTCTGTTATTGGAATGTCCTCTCCCTTACCTCCTGCTGGACTCCCAACACAACTGACTCCTAGGAATCTTTCCAAAAATAACTGAAGTAGTGTTTCCTGTCTGGGAAGACAGTCTCATGTCTCCAGACCACTTTATGTGTCCCACCTGTGTGTCTCCATTATGATACAACACATTACAATAATAATTATTATTTTACTTTTTGTTAATTTCTTTGTGATCTTCTTTCCTGTGTGCTCAGTCCTCAATTGTAAGCATTATACTCAAGAAAATGTTGAATGAATGAACAAGTGAATTATAGCTCAAGCATGGATTAATATACACTGCTTACCCTCCCACCCACCCACCCCGCCCAGTTCCAACTTGCTTCACCTCCTGCTAAAGAAAAATGACAACAGGTCCAAATTGGAGTCACTTGTGCTAAGCCCCAAGTCAGCAAACCAAGATTTAATATCTAACCTAATTATAGTTTCAGCCTTTCCTAGGAATGTGACCTTTAACCAGTCAATCTAGAATTACCTGATTAGCACTAGTAAGGTAATCTGCAGGATAGACCCCTGCCCTTCCCCCAAAGGAAGGTGATCTTGTCTGAAACAACCTACTTTTTGTTAGAATCTTGCTCTTTCCCACTTCTGACTATAAAAATCCTCCTTGAGCTCCTTTCTATTTGCTAGATGGGATGCTGCCTAATTCATGAATTGTTGAATGAAGCCAATCAGATCTTCAAATTGACTCAGTTTAATTTTGTTTTTTTAACACCTCTCAGGTTGCTCATAGTCTAGCAAGGGAGACAGAAATAACTAGATCATCCTAGTATAATAATTTCAGAGGAGTAATTCAGGAACCTCCCCTCAGGTTCATCTAAGAATCCCACATTGACAACCAATTAAATGAGGAAATGAACACACAGGATAAATGAAAGAACATCATTATTTGATGACATACAGTGTCAGAGCCTTGACAGAGCATTTGCTTTATAAAATAAAGGTTTAAGAGTGCTGGCCACACCTGTTCTCCACACTGACAGTAACCCACTATGTAGCACCTTTAGAAAAAGGTCACTCAACTAGGTTTAAGTGCACTTAATCAAGGGCAAGGTGAGGTATCTGATAAAAAGGTTATAGTAATCCTTTGATTTTCTTGAATCTACCAACTTCATAAACTTTATTTTACAAAGTTACATAACTAGCTTTTTATTCCTCTGGGCTTTATTCACATAAAGCCTTGAAAGTCTCTTCCTAGGTCCTCTGTGCTCTGGCCATTTTCTAGGAGAAGTTTCCATTCTGGATCTCTGATCTTGCTTCCCTCAATTGGTTTCTTTTCTACTTCTTTTGGTCCTACTTTCAGCAATCTAATTCACAGAGTATGGCTTCTTATTTCAGTACCTGACCTCAGCCCTGTTTACCACTTTCCTTAATCACAAGACTTTCCTTCCACACCATGCTTTCTTTCTTTTGCTTCTTTCATTTTTTTTTTAAAGTAAGCCCAACGTGGGGCTCAAACTCATGACCCTGAGATGAAGAGTTGCATGGTCTCCTGACTGAGCCAGCTAGGCACCCCTCATACAAAGCTTTCTTATCTCATCACACCTTCCTCAACCCTAGACCATGCCCATAGAACTGGATGGCGTCCACTTCATCAGCATTCAATTTGGTTTCACCATCCTATGGTCTCACCCAGACAGCAGCATCTAGTTCATCCTGAAATGTAATCTCCATAATTCACATGTATTTCACATCTATGACTTTGTCTACAGCAAGAAAGAGTATTATAGCATCATTTAGCACTAGCATCCAGGTTTCTACATCCCATTTCTCTTTGCAGTTGGTAGGACTACTGTGTGATCTAACTGGCTCAATTGTTTAGAGCTGTCATTTCAAGCTTCTGTGAGCTGCAAAACTCCTTATTCAAATAGAATCTTAATGCTAGCAAGTAATACTTAAAACACTGACTTGTTCTGGCTAACATGGGTATGACGTCCCAAGCCCCCTTTACCTCTCATTCCCATCCCTCTAGGAATTCTGAAAAGCCTCAAGGTGGGAAAACCACTGGGTTGGAGCACATTCTAAGGAAACCCAAGTGGTGAGCTTCATACCATTGGGCCAGGTTTTGTCACAGAACATGTGATATCCGGGAAAGCAGTGTGACAACAGTTATGTGGTCTGACTCTTGAGAAAGACTGCCAGGATTCAGAGCCCTATTCTTCCCTCACTAGCTGAGGCTCAATGGACAGTATACTTAACCTCTCTGTACTTGAGCTTTCTCATCTGTAAGACAAAGATCATAATGGTTTCTGCCTCTTTGTTTGTTAAAAGGATTAAATGAGTTCATAGAGTTTAAAAAAATGTTTGAGTAACACAAAAAGATAGTAAATAAATATTTGGTACTATTATCTTCTAAAATCACATTCTATTTTCAAGGAACCCCTGGGGGGCAAAGTATAGGTGACTCAGCACAGTCCTTCTACCCTCACCACACATAGCCCGTATCAGCAGTCAGTACTGTCCTCCTTGTACTTGAGGTATCACAGATTGCCCCTTAACAAACTATGTCTTACAGTTCATGAAATTGTAACTCAAGGCCCTAAAAGGGGACACTGGCTTCATTCAACAGAGTGACTGGTTCCACGAAGTTTACTTCCCAAGATTTACTACAGATTTATGTCAAGTGAAAAATTATACACAGTGCACAGCTTCTCAATAGAAATGGACCAGGCCATTTGATTAGACTTGTAAATCTAAGGTTAATTGGGAGTTGAGCATTGCACTTCTAGGAAATAGGGTACTTGGCACGTTTGTATATTTCTGAATCTGTCCCCTGTTTATAGCTATAAACATATGCCATTGATTTATGATTTTCCTTCTATAGGCTTCACCAGGGTAACACAAATAGAAGTTAGTCATTAAACCCAGAAGGAATTTGAGAGCAGGACATAAAATTTAAAGAAGGTTATACACTGAGGGGGGAAAAATGATGTAAGAAGTAAAGACAACAGAAAATTAGCTGCTAAATCTTTGGGATAATGCATTTTTACAGGTTGTTTTTAATAATACTTGCTATATTGTATTTTAAACTGTGGTCCTCTAAGCTAAGCTAAGTAATTCCCAAGGGAAGAAGGGGAGAGGCCTTTCTAAGTAATGTAAACAGGTCTTTCAAGTGAAAAAAAAATCAGAATCTTTTCTTTCTTGAGTTTGTATTTTCTTTATCACTTTTTGCTCAGCAAACTTGCAGGGAATGTAGAGAGCGTAGATGTCAACTCTACTTCCTGAGTACCTGAGGTTCTTCAGGCTCAGCCTGAGTCAGATCTCTTCCTGGCCAGAGCAGGAAATGTAGGGAATAGCTTTGTCAGCATCTTCATGCCCAGGCCTCTGATTGGAATTGAAAGAATAGGTGGTGATACTGTCCACATTCCTTTATCCTAAATTCCAAAATACAAAAAGCCCTGCAATCAAAAATTTTTTTCCATAATCTGGCACAAAATTTGTTTGGTGGCAAAATCTGATTTTCTTGACACACAGTTGAGTATGCTCATTATTTGTGTCACTTATGGTGAAGATGCATACATTTTGTCGTGGAGATATGATTATATTTACTTATGGGGTGCTGACCCAGAACCCACTAGAGAAATTATATATGGGATACATACAATTTTACCTTTCTAAAATCTGAAAAACTTGTAATTCCAAAAGACAACTGGCCCCATGGGTTTAAATAAAATAACATTTAAATAAAGGATGGTGGTCCTTTTTTAGACAAAAAGAAAGAACACATTCTGGCTTTGCAGAGGGACACAAGAACTGCAAGTTGAGAAGGTTGGTGTGCTTCACATGGATGGGAAATTCAAGGGAGCTGTCTGTCAGTGTTATCCATTCCAGCATGAGGAGGAGGAAACCAGTGCAGTGAGTGACAAAAATCAGTTACCAGCCACACTCCTAATCAAGTGCCCATCATTGTCCATCAGTGCAGGCTGAGGCCCAGGTGAGCACAAAGCAGAGGCTATAGACAGGACTACCCTTCTAGAACCCTTATCTCCTCACCCTAGTGCTAGTACCAGTGTCTTTCTTCATTTATACTCCCTTTCCCCATCGCTTTACTGTAAATAATTCCTTTTCTATTTTTACAAGTTCCATACTAATCGCTACTCAGAATTCACTGATGGTGACGGTAAGTTTAAGAAATCTAAAAAGGGGTGCCCGGGTAGCTCAATCCATTAAGCCTTTGGCTCTTGATTTGGACTCAGGTCACGATCTTGTGGTTTGTGACTTTGAGCTCCAAGTTGGGCTCTGTGCTGATAATGCAAATCCTGCTTGGGATTCTCTCTATCCCCCTCTCTCTCTGCCCCTCCCTTGCTTGTGCTCTCTGTCTCCAAAAATAAACTCTTTTAACAAGATATATATATAAAAAAGAAATATAAAATTAGCAAAATTAGTTTAATTCTGGTTATGCTTTAAATTTTTTAAATTCTGGATTCAGATTGTCTAGGTTCAAATTATGGCTCCACCACTTCCTAGATATGTGACTATAATGAACATATAATCTCTTTGTGCCTCAGTTTTCTTATTCATAAAACAGGGGAAATAGTACCTATCTCATACAGTTGTTGAGGGATTAAATGAACTAATACAATGTGAAGCATTTAGAACAATGCCCAGCATATTGTGAGTGCTCTGTAAATGTAAGCTACTATTATTTCTGAAGGTGTCTACAACTGTCTTCTATGAGCTCCAGACATTGATAATATAGTTTTTTCCCTTATAGGATTCCTTACATACAGTTTCCTAAGATGGTACTTACTATAAGGACATTTGATGACCAGTAATTATTTGTTAGATATAAGATGAAGACTATAACAAAAAACAGATGCACAATCAAAACTCGGTATGTAAGTTACAATCTGCTTTCATATACATGGCTGACTATGACATTCGGATGGTGAGTACAGTTTTTCCCCCTCCTTTTTCCTCCTCTTACCAATTTATTTTGAAATCTAAGAAATAAAATAAAAAGAGAGTAATAAAACATGATATAAAAATTTCAAAATAAAACCATCGGGCAGGAACAAATCTTTGAGGCAGTCCTTTAGACTATATTCACATTTTTGTTTTCAGACTATTCATCTCTTAAACATTAATGCAAACAACATTAACTGCATTGTCCAGCTAAAAAGGTACTAAAAACCATGAATTCTACATTAAATTGACCCCCAATTACTTAAGCATTGTGACTAGAAATCTTTTGGATGACATATCATTCCCTAATATTCCACAAACCTATTCCACTCAGAGTTAGACCTTGGAGTCCATACTCCTTGACCTTCCCCAAGACATCAAAAATAACACCTGTCCAAACTGGCATGTGGGTCATCTCTATCAGTGGATTCATAATTTGAGGGGTGCATTTTCAGTGCTCCCTACCAAGTCAATGGTTGTAGTGAAGAGGCTGGGAACCCCATATACTTACCTATTTCTCTCTCACCTACTGCTCTGACTGTGTAATTAATGCTGGGGCTATTATGACTTTTTTTCTAGAGTCAGCTCTAACTGGACTGACCCATATTTGTCTCAGATATTTTCTCTCCATTCTATTTTATTTATCAAAAGAGTATTCACCAAAAAAATGCCCAGCTTAAGGAGAAAAAAAAAATTATCACAGCTAAATGTGGGTTTAAAACTGAAGAGACTTGAGATTGAAAAACTGCCAGTTCTTGCTGCTCACTTACTCACATGAGGGTTTACAGCTCCTGAAATCATGCCAGGGCTTTGAAAATGAAAGCTTGCAGTTAGAAAACGATGGCTCATGACAGCAAAGATCAGTCATGTGATAGGCCAAGCATTTTCCGTCATTGCCTTCCTCAATCAGACAGGGCTCAGAAACAGAGGTTAATCGGTCAGATAGCATCCACAGAGGCTGAGGGCAGCAGAATCAGACTGTAGCAATTAATCATTTAATTGCTTTCTGATTCACTTTAACTGTCTTTTTAAAAGATATTAAAGAAAAACATTATTGAAAGGACATTTTAGACTATTTAATAAAGATCCAATATACCCTTTGTGAACCAGAAAATAAATGGATCTCTGGCCCAACTCTGTTCAATGTTTTCTTGGGCAAGATTTACTTACATAGAAGAAGGAGTGACAGAGTCTCTGCTCCAGGCAGGAGAAAAAGCATGTATAAATGTACTTAGGAAAGTAAGCATGGGTGTAAATAAAAATAGGCTTTTTTGTTTGTTTGGATGCCTTTTTTTTTTTTTTTTAGCTAAAAAGTAAAACGTATTACTGAAGTTGATAGGAAAGCCTAGATTTTAGAGGGCCTTGAATGTCAGCATCAAAGGGCCTAGACTTAATCTGTTAAGCAATGGAAGCCACTGAAGATTTCTGAGGAGAGAAAATAGCATGAATAGGGAACAGCATGAACTACACAGTCGATCAGCCCTAGGTTATATAATTCTACCTCTGGCCCTCATTTCCTAGTATAAAACACATTATAATACTTTTGGAGCCTCTCAAGCTATACAGTGAAAGTGATAATACCATTTCCAGGGGTACTGCAACATTAAAATAATATATGTAACATACCCACCCCAGGGCTGAGCACAGAAAAAAGTACCTATTAAACAGTGTCAGTTGTTACTACTGCTGTGCTCTGAGTAGGAAGGTCAAAGGGGAAGAGATGAAAGGAAGGAGACCAGAGAGGTTCAGGTAAGAGATAGAAAGGTTAGACTAGATAGAGTGCAGGTAAGGAGAGTGGCGAAGAGAAATTGAGGTAGCAAACAAAGGATACTACAAAGGTAAAATCCAAGGAAATGATTAGGAAAGACTAACTTGCCCAAAGTCATTTGACAACAACTGGACATGACCAAGGGAAGAGGAGCATCCACAGAGGCTCCAAGAAGCAGTCTGAGATAAGTATCACACAAGTCAGAGAGATGCAAACTGCTATGGAGATCCAAAATAAATAATAAAGACAAATAAATGCCTAACACTGAACTTGGATTTCTAGAATGACTGCAGAAATAACCAAAACCATATTCCTTGCTGCAATGATCCCATCTTAATTCTTAATAATGAACACTTCCCTGAGAGCAATTTAAAATCCACAGGGTCAGATGATTTGGGCCATGACATTACTCATCATTGTACACCAGGCAGGGTCCTCTTTCTGTATACCTTTACTATGGCTCGTCTCTTCGTGTCACCTCCACTACAGAGGTCCCCACCATTTCCTTTGGCACCTCCTACAAGCTTTATTGTTATCACTCAGTACAGATAGCTGCTGATGCTCTCCTCAGGCTAGAAATGGTTTCCCCACAAGATTCACCTACTTGTATAACAGGTAGAGAAATACCTGGCACTTCAGAATAGCAGAGCAGTATCTAACATCTCACTGTACCTGGCATTTTTATCATTCATTGTGTTCAGAGTTTCTTGAGGAAGCAGCCTTAATAATTTTTCACCACTTTGCTCTGTGAAGATTAATATTACTTTCTTATACATATGGGCCCCTTGTCCAGCACAAGCTTCTGTCCTCATCTCGGCCATCGTGGATTTCAGCCGTGTCAGCTCCATATAATTCACAAAGGAATCAACCCACAGACATTTCCCAGCCACATTTGTGCTTTCCAGAACACACAAGGGAAACTTTACAGCTTATATAAATGGACTTTAATTTTGCAGTATACCTTTTGGGATGTATGTTTAATTTGTTAGAACATGTAGAAAAGCTGACAGGCCATTTTGCACCTTTCAGGAAGCTTCTCCTTTGCACAGGCTGCCCTAAAGAAACACAGGACTGCACTGTCTCCCTACTCACCACCTCTTGCTCTCCCTACAGGATCTCTCCCACCTGAGCTCACTCCTGAGCAAATAGAAACACTATGTGAAATTTTTGTTCCTGTATCACTTTCCTCTTCCTCCACTAATATTTTTTCTTGAACATCTCTGAGAAAACACTGAATATGATTTAACTTAATTTTATCATTAACTTCAGGACAAATGTCATGCTAACTTTTCTGTTTAATGACGTAGTACTTCTTGTGCAACCTAATGGGCTCCAGATTAATACAATTCAAAATATGGCATTCTGTAGGTAACAACGTTTTATGCTTTACAAGGAGAAGTAGAACTTGGGGAGGGAGGTGATGACAATATGAGGTCAAAAGTTTTTAGAAGTCAACTCATCATAAATAGGAAAATGTTTCTCTTAGATTCTTCACAATATTCTTAGTTTCAAGGGCATTCCGCACAGGGCACTAAATAGGCTCTTTGAAGAGCTGATTCTGTGATAGTGTGCAAATATTTCTCATTATCCAAGTTACTCCTGGTTCAGAGTAGAGACTGATATTTTTGGTTAAAGTTTGTACTTCTTAATCTCTGTATACCAGAGCAATATTAATGGTAAACACCTACTATTTATCTAGTGCTACTATTTATATCTTACTCTTTTGTCACCCTTTGTGAAATAAGGTATTCTTTTACAGATGGAAAAACTGAGCCTTAGAGAGGCTAACTTCTCCAAGGCCAGATAGCCAGTAACTGGGAAAATCAGAACTGGAATTTGGGTCTCTTCTATACCAGAGTTACAAGTCATTATAACTCACTGGAACAATGGTGCCCACAAATGACATTCCAGGAGCACTTAATGGAGAATTCCAGCTTGGTATTTGTGATTAAGAAAAAAAAGCCCCAGTACTTACTGAGTACATTACTTACTAAGTAATATTCTGTATTATTTACTGACTCCATACACACTTATGAGCATGTAATGACCTTAACCATTTCAGGAAAGGACATCAGTTCTGTGATATTTACTGACATCTTACAGCTAATTAATCACTAAATGGGGGAAGTTGTTGAGAAAAGTAAGATGTGGTCCATTTCTTAGGGTACCCACCATCTAGCTGGACAGACAAGCCCTAAATACATGCTATGTATATATTTAGATAATGTCAAAAAAGGCATTGCAAAGCTTGATGAGATTCATTACCAAATTAATAATTCAGAGCAAAAGTGCTAAGGTGAGTCAGGTGAGGGAGAATTCTCTCCAACCAGTAGGAGTCAAGGAAGACTAGATAAGAGAAATGGGACTTGAGGTAAGAACTGGTGGATGGGGTAAGACTTAGTGAAGTTGGAGATTGCTGAAAAGTGGGAAGGGCACCCAGGAGAAAAGAGAAGGAATCCCTGGAGTAGATGAGAGGTCTCGGCTCCACAGTCTTGCATCATTCACTACAAGGTGCTTGACCGGAATAGTTAAAGCCCAGATAGTTAAAGCACAATGACACATTCTTATAGGATAAATTGTGTCCCCTTAAAGTTCATGTGCTGAAACTCTAACCCCTAATGTGACTGTATTTGGAAATAAGGCCTTTAAAGAGGTAAGTCAAGTTAAATATGGTCATAAGGGTAGGCCCCTAATCCAATAGGATGGGTTGGTTGGTTGGTTGGTTGGTTGGTTGGCTGATTGGTGTATGTATGTATGTATGTATGACTGGTATCCTTGTAACAAGAGATGCTCAAGTGTATAGAAAAGACCATGTGAGGACATGGCAAGAAGGCAGCCATCTACAAGTTAAGGAGAGAGGCCTCAGGAAAAAGCAAACTTTCCAAAACTTTGATCTTGGACTTCCAGTTTCCACAACTGTATGAGAACATATTTGTTGTTTATGCCACCCAGTCTGTGTTTTTTTGTTATGGCAGCCCTAATAGACTAATGCACATACCTTCAGCTATTTCACATATAACTTCCCTACCCTGGCTGGACCTACCACTCCTCTATTAGGTTATCCTTGATCCTAACTGTGTTAGAGAGTTTGAGCCTGTAGTAGCAGATTTCTGAAAAGGTCAGCTATTCCATTTGGTTATCATGAAGACCTCTGTTGGAACACTTGGACCTCCGAAATCAGCTGAAGGTGACATAAGGAGTGCACTTCAAATATCCCTATGGTGAAGGACCAATTATCCCCCATTCCTTTGCTGACAGCTACAGGATCCTACTCTACATGTCAGATGAGTAGTAGCAGCTGCAAGAAACTCATCACACAAATTTAATAACACCCTGTTCAATAAGACCCCTGATCAGATGCATGGATATTTCAGCCAAGCAGTAATGTTCTGGTAAATGTCCAGCACCCAGTTGTTAGGGGTGGGAGGAGTCCTGATTTGTAGCATTTGCCCATTTTTGTGATAAAAATACCTTCTGCCATGGCTGATTTCAAGATACAAACATGAAGTCATTAAGCCACAAAGGTAGGAGGAAATGTCCACATCAGCTCTCTCACCCACCTCTAGTTCATCACTGAGCAATGTCCAATTACTATAAAATTTCAAAATACTATCACTTCTGTACATTTGCAGAAGGCAAATCACATTTGTGTAATGCTGATCTAAATTCCTTAAGTGTAAAAGTCCCCAAAGAGGTCCTCAAAAGTTTGTTAGCTTACTATTTTATCAGGATAAATTCTGGACCCACAAAAGTCCTAAAAAAAACATTTCCAGAAAGGGCCTATTTACCCACAATAGCTATGAAAAAAATGGCAGGAGTTCAGCTCTTGTCTTCTTTTCCTCTTTTCTTCTTTCCATCTAGAAATATTATCTCAATGACCTTCTCCCAAACTCATCGACTTTTTCCCTTCTCTTTATCTCCTTTGCCTGAAGGATATTCTTCCCTGTCCTTTGCCTCTCTTCAATATCATAGTCAAATCACAACATTTCCAATGGTCCACTTTCTTTATGCTACAACTTGGTTTTACTGGGAGGATGGGTTCCTAGACTTTGTTACAAGGAGCAATGAGAGGATAAACCCACTCAGCCAACTCAAGGGTAAAACCCAAAGCAACCTGCAAATTTAAAGTGCCAACAGGAGGGGCGCCTGGGTGGCGCAGTCGGTTAAGCGTCCGACTTCAGCCAGGTCACGATCTCACGGTCAGTGAGTTCGAGCCCTGCGTCAGGCTCTGGGCTGATGGCTCAGAGCCTGGAGCCTGTTTCCGATTCTGTGTCTCCCTCTCTCTCTGCCCCTCCCCCGTTCATGCTCTGTCTCTCTCTGTCCCAAAAATAAATAAAAACGTTAAAAAAAAATTAAAAAAAAATAAAATAAAATAAAGGGCCAATAGGATTAAAGGCAGAAAATGCAAAGTTGCATTAACCCTCTTTATTCTTGCTTTCCCAGAATTAATTCAGCTTTGTTCTTTTCCTTTGTTTCAAATACAGAGCTAGCCATCAGTAAAATATTCAGTAAAAAACTGTGGCATACAGAAAAGGGATAAACAGTGATTGGAGTGGGAGTGATCAGCCCAGAAGTCCAGAAGAACAAGAGGTAATTGGGGCTGACTTTGGGAGGTGGCCATGAGAATAGAAACAAAAACACAGATACAAGCCATAAAGCCATATTTTGAAGTAAAATCAGCAAGATTGGACTACTGATTAGAGATGGAACAGCAAGGGCAAGGGAGGAAGATGGCACAAGTTTTTAAACACGGACTGCAGCCAGATGAGTCATCCTGTAGCTCAGCTTCAACTGAGTTACTCAAATGAGGGAAAAGTCTGTGATGGCTGCAAGCCCACTGCACACAGAATAAAGTTGACATTCCTTTATAAGGACTGCCACAATTTTGCACCAAGTTATCAGGAAGTTTGGACTCATTCATTCAACATTTATTGAACAGTTACTATGTATTATACTGGATCAGGGAATTAAAAATGGGAAAAAGGCACAGTTCTTGACTTTGAAAAGTTCAGAACATAAAGGGGGTAATCTTCAAATAAATTAATATGCATACATATGCTCAAGCTCTGTTCATCTGAAATCCCTTTTGTTTATTGAATTCGTGCTATTTACCAGAGACTGCTTTTGGCTCTGGAGAGCCAGTCAAGTTATTTCTATTCATTTCTCAATCAGATATATAGATTTATTGATTTGGGATTGTCTGCATAGAGAGTTGAGGCCACAGGGAACCTCAAAGGGGAAAGACTGAAGAACAAGAAGAGAACCAACATCAGAATCTCAGAGTAATGCTTATATTTCAAGGACTGGGAAAAGGGAGAGCCAGAGTGGCCTGAGGAGTAACCAGAGAGGGAAAAGAAAAACAAGTGAGTCACAGAAGCTGGGGGGGGGGGGGGGTTTCAAGAATAAAGAAGAATCTGAACTGTATTCAACACAGCAAAGGCTAAGGAAGTGAAGACTGAGAAAGATGCCACATAGCTAGCCACTCATTTCAGGTGAGAGATGGCAACGATTAATGAACTGGTTGACGGAAAGAAGTTTGTGGAGAAGGACAGATTAAAGATGCACAATAGAATGAGGGGGTACTTTATAAAGTCTCTGGAGCAGGAATTAGGAGGGTACAGAATCCATGGGCACAAGTGGAAGGGTTGGATTTGCAGAGAAGAGAGACACTTATTTATTTATTTATTTATTTATTTAAATATGAAATTTATTGTCAAATTGGTTTCCATAGAACACCCAGTGCTCATCCCGACAGGTGCCCTCCTCAATGCCCATCACCCACTTTCCCCTCCCTCCCACCCCCCATCAACCCTCAGTTTATTCTCACTTTTTAAGAGTCTCTTATGGTTTGGCTCCCTGCCTCTCTAACTTTTTTTTCCTTCCCCTCCCTCCATGATCTTCTGTTAAGTTTCTCAGGATCCACCTAAGAGTGAAAACATATGGTATCTGCCTTTCTCTGTATGGCTTATTTCACTTAGCATAACACTCTCCAGTTCCATCTATGTTGCTATAAAAGGCCATATTTCATTCTTTCTCATTGCCACGTAGTATTCCATTGTGTATATAAACCACAATTTCTTTATCCATTCATCAGTTGATGGACATTTAGGCTCTTTCCACAGTTTGGCTATTGTTGAAAGTGCTGCTATAAACATTGGGGTACAAGTGCCCCTATGCATCAGCACTCCTGTATCCCTTGGGTAAATTCCTAGCAGTGCTACTGCTGGGTCATAGGGTAGATCTATTTTTAATTTTTTGAGGAACCTCCACACTGTTTTCCAGAGTGGCTGCACCAGTTTGCATTCCCACCAATGGTGCAAGAGGGTTCCCGTTTCTCCACATCCTCTCCAGCATCTATATTCTCCTGATTTGTTCATTTTAGCCACTCTGGCTGATGTGAGGTGATATCTCAGTGTGGTTTTGATTTGTATTTCCCTGATGACGAGTGATGTTGACCATCTTTTCAGTGCCTGTTGGCCATCTGGATGTCTTCTTTAGAGAAATGCCTATTCATGTTTTTTGCCCATTTCTTCACTGGATTATTTGTTTTTCAGGTGTGGGGTTTGGTGAGTTCTTTATAGTTTTTGGATACGAGCCCTTTGTCCGATATGTCATTTGCAAATATCTTTTCCTATTCCGTTGATTGCCTTTTAGTTTTGTTGTTTGTTTCCTTTGCTGTGCAGAAGCTTTTTATCTTCATGAGGTCTCAATAGTTCATTTTTGCTTTTAATTCCCTTGCCTTTGGAGATGTGTCAAGTAAGAAATTGCTGTGTTTTGATGGTTTCCTGTCTCACATTCAGGTCCTTTATCCATTTTGAGTTTATTTTTGTGAATGGTGTAAGAAAGTGGTCTAATTTCATCCTTCTGCATGTTGCTGTCCAGTTCTCCCAGCACCATTTGTTAAAGAGACTTTTTTTCCATTGGATATTCTTTCTTGCTTTGTCAAAGATTAGTTGGCCATACACTTGTGGGTCCAATTCTGGAGTCTCTATTCTATTCCATTGGTCTATGTGTCTGTTTTTGTGCCAGAGAGATACTTCTTTACCAAAAAGAAGGAATGACAGACACATATGCAGAGACACAGGGTAAAGAAAGGTTACAGAGGCCCTAGGGAGGGGGTGGTAGTTGGAGTCAGATAATCCCATATTTGAATCCCAGTTCTGCTATTTACTTTCTGTATCATATCTGGTAAGTTGCTCAAGCTCTTTGATCCTTAGTTTCTTCATATTTAAGATGGATATAGTAATGGCTTTCTCATATGGTCATTGTGAGCATACGTTGAGAAAATATATGTGCCACCAGTTTCCCCCTTGCCTTACTAGTATAAGGTACATAAAGGATCACATAAATTCTACTGGCCCTTGCCCCTATCTGCTTACACAGGACTGTGGCCCTCTGCAAAGTACTCTTGGAAAAGGTGATCACAAGCAAGCCCATCTCACTGAACTTCAGTGGGTCAGCCAAGCCTCTGTTGCCCTCAAACTGCTACAGCTGAGATCCTGGAACAACTATGATGCCAAATCCAAATATACTGCCTTGTACAACAGAGTTTTGCTGAAGCAGCATTTTTAGTTTTTACTTACAGTCTTTCTCCAACACATCCTTCACCAGTTTCAGTCAGGGCCTGGACCAAAACCTGAGTGACAAGTGCTATGCAAACCTAGCATTATCCTTCCTCTCCCATAACCAGCACTAAGTCAGGCTCAGAAGGCTTTCTATACTTCATATGAACACATTTTTGGTAGGTCCACCTCATTAATTTGCTATACACCTCCTGATATGTATTAGTCCCAATCTAAGGACAGAATCTGGCATGCAGTAGGTCTCACTAAAAGTTAGGTACTTTCTCCCTTAATCCAGCACCATGATTTTATTTATACTTCTGACTTTTAATATTCCTTCTCACATCCTCAGTCACATTTGGGCTTGACACAGGTGCTCCATATCGGGCAAGCAGCTATGTTTAGTAATCAGCTCTCCGGGAGAAAAAGCATGATTTTGTTGTGTTTGCCAGTTTGCATGGTGTAAACACTCCCACCATGGCCAATTTCAATCTACCAACATGACATCATCCACCTCGCAAAATTCCTGAAAATCTAACAATCAGTTCTCCCAAGCTGGTATGAGTTATCTCCAGCACATCACTTGATAGGTTGTCTGGAAGTCTTGGCTAACAGCATATTGAATCAACTCTGAAGCTTACGTCCATTTAATAAAGCTTTACACATGTCCAGTTACTTCTCTGTAAAGACAACATCTCACCCCAGCTGCACTGCAATCCATGGGGATGGATTGCAAAGGCATCAAGTCTCATTTAGAGATCTTCACTATTTTCATGTGGTTTGGGAAAGGATTGTACTTAAATGGCATTTTGGCATTTTGAGGGAAACAGACACACCCTGACGGGTGAAATCTCAGGGATGATCAGTGAACAAAAACACTGTCACCAAGTAAGTAAACAGTGACAAGTTTATAAGATGCTGTTGGCAGTAGCTGGATTTCTCAGTGCTGAACACTTGAGTTGGGCATGGTGGGAGCGGCTGGTTAGCCATTTGTCAGGCAAAGTCAAAACAGCCCTCCAGCTACAGCACAGACGGCAGACTGCAGCTCGTCAGCATTTTATTTATGACTCCTAATTAGCAAGCAAAAAAGGAGGGAAGAAGTTCCCAGCTTGGGATATACATACTCATACACATATATTTTGCTCAGAAATTATCTTTGTCAAAATAATTTAAATCCCCACAACCCCAAGAGGGAAATATTGTAATTTACATTTTATAAACAAGAAGCTCCATCCTAAAAGGTAAGTGTAAATACCCCCAATTTTACCAAAAATGATTCAGAGAAGTCAAGTGATTTTTCCATGGTAACACAGCTAGAATGTGGTAGAGCTGGCACTAACAATCTTCAGACATACAGCTCTTTCAATCACATCTTAGTTGGCTTTTATCTGGCATGTTAGTAATCATTCTCTGACTAGGGTTAAAAGAGCTGACTACCAAACTCATTACTGTTGTGAATAAACTTCTTGTTCTGATAATTAGAATTAATGCTCTGGAGGGAGGGGAGTTATTGAGTGAGTAAGGAACATAGGATGACTAAGTGAGTGAGGTCAACTCTCTGCCTACTTTTGAAGAACCTGGGGTCTTGCTTTGTGACTGACAGAGTTTAAGCTGGCACAGGATAGGGAAAAACGACCAGATGCTCAGAGCCTATGAGTCTGAAGTTATTCTACTCTATGGAGAAGGAGTCTTTGCACTACTGGGACTTTGAGTATTTGTGAGGTAAAGGAAGTATCGGAAGCATGGCAGGCCTAGTGACCTAGAGACACAGTAGATGGCTTACATCGACCACTATTTACAGATGGCATTAGAAATGGTTGCCACTATTACTTCTGATCATTGACATGACAAAAACAAAAAAACAAACAACCCCCCCAATCAATATTTACATAACATAGGAAAAAAGTTTTTATTGACTGAAGTCATCTTTATTACAGGTTTATTTCATTTTCAATTCCCATGAAACCCAAAGGATAAAGGTGTCTATTTATTCTCGAGGGGTCCATACCTCACTAAAGAACCAACTGTAAGGCAGAAACTTGCAAGTTTTCTGAGGAGGTGTGGTCAGCATTATGGATGTCACTGGTATTTCTGGTTCTCCACTCTTACAGGGACACAGAGGATGGCATTTCTCCATTCACCTGAAGCTAAGTGTAGTCATGTAACTTACTTTGGCCAATGAAATACGATAAGATGTAATGTGTGTCCCCTGTGAGTGGAGGAGTTAGGTAAGAGTTAGTGCACAATTATCCATGCTCACTTTCTGTGCTCCAGCTGTTGTGATGACAGACTGCCTGCCAAGTGGGTTCCAGAGTCACCCTTTCAGGCAGAATCTCTACTGAGTTTTGGAAGCTGTTGTTACCACAGCATAACTTAACCTATCCTAATAGAAGGGAAAATTGTTTGGGGGATGAGGAAGTTAACTAAGAGGAAAAAGTTTTTTAAAAACCAGAAGCTAAAGACTCCTGGATTTTGAATTCCATTGGAATTCCATTGGAAACTGGGGACTGGCAGTGCTGGAAAACTCAGTGTCTAAGGTGCTATCCTTCCTGAAGTGGGCAAAAGAAGGTAGAAGTTGAAAAATTGAATGAATCTGTACCCCCAGGTTTCTAAACAAATGACTGGAAAGGATCAATACTCCTTAGAACCTAGTAAGAAATCTCCTGAGATGAACATGGAATTGAGATTGAGTCAAATCAACTTAACAAATATCCACTGAATGCCTTCTTGTAAACATTACAGGAGATGTTTAGGAGTACAGAAACCCCTTCCTTCTTGCAAGGAACTTACAATCTAATTAGTGACTCAAACTTAACATCAGTTAACATCAAATGATAAAAGTTCTAAATAAAAGCTTCACATAATGATAAATGTGTTCTCACAAAGTAATGAAATTAGTGACTAAATTCACCATACTGATGGGCTGAAGGGACTCGGTCACTTGAAAACTCTACAATAGTTTGTATACTGCTTCATCCTCAAACCCACAGTTAATATATCCCTGTCAGTGTCTTGTGGTTGAGATTAGTCACAAGTGGAAGAGATGGAGAGAATGTTCAGGCTCTCAAAGCAAATAGCAGCAGAAGAAAGAGTTCCTCAAGTTCTTGGTGGCTGAACCAGAAATATCCAAAAGCAAAAAAATTGCCTTATAGGGCCTGCCTTGTTTTGCCACATGCCCTCAGTGTAACAGTGAAAGGACTAGAGGAAGGCCAAGGCCAAGAAATGCAGCAGCTATCTGGCTGTCATATTCATGTGCCCCACCCAGCCCCCACCCCTGCACCAGATGGCTTGGCTATGACAAGAAGGAATCTTGCCAACTCATTGGGCAACAGGTAAGGAGCTCATTGCTGCATATGTCATGGCACCTAGAGAAGCACTTGAGAATCTGCCTTTAAATTAAAATATAAGTTTGAGGGGCATCTGGGTGGCTCAGTTGGTTAAGCATCTGACTCTTGATTTCAGCTCAGGTCATAATCTCACAGTTTGTGGGTTCAAGCCCCTTGTCAGGCTTGTGCTGACAGTGCAGAGTCTGCTTAAGATTCTCTCTCTCTCTCTCTCTCTCTCTGCCCCTCCCCCACTTGTGCATGCACTTGAGCTCTCGCTCTCTCTCTCTATATATATAATATATATATAATTTATATATATATATATTAATAGTTTGAGATCTTATTAAGGAAAACTTAATATACCAAGGAGACTAGTGTCTAATCCAACCATTTCCATCCCCCAGCCTGGCCCAAACAGAACTGTGCTGTACAAAATTACATGACATCATGGTTCAAATGAAGGTCTGTTCCTCTTTCTCCAAGTCTCTAGAATCATTGAAGATTGAGTGTAAACTACCACCCCTAAGTGGATTCTTCAAGCAACATGACTGAATTCCTACCAAGAAGTAAAGAGGTGAAGAATTCATTTCTTACTAGAGTTTAAGCAACCCACTAGGTAGCAGCATTTGGACACCTGGAGAATCATTAAGTCTGGACAACACTGTTACTCTTTCCTTTCTATGAAGAAAGGGGCAAAATGGGAAAAGTCAGTGCCATCTACATCCACACACTGCCTGAAGGGAAAAGCCATGCCTACTGTCCAGGCTGGGAAGCACCCTGTGCAGGTCTTTAATAAAGGTAACTCAAGAACTACTAATCATAAAATGGGAGGTGGTCTGGCCTCCAAAACTCTGTCTAGAAAGGGACTGTGGGATTATGTGATTAACTGAGCCAATGTGTCTCTCCCACACTCCCTACTCTTTCTGGAAATTGAATGGGTAATATAGGAAAGATAGTCATTGAGTTGTTAGTGGGAATAGAAGCTGAAAAGATGTATACAGAGAGCACATGCCATGTTGGAAAGCTATGGGACAGAGGGTAGGAGAGTGCCAAAGTCAAGACTAAGCTGAAGAAATGAGCAAAGAAAAGGTATGCAGAACTGAAAAGTAGGCCAAATTGGTGGCAGCAGTTGTGGTTGCCTGCACAGAGGCCAAATCAATTATAATGGATAGGATGGGGGCAGGAACTCCCATGGCTAAACTCTGCTTAGCTTTCTCATTGCCTCCTGAAAACTAGCTTCCCATGAGACTCCTATCTCCTGTATCCTGCCAATAAACCCCATCAGCAAAGTTGGCTTGGTGTGTCCCAACTCTTGTCATTAAACTGCCTAAAACACAGAAGGCTACGTTCTACAGACATGGACACTGGCCAATCTAGACCAGCCCTGATGCTTCTTCACCATGTCGCCAGATGTTTTTCATCCTAGGCATTTGATGCATAGCATGTCAGGTTATATTGTTACTTTTTTGTATAGGTTTTGATGCTGTCTCAACAGCTATTTGTACTGTGGAATATTTTTAGCATGAGATGGGGGAGGTGCTGGAAGAATGGCTGAAGAAGAGAACTGTCCTAGCTGGAGATGGTGTTACGTTCTACATGCTGTTTTAAATGCCTTGCACACATACATGCTGAAAAAAAAAAAAAAATGTCGATCCCACCTCCCTGTGTTTACAGAAGACAAGTATAGGCAATTGAAAATGAGGTCTCAGGGGATCTTTGGCAATTGAAACTCTTCCTCCTTCAGGGAGTAAACCAGAGAACACATAAGTTCACCCATGTGATCTCCATAGAAAGATATCACATAGGGCAGAAGATTTCAGGAAAAGAAAGAAAAACCCTTTCAAATCCATTTAAAACAATCCATGCAGCTGTTTCCTGAACTCTCCGGAAGAAGTGAGATGCAAAATGCCATATCTCCTCTCCATCTTCCCCCCTCCCCCCGCCAAACTGGCTTTCAGGTGACGCAATGATGAGACCTCTGCGGTGAGCAGTCTGGAGGGATGCAGCCAGCCAACAGAGCATGGGGTGCTGCCACCTCTTGGATATTTGTAGCCAAAGCAAGTTTCTGTCCCAGAAAGGATGTATTTCGGTGATATTATGAAATGTTAACGGGCAATCTGTTCTGAAATAATTGCTCAGTGTGTTGGCCTCCTTTTCCATTTTAGAATTTCAAAGGCATTGCAGGCAGAAAACAGTGCCAGCCTGTTAGTGGTACCTACACTGATTAAATCTAGCCCATCGCAACCACAGCTACACAAAAGCTCTTTTCTCAATTAATAAAAGACAATTAATGGTATCACTGAAAAACTCCTGACACTTCAATTTAGAGCTATTTAGAGTTTCAATTTAGAGCTGTGTGCAAATTTTAGGGTATGCATTTTTTAGCTGACATGATAAACAGCACCTAATTTTTGGGATACTCCCAAGTTTCTGTAGGGAAAAAAGAATGTTTACTAGAAACATACACAATAATGACAGCTTCTTTCCCCTTCCCCCCTGCCCCACCACAGACTCACACATGTGCAACCCAGTTCAGTTCTCCTTATTCAGGTGCCAAATCAACTTCCTCGCCTGTGGGAAACCTAATATATCCACATTGGAAACATCTAGGGTACTCTGAAGTAGGATACAAATTCTAAGGCCTTTATTGCATGATGGTCCTTTTGAAACATTTATATTGATCAGCCTAGTTCCTGAGAGGAAATAGGTTGTTTCTCTTATTCTCCCAGGTATAGGTCACTTGAGCAGTTGGGTTGTCATTTTTTTAATCTCCACATTTCCCTAAGGATAGTGAGAGGATGATTTAAACAGCAACATTAGCTGCTTTAGGGTGGATTTTCAAAGCTACACCAGGGGAGTTAAAAGCGCAAATCCTGTTATTGTTACAGGATTAATGCACAGAAGTCCCAGAATACCACTTTGGAAATGTAGCCAAGGAATATTATTTTAATGTACTGTATGTTATTTTTAGATTCAGCTATAGCCTAATTATCAGCTGGTGTATCAAAAATGAGACAAGACAGATAGCTGTCTGTAATCCAAAATTCTAATGAGGTTTTTGGTGTTTGTATTTTCTCACCACTTAGAAATCTGGATATTTGGAGGAAAAGAGTAAAAGACAGAAACTATAGCAGCTACCTCCTACCTACTTTGTTGCTATAGAGGCTGCTACTTAGAGTACTGATTCTATAGAATATTTTAGCATTTTTCCCCCTAGGAGAGGCAGGTGGTAGGAAAAGGAGGTATTGAATCATGGGGACCTCTTGACCGCAGTATAAAAGGCTGCAAATCAACCACAGCATACTAATGATTTCAAAGCAGCAAGTGAGGGTTCCTGCCATCAGTCATTTCTATTTCTGTTTTTACACATCTTAGATTGTTGTTCAAAAATAACTATCTGCAAAAGGTCTTCCAGTTGGAGTAACTTTGCTTCCAAGTTTCCCTGTGGGCCTCAAACAACATTTATTGATTCTCTAGATGCCTGCTGTTGGGTTTTATTAAACTGAGCTTGTCTTTCCTTTTGGCCTTTGAGTAATTGCATAGATCAGAGATGACTACATCACTGTCTCTAGGCTACATCTAGCCTGTTAGATGATGGCCCCCAGAAGAACTCCTGTCTTTCTGTTAGTCAAGAAATACTCTACACTAACTTTCAATTCCCAGAGTATCTCCCATTATCTCAAAAGGTATTGTATCTTTCTAAAAAGTCCAAGCACACCTGCACAGATCTGTTTCTATGTGGAGCAAGGTGATGGGACACATCCCCACTTCAATACACTCTGGGAGTTCACTATGTCAGTAAGGAGAGTTTCACTTGGAACCCTCTCTGTATTTGGCTGCCAAGGACTTGCAGACCCCACAGCCATCTCAGCAAACAAAACAGAACCCCTTTGGCACCATCAGTGACTACTAGCACTGACCTCATTTTTTGGAGCAGTTGTCAGGAGGATTAAATGAGTAACCTTGTAAGAAGCACTTGGCACAGTGCTTGGCATGTTGTAGGTTCCCCTGAGTTCAGGAAGCAGCAGCACTAACAATTTTTAAAATTTCCCTTTTATATTTATAAGCATTTTTCAATTTATAGAATTATTTTTATATATTATCTACCCACAATACACTAAGTCTTGTTAATGACTGCGGTGGGTATGCATGTGTTTAATGCAGGGATAACTCAAGTTACATGTCAGCTTTCCCCATGTTAATTTGTACATAGAAGTTGAGCTATAAATAGGATTGGAATGAAATTTTCCATTTCAGTTTCTGGGGCATTGTTCATATCATAACTACCATTCATCTGTGTTTCTTAATCTCTGAAATGGAAGTGATTGGATCCTATACACTTAAAAACCAGAAGAGTGCTTCTAGTTATATATTTAAAAATTTATAAGAATAGATTAATCAATAATTCTTATGAATATCCATTGTTGGTATAACACAATAAATTAGACACTAGGATATATATGCTTTATGAATAGTCCTCCTCTCAAAGAACATGCATTTAAGAACTACCTAAGATACTTGTATATGTCCATATTTTACCAAGAACAAAAATTCACTAGCACCTAGCATAGAAGCATACCTAATATCTTTTAATTCCACATATTAATGTAATAAATACATAAATGAATGAACACTATGAATCACTATAGATGAATTTCAACATCAGTAAGTGCAAGTAGAAGAATCTGAGAACTTGTTGCCTCATCTGCAAAATGGGAGGACTAGCACTGCATTGGAGAATTTTTATAAGGATAAAGTAAGACAACGCATGTGGAGGATTGTGGTAGGTAAGCCTTTTAAATGGCTCCCAATGATCCTCACCTCCTGGTTTTCATGCCCTATATAATTCTCTGCCCTTAAGTGTGAACGAGTGATGCTTCTAAGTAATAGAATATGGCAAAGGTGATGGGATGTCACTTCTGTGATGAGATTTAAAAGACTGTGACTTCCATCTTGCTGGCATTCTCACCCTCTTGCCTGCAAAAGGCTCACATGGCAAGGGACTGAGGTAGACCTCCAAACAACAGCTTGTGAGGAACTGGGGCTTTAATCCAATAGCCCACAAGGAAATGAATCCTGCCAATAACCCAAGTGAAAGCAATTTCTCCCTTAGTCCAGGCTAGATGACTACCGCCCTGGGTAACATCTTGACTGTAGCCTTGTGAGAGACCCTGAAGTTGAGGACACAGTCAAGCCCACACCAGGACTCCTGACCCACAGAAACTAGTAGATAATAAATGTTGTTTTAAGGCATGCCATTTTGGGTAATTTGTTATGCTGCGGCAATAGGTAACTAATACAAGGACCTATTGTACCATGGCCATATTAAAGTATGCAATATATAGAAGCCATTTTATTTTACAGTAGGGATGTAAATAATAGCGGGCTTATGTACAAGACTAGTTTTTGAAGCTAGCAAAGAGAATCATAAAATTAACCTTACTAAGGAGAAGAGCTAACTAGTTAGTCAATGAAAGGGAATGACTGGGATCCATTCTGCTGACAATCTCCTCAGCAAATACCAGGAGACAGTCCTGTATGGCAACCAAAATCACACAGCAGTGATGAAGGACTGTCTTCAATTAAACAACTGGTAGGCAAAGATGCAGTTAAATTCATCACTGCTGAGCAGGGGTTGAAATGGTAATGGTCTCATGGAACCATTTCTGCAAAACATTGGGAGGCATGGTTGCTTAGCATGAACTCTGGCCTTACAGAAATTAAATGACTCCTTCAGTTGTCCTATTTTGAACTGTTCTCATTGCCTGCTTTAGACAGTTGGCTCTCAATCCATTTTATAGAAGCACTTTCTGTTCCTTGGATAAAAGGAAGTACATAAATTTCAAGTGCCATATTACCATACATGCATGGTTCTGTTTGGGCACAAGCATGTTGTTCTTGTCATAAATTCTGACTCAGAACGGGAGCTCGGGATTTACCATCTCACTCTTTATAGTTACAAGATCGACTAAACTGATTACAAGAAGAAATATGTAAGCTTTGAAACTGTTCACACCAGTGATGTGGTTCAGTAGCTTGTAAAAGTGGCAAATAACAGCAAGCCAAAAGAAGGGAATTTCAGGAAAGACAAGGCTCTTAAAAACACGGGGTTGGTCATATTCAGAACCTAGGAGCAGCTGGTTCTCTTAGGAGCCTAGGATAGTCTCTCCACTGCCTATCGTTGAACTGTGGTCCTTGGAGACATGGGTTTACTGCCCTATAGTCCTCTGTCCATTGCACCAGAGTTTCTAGAATCCCTCTCTGAGGGGTGACACTCCCAGTGAGGGACAGTCATTCTAGGGAATGGAATTTTCTCAACTCCTCTAAATTGTCACCTACCGCGTGTGTGTGTGTGTGTGTGTGTGTGTGTGTGTGTGTGTGTGTGTGAATATGTTGGTTTCATGCTTTGGCCAGTTGAGAGAGATCTTGAACCCCATTATAGGCCTCTTTTTGCCCTTCTCCAGGACTTCAGGAAGATAACACAGCCACTAAGATGGAAGGCTGTGTAGGTAGACCACAAGGGTATGAACCCTAACCTCACTGTTTACTAGTTGTGAGGTCTTGAACAAATTCTCTAAATCCTCCAAGTCTCAGTTTCCTCACATGAAAAATAGTATATTCCCTCCTTCATCAAGCTGAGGTGAAGATTAAATGTGACTTAGCACTGGGGCGCTTGGGTGGTGCAGTCGGTTAAGCGTCCGACTTCAGCCAGGTCACGATCTCGTGGTCCGGGAGTTCGAGCCCCGCGTCAGGCTCTGGGCTGATGGCTCAGAGCCTGGAGCCTGTTTCCGATTCTGTGTCTCCCTCTCTCTCTGCCCCTCCCCCGTTCATGCTCTGTCTCTCTCTGTCCCAAAAATAAACGTTGAAAAAAAAATTTTTTTAAATAAATAAATTAAAAAAAAGTGACTTAGCACTGTGCCTGACACATAGTAAATACAATGTAAATGTTGATGTTTATAGTATTATTGGGTTTTGGTTTTTTTTTTTTTTTTTTTTTTTGCTTGTTTGATTGGTCCTCTTTTCACCTGTCAAACTGTTAGGTGTTAAGGACAAAGAATATTGAGATTTAGATATGGATTTTTACACAGTTGGATATTTTTGACTAATTTTTCAGTGAGTATACCTAGGCTAAAAAATCTCTGCCAAGCAGTCCTCTTGAGAATGTCCTCTTTTCTATCCGATCTACATTCCCTCTCTTGGTGATCTCATCCCCTTGTGACTTTAAATACCATCTGCTTGCTGACAACTCCTAAATTTATATCTCCAGCCTATATCTCTTCTTGAACTCCAGATTATGGTATCCAACTGCCTACTTGACATCTTCATTAGAATGTCTAGTAAGTGTCTCAAACTCAACACAGAGTTTCAAAGTAGAACTCTTGATCTTCAAAAAAACCCTGCCCATCTATACACTGTATGTCAGTTGGTGGTAATCCCATTAACTCAGGTGTTCAAGCCTGCAGTTTCTGTTTTTATGTCCAATTCATCAGAAAATCCCATTGGTTTTACCTTCAAAATATATCTAGAATCTGGCCATTTCCCACCAATGTTATTTTCACCTCCCTAGTCTAAATCATCATCTCTAACCTCCAATAGCCTTTTTTTAGAAATAAAATTATTTTGAAACCTTTTTAAACTCTATATTCTTAACTTAAAAATTTTTTTTTAATTTTTGAGAGAGAAAATGCAAGCAATGGAGGGGCAGAGAGAGAAGGGGACAGAGGGTCTGAAGCAGGCCCTGCTCTGACAGCAAAGAACCTGATGCGGGGCTCAAACTTATGAACCACAAGATCATGACATAGGCTGAACTTGGATGCTTAACCAACTGAGCCACCGAGACACCCCTGAACTTTTTTTTTTAATGTTTATTTATTTTTCAGAGAGAGAGAGAGAATGGGGAGGGGCAGAGAGAAAATGGGGGAGGGGCAGAGAGAGAAGGGGACAGAGGATCTGAAGCAGCCTCTGTGCTGACAGCAGCAAGCCCAATATGGGGCTCGAACTCATGAACCATGAGATTATGACCTGGGCCGAAATTGGACACCTAACCAACGGAGCCATCCAGGCGCCCATCATTGAGCATCATTGAACATATTCTAGGCCCATCTTATACTTTCCATGCCCCAACCCTGGAATCAGCCATTGGCCATTTCTCCAGGGACCCTGGCTTCTTTTAGTGCAGGATGGTATTTAGAAACCAATATCTGGGTGCTTGTTGTACTCATTGTTCCTAGAGTTCCATTGTCCCTAAGCCTTCTCAGTGGACAGATCGAAGAGATCTGTATATGTATATTCAAAGACACACACACACTTTTACATGTGGGTGCGTATGGGGAATATATACACAAAGAAAGAGTGAGAGAGAGAGAAAATGAGAGACCATGAGTTCATTCTGACACCTCCAAATCTAATCCAACACTTTAGAGTTCCTGCTAGCCTTTCCCATTTCTTGCTCATAAATTCCTCTTCCAACAGTGAGACTTAACTTCTATTATCCTCATTATGTTTACTTATATGGGTAATTAATTTATTAATTTTCTCAATATAATGAACCCTCCACCAAGTTGGCCATCTCTTTTGCCTACCACCTCCACATCACCCACTCTCTGTAGTATTCTCAGGTGCTGGTCTGCCAGTCTATACCTCCCCAACCCTAGCCCATACCTGTGTATGGCTCCCCAAGCCCCCTTACTTCCCCACATTTCCAGCTGCCATGCTCTCTCATCCATGTGGCGAAGGATATGGAGTTGCAATAGCATTCTTCACCCCCAGAGTTTATCCTCACTCAAGAGCCAGAGTGATTCTGATAAAATGTAAGTCTAATCATATTCATCCTCTGTGAAAAACCCTCCATGACCCTCCATTTCACTTAGAGTAAAAACCATAGCTCTGACAATGGTCTAGAAGAACCAACACGACCTGAGATTTTTTACCTATCATTCTCCTTTTCACTCATTCTGTTTCAACTGCAGTGTTCTTGCTGTTCATCAAACATGCCTGACATGCTCCCACCTTTAAAGTCTTTGTCCTTGCTCTCCTCTATACCTAGAATATTCCCCATATAGCTGCACAGCTAAATACCTTATCTCCTTCAATCTTTGCTCAAATGTTACCTCAATGAGGCCTACTCTAGCTATCTTTTAAAAATCCAATCCTTGGGGCGCCTGGGTGGCGCAGTCGGTTAAGCGTCTGACTTCAGCCAGGTCACGATCTCGCGGTTCGTGAGTTCGAGCCCCGCGTCGGGCTCTGGTCTGATGGCTCAGAGCCTGGAGCCTGTTTCCGATTCTGTGTCTCCCTCCCTCTCTGCCCCTCCCCCATTCATGCTCTGTCTCTCTCTGTCCCAAAAATAAATAAACGTTGAAAAAAAAATTTTAAAAATCCAATCCTTCCAGGCACCTGGGTGGCTCAGTTGGTTAAGCATCTGATTCTTGGTTTCAACTCAGGTCTTGATATCACTTCATGGGTTCTCTCACTTATTTTGCTTAGCATTATACTCTTTAGCTCCATCCATGTCATTGTAAATAACAAGATTTCATTCTTTTTATGGCTGAATAATATTTCAGTGTGTGTGTGTGTGTGTGTGTGTGTGTGTGTGTGTGTGTGTGTGCATGCCACATCTTTTTTATCCATTCATCTATCAAGGGACACGGGCTGCTTCCATAATTTAGCTATTGTTTATAACACTGCTACAAACATGGGGTGCATGTATCCCTTCGAATTAGTGTTTTTGTATTTTTTGGGTAAATACCTAGTAATGCAATTACTGGGTCATAGGATAATTCTATTTTCAACTTTCTGAGGAACTTCCATACTGTTTTCCAGAGTGCTTTCACCAGTTTGCATTCTCACCAACAGTGCATGAGAGTACTTTTTCTCCACATCCTCACCAACACTGGTTTCTTGTGTTTTTTATTTTAGCCATTGTGACTGGTGTGAGGTTATATCTCACTATAATTTTGATTTTCATTTCCCTGATAATGAGTAATGGATGTTCAGCATCTTCTGATTTGTCTGTTGGCCATCTGGATGCCTTCTTTGGAGAAATGTCTGTTCATGTCTGGTGCCCATTTTTTAATTGAATTATTTGCTTTTGGAGTGTTGAGTTGTGTAAGTTTTTTATATACTTCGGATACTAACCCTTTATCAGATAGGTCATTTGCAAATATCTGCTCCCATTTCATAGGTTGCCTTTTAGTTTTGTTTATTATTTCTTTCACTGTGCAGAAGCTTTTTATTTTGATGTAGTCCCAATAGTTTATTTTTTTGCTTTTGTTTCCCTTGCCTTTGGAGATGTATCTAGAAAAATGTTGCTATAGCCTATGTCAGAGACATTACTGCCTGTGCTCTCTTCTAGGATTTTTATGGTTTCAAGTCTCACATTTAGGTCTTTAATCCGTTTTGAGTTTATTTTTGTGTATGGTGTAAGAAAGTGGTCCAGCTTCATGCTTTTGCATATAGTTGACCAGTTTCCCTAGCACCATTTGTTGAAGAGACTGTCTTTTTCCCATTGGATATTCTTTCCTCTTTGTTGATGATTGATTGACCGTACAGGTGTGGGTTTATTTCTGGGTCCTTTGATTTATGTGTCTATTTCTGTGCCAGTCCCATACTGTTTTGATTACTAGAGCTTCATAATACAACTCAAAGCCTGGAATTGGGATACCTCAAGATTTCCTTTAAGAAAAACTTACTTTTGCCACAAGTTAAGAGCAGAATCAGAAAGAGGTTCTTGAGAAATTGACAAAAATCTCAGTCACTGGGATTCTCAAGATGATTTATTCTATACTTCCTAATTCTACTTCTCTTATTGGGTAAGGCCAGAACTCCTGGTAATGAAGCACTTCCCTAAGGATAAATGATTTTCCATCTTCCCCCATAAAGAAAAAAGAACAGTAAAATATCTGTTTTATACACAGAAATGTTCATCATGGTATTATTTATTATAGTAAAATAGTAAAAACAACCAATGTCTACCATGTGGGAATGGTTAAGTAAACTGTGGTAGGTGCTTTTGTTAATAATTGGATTTGTACTTGTGGTCCTCCAACCAAAATCTAAGTCAGATCCACCCAGATTAAACCATAATGACAGATAGCATTTACTGAGTACTTATTACATGTCAAACAATGTTTCAAATAATTTACATATCTCTTTTAACCCTCATAAGAACCCCATGTGACAAACAATATTACAAATACTATTTTGCATATAAGGAATTTGGGGCTCAGAAAGGCTAAGAGTAGACTACTAAGTAGTAGACTACTAAGGTAAATGGCCTTACCTAAAGGAGAAGGCACAGTCAAGGTTCAATGAATAGTGGAGAAATTGCCATGGTTCCATATTGACTAAACTTGCTGGAAATTTACTCTCTGGAACTTGTTAGAAATACATTCTCTAGGGTGTTGGGAAGCTTGTCACAGTGGGGTGTCTCACTGAAGGATTACCACTACAAAACCACTCAAGATTTGTTCATTTTAGCCACTCTGACTGGCGTGAGATGATATATCTCAGTGTGGTTTTGATTTGTATTTCCCTGATGAGGAGTGACGTTGAGCATCTTTTCATGTGCCTGTTGGCCATCTGGATGTCTTCTTTAGAGAAGTGTCTATTCATGTTTTCTGCCCATTTCTTCACTGGATTATTTGTTTTTCGGGTGTGGAGTTTGCTGAGCTCTTTATAGATTTTGGATACTAGCCCTTTGTCTGATATATCATTTGCAAATATCTTTTCCCATTCCGTCAGTTGCCTTTTAGTTTTGTTGATTGTTTCCTTTGCAGTGCAAAAGCTTTTTATCTTCATGAGGTCCCAATAGTTCATTTTTGCTTTTAATTCCCTTGTCTTTGGAGATGTGTCAAGTAAGAAATTGCTGCGGCTGAGGTCAGAGAGGCTTTTTCCTGCTTTTTCCTCTAGGGTTTTGATGATTTCCTGTCTCACATTCAGCTCCTTTATCCATTTTGAGTTTATTTTTGTGAATGGTGTAAGAAAGTGGTGACTATAGATGCTGGAGAGGATGTGGAGAAATGGGAACTCTCTTGCACTGTTGGTGGGAATGTAAATTGGTGCAGCCACTCTGGAAAACAGTGTGCACGTTCCTCAAAAAATTAAAAATAGATCTACCCTATGACCCAGCAATAGCACTGCTAGGAATTTGCCCAAGGGATACAGGAATGCTGATGCATAGGGGCACTTGTACCCCACTGTTTATAGCAGCACTTTCAACAATAGCCAAACTATGGAAAGAGCCTAATGCCCATCAACTGATGAATGGATAAAGAAATTGTGGTTTAGGAGGAGCCAAGATGGCGGAACAGCATGGAAGCTTTTTATGTGTCTCGTGTCCATGAAATACAGCCAGACCAACACTAAACCATCCTACACACCTAGAAAACTGATTGGAAGATTAACACAACAATCTGCACAACCTGAACCACAGAATTCAGCAGGTACGCGACACAAAGAGCTGAACTTGGGGAGTAAGAAGCCCTGAAAGGTAGGAAACCTCTTTTGTGGGCAGAGAGAGGATGGAGACTGGGGAAGGGGGTGGAGCATACGGGAAAAGCACCCCTCCCCAAAAGCAGCTGGAGAGAAAGTGGAAAACTGGAAACAGCTGCAGGGACTAAACTAAAAAGGGAGAAAGGAGAAAGGACAGGGTTTAAATTCCATTAAGACTGTAAACAAGGGGAGCCAAAGGCTGCAACTCTGCAGCTCGATACCTGGCAGTGCTCTGGTGGGAAAGGTGAATCCCCAGGAACAGAGTGGGGTCCGGGAGGTTCTCGGGCCACACAGGGAAAAGCGGTTCCACTGCTGGAAGGACATTTGGTAGAGACTGTTGAAGCCACCTGGTTCCAGCAGACCCCGGAAGGCAGCCACATTCGCTGGTGCTGGGGCAACGTTGTTGAGGGTGAAGTCTGGTGCCAGATATGTGTTGCGATTTTCCATAGTCCCTGAAACGCTGAGGCTACACTGTCTCGCAGTCTTTTTTTGTGGCAGGCTGGCACCTGGCCACAGTCTCGGGGCACTGGCAACAGCAGGGTCCAGCGTGTGTTCCTGGGTGTAGCTGACATTCTGCCATTGCCCATTCAGCCATTGCTCGGTGAGACCCTCCTGAAGAGGGGCAGAGCGGGTCAAAGCCACATTCCTTCAGAAATAAGGGGCTGGGGAAAACAGCCGCATGTGAAACAAAACTTGGGAGAGAGGTACTGCCTGGGGCCTGGTCACGGAGAGTGGAAAAGTGGGGAGTGGACAAGAGTTGAAGACAGAAGACCGGTGCGAGAATGCTGCTCCGGTAGAACAGACTGGGTGGCTGGGTGGCGCCATTTTTCACCGCTCCCATGCATGCGCATGCGCACCAATGAGCATCACAACAATCCACCCCAGTAGGCTAGCAGCGCCATCTAGTGGAGAGCGGAGCTGTTACACCGAGCCCTGCCCAACTGGGACAACTTCGTTCTCCAAGAACACAAACCTCACTGCCGGCTTAATTTATGGACTATAAAGAGCTACGTGGACTGACCTCCAGGGGAAAACGAAGCAATTTCAGTCCTACTTCAATCTGTTAGCAGGTTCATCTATTCAATTTTTTTTCTCTCTCTTTTTCCTTTTTCTCTTTTACAATTCTTTTCTTTTTCTTGAATACAGAAAGAGAAAAAACTCATTTTTATTTTTAATTTTTATTAAAAATATCTGTCTTTAATTTTTATTACTATATTTTTTACTTTTGTGTAAATTTTTTCAAATTCTACTTTACTTCTATCCTTTTATTTTACTCTACTTCGGTGTACTCACCTTTTCAATTTCCTTTTTTTTCTTTCTTTTTCTTTTTCCTCTTTTTCATTTCTTTTTCTTGAAGGCAGAAAGAGAAAAACTACATTTTTACTTTCAATTTCTTTTAAATATATTTTTATTTAATTTTATTACTATATTTTTTGCTTTTATGTAATTTTTTCAAATTCTATCTTACTCCCATCATCTTATTTCAGTCTACTACAGTGTATTCACTTTTTCAAATTTTCAAACAATTTTTTTGTCTTTTCTTTTTTATCTTTTTTCTCTTTTTCATTTCTTTTTTTTTCTTAAATACAGAAAAAGAAAAAAATTCATATTTCTTTTTAATTTTTATTAAAATATTTTTCTATAATTTTTCTACTATATTCTCTACTTTTGTGTATTTTAGTCTACTTTAGTGTATTCATTTTTTCAAATTCTCAAACGATTTCCTTTTTTTTCTCTCCCTCCCACTTTTTTTTTGTTTGTTTGTTTCTCTGATCTGTCAAACCACTTTCTACACCCAGATTAAAACACACCTAGGATCTAGCATCATCTATTTGATTTGTGTGTTTTTTTAATTTTTAATTTTAATATTTTTTAAATTTTTATTATTTTAATTTCAATTTTCCCAACTCATTAATTCCTTTTCTCCCTTCAAAATGACAAAATGAAGGAATTCACCCCAAAAGAAAGAGCATGAAGAAACGACAGCCAGGGATTTAACCAACACAGATACAAGCAAGATGTCTGAACCAGAATTTAGAATCATGATAATAAGAATACTAGATGGAGTCAAAAATAGATTAGAATCCCTTTCTGCAGAGATAAAAGAGGTAAAAAATAGCCAGAATGAAATTAAAAATGCTATAACTGAGCTGCAATCACGGATGGATGCAGCAGCGGCAAGGATGGAGGAGGCAGAACAGAAAATGAGTGATATAGAGGACAAATTTACAGAGAATAACGAAGCAGAGAAAAAGAGGGGGATTAAGGCAAAAGAACACGATTTAAGAATTAGAGAAATCAGTGACTCATTAAAAAGGAACAACATCAGAATCATAGGGGTCCCAGAAGAGGTAGAGAGAGAAATAGGGGTAGAAGGGTTATGTAAGCAAATCATAGTGGAAAACTTTCCTAACCTGGGGAAAGACACAGACATCAAAATCCAGAAAGCACAGGGGACTCCCATTAGATTCAACAAAAACTGACTGTCAACAAGGCATATATCATAGTCAAATTCACAAAATACTGAGGCAAGGAGACAATCATGAAAGCATCAAGGGAAAAAAAATGTCCCTAACCTACAAGGGAAGACAGATCAGGTTTGCAGCAGACCTATCCACAGAAACTTGGCAGGCCAGAAAGGAGTGGCAGGATATATTCAGTGTGCTGAATCAGAAAAATATGCAGCCAAGAATTCTTTATCCAGCAAGGCTGTCATTCAAAATAGAAGGAGAGATAAAAAGTTTCCCAGACAAACAAAAATTAAAGGAGTTTGTGACCACTAAACCAGCCCTGCAAGAAATTTTAAGGGGGACTCTCTGAGGGGAGAAAAGATGAAAAAATATAGATATATTTATATATACTAATATTAAGTGTATATATATATATATATATATATATATATATATACCAAAAGCAACAAAAGATTAGAAACAACCAGAGACCACCAGAAACTCCAAATCTACAAGCATCATAATGGCAATAAATTCATATCTTTCAGTACTCACTCTAAACATCAATGGACTCAATGCTCCAATCAAAAGACATGGGGTAACAGAATGGATAAGAAAATAAGACCCATCTATATGCTGTTTACAAGAAACCCACTTTAGACCTAAAGACACCTACAAATTGAAAATAAGGGGATGGAGAACCATCTATCATGCTAATGGTCAACAAAAGAAAGCTGGAGTAGCCATACTTATATCAGACAATCTAGACTTTAAAGTAAAGCCTGTATCAAGAGATGCAGAAGGGCATTATATCATAATCAAGGGGTCTATAGACCAAGAAGACCTAACAATTGTAAACATTTATGCACCAAATATGAGAGCACCCAAATATATAAATCAATTAATCACAAACATAAAGAAACTCATCAATAGTAATACCATAATAGTAGGAGACTTCAACACCTCATTCACAGCAATGGACAGATCATCTAATCAAAATATCAACAAGGAAACAATGGCTTTGAATGACACATTGGACCAGATGGACTTAATAGATATATTCAGAACATTTCATCCTAAAGCAGCAGAATATACATTCTTCTCCAGTGCACATGGAACGTTCTCCAGAATAGACTATATACTGGCACACAAATCAGCACTAAGTAAGTACAAAAAGATCGAGATCATACCACACATATTTTCAGACCACAACGCTATGAAACTCGAAATCAACCACAAGAAAAAGTTTGGAAAGGTAACAAATACTTGGAGACTGAAGAATATCCTACTAAAGAATGAATGGGCTAACCAAGAAGTTAAAAAGGAAATTAAAAAGTATATGGAAGGCAGTGAAAATGATAATACCACAACCCAAAACCTCTGGGATGCAGCAAAGGTGGTCATAAGAGGAAAGTATATAGCAATCCAGGCCTACCTAAAGAAGGAAGAAAGATCTCAGATACACAACCTAAACTTATGCCTTAAGGAGCTGGAAAAAGAAGAGCAAATAAAACCCAAAACCAGCAGAAGACAGGAAATAATAAAGATTAGAGCAGAAATTAATGCTATTGAAACAACAACAACAACAAAAAAAAAACAACAAAAAAAAAAACAAACAGTAGAACAGATCAATGAAACCAGAAACTGGTTCTTTGAAAGAATTAACAAAATTGATAAACCACTAGCCAGTTTGATCAAGAAGAAAAAGGAAAGGACCCAAAGAAGTAAAATCAAGAATAAAAGAGGAGAAATCACAACCAACACAACAGAAATAAAAACAATAATAAGAGAATATTATGAGCATTTATATGCCAATAAAATGGGCAATCTGGAAAAAATGGACAAATTCCTAGAAACATATACACTACCAAAACTGAAACAGGAACAAATAGAAAATTTGAACAGACCCATAACCAGGAAGGAAATCGAATTAGTAATCAAACATCTGCCAAAAAACGAGAGTCCAGGGCCAGATGGCTTTCCAGGGGAATTCTACCACACATTTAAGGAAGAGTGAACACCTATTCTCTTGAAACTGTTCCAAAAAATAGAAATGGAAGGAAAACTTCCAAACTCTTTCTATGAAGCCAGCATTACCCTGATTCCAAAACCAGATAGAGACCCCACTAAAAAGGAGAACTATTTCCCTGATGAACATGGATGCAAAAACCCTCAACAAGATATTAGCCAACCAGATGCAACAATACATTAAAAAAATTATTCACCACGACCAAGTGGGATTTATACTTGGGATGCAGGCCTGGTTTAATATCTGCAAAACAATTAACGTGATTCATCACATCAATAAAAGAAAGGACAAGAACCATATGATCCTCTCAATAGATGCAGAGAAAGCATTTAACAAAATACAGCATCCTTTCTTGATTAAAAACCCTCAAGAAAGTAGGGATAGAAGGATCATACCTCAAGATCATAAAAGCCATATACAAGCGACCCAACGCTAATATCATCCCCAATGGGGAAAAACTGAGAGCTTTCCCCCTAAGGTCAGGAACAAGACAGGGATGTCCACTCTCACCACTGTTATTCAACATAGTATTGGAAGTCTTAGCGTCTGCAATCAGACAACACAAAGAAATAAAAGGCATCCAAATCAGCGAGGAGGAGGTCAAACTTCTACTCTTCACAGATGACATGATACTCTATATGGAAAACCCAAAAGATTCCACCAAAAACTCCTAGAACTGACTCATGAATTCAGCAAAGTTGCAGGGTATAAAATTAATGCACAAAAACCGGTTGCATTCCTATACACCAACAATGAAGTGACAGAAAGAGATATCAAGGAATCGATCCCATTTACAGTTGCACAAAAAACCATAAAATACCTGGGAATAAATCTAACCAAAGAGGTGAAAAATCTATATGCTGAAAACTATAGAAAGCTTATGAAAGAAATTGAAGAAGACACAAAGAAATGGAAAAAGATTCCATGCTCCTGGAGAGGAAGAACAAATATTGTTAAAATGTCAATACTACCCAAAGCAATCTACATATTCAATGCAATCCCTATCAAAGTAACACCAGCATTCTTCACAGAGCTAGAACAAACAATCCTAAAATTTGTATGGAACCAGAAAAGACCCCGAATAGCCAAAGCAATCTTGAAAAAGAAAACCAAAGCAAGAGCATTACAATCCTGGACTTCAAGCTATACTACAAAGCTGTAATCATCAAGACAGTATGGTACTGGCACAAGAACAGACACTTAGATCAGGGGAACAGAATAGAGAACCCAGAAATGGACCCACAAACGTATAGCCAACTAATCTTTGACAAAGCAGGAAAGAATATCCAATGGAATAAAGACTGTCTCTTCAGCAAATGGTACTGGGAAAACTGGACAGTGACATGCAGAAGAATGAACCTGGACCACTTTCTTACACCATACATAAAAATAAACTCAAAATGGATGAAAGACCTCAATGTAAGACAGGAAGCCATCAAAGTCCTTGAAGAGAAAGCAGGAAAAAACCTCTTTGATCTTGGCTGCAGCAACTTCTTACTCAACACGTCTCCGGAGGCAAGGGAAACAAAAGCAAAAATGAACTACTGGGACCTCATCAAAATAAAAAGCTTCTGCACAGCAAAGGAAACAATCAGCAAAACTAAAAGGCAACCGACAGAATAGGAGAAGATATTTGCAAACGACATGTCAGATAAAGGGTTAGTATCCAAAATCTACAAAGAATTTATCAAACTCAACACCCAAAAAACAAATAATCCAGTGAAGAAATGGGCAAAAGACATGAATAGACACTTCTTCAAAGAAGACATCCAGATGGCCAACCGACACATGAAAAAATGCTCAACATCACTCATCATCAGGGAAACACAAATCAAAACCACAATGAGGTACCACCTTATGCCTGTCAGAATGGCTAACATTAGCAACTCAGGCAACAACAGATATTGGCGAGGATGAGGAGAAAGAGGATCTCTTTTGCATTGTTGGTGGCAGTGCAAGCTGGTGCAGCCACTCTGGAAAACACTATGGAGGGTCCTCAAAAAACTAAAAATAGAACTACCCTTCAACCCAGCAATTGAACTACTAGGCATTTATCCAAGGGATACAGGGATGCTGTTTCGAAGAGACACATGCCCCCCCCCATGTTTGTAGCAGCACTATCAACAATAGTCAAAGTATGGAAAGAGCCCAAATGTCCATCGATGGATGAATGGATAAAGAAGAAGTGGTATATCTATACAATGGAGTATTACTTGGCAATCAAAAAGAATGAAATGCTGCCATTTGCAACTACGTGGATGTAACTGGAGGGTATTATGCTAAGTGAAATTAGTCAGAGAAAGACAAAAATCATATGACTTCACTCATATGAGGACTTTAAGAGACAAAACAGATGAACATAAGGGAAGGGAAACAAAAATAATATAAAAATTACATTATTATAATAATAGGGAGGGGGACAAAACAAAAGAGACTCATAAATATGGGGAACAAACTGAGGGTTGCTGGAGGGGTTGTGGGAGGGGGGATGGGCTAAATGGGTAAGGGGCATTAAGGAATCTACTCCTGAAATCATTGCTTCACTATATACTAACTAATTTGTATGTAAATTTTAAAAAATAAAAAATAAAGTTAAGTTAAAAAAAAGAAAAAAAGAAATTGTGGTTTATATACACAATGGAATACTACTTGGCAATGAGAAAGAATGAAATATGGCCTTTTGTAGCAACATGGATGGAACTGGAGAGTGTTATGCTAAGTGAAATAAGTCATACAGAGAAAGACAGATACCATATGTTTTCACTCTTATGTGGATCCTGAGAAACTTAACAGAAGACCATGGGGGAGGGGAAGGGAAAAAAAAAGTTAGAGAGGGAGGGAGCCAAACCATAAGAGACTCTTAAAAAGTGAGAATAAACTAAGGGTTGATGGCGGGGTGGGAGGGAGGGGAAAGTGGGTGATGGGCATTGAGGAGGGCACCTGTCGGGATGAGCACTGGGTGTTGTATGGAAACCAATTTGATGATAAATTTCATATTTAAAAAAAACACTCAAGAAGAGGTAAAAGGATAAGCTGCTGGCCACTGGGTACTGCTGGCTACCATGCATAGCAGGAGCCAGGTGCCTGAGAAGTCAGACTAGGAAGCAAAATTATTTTCTACTGCAATGTCTCTCAAGCACTCTCTACTGACAAAGCATAACATGGTACCACCTGGCAAAGCAAAACTATTTAAGGGGCTTATATCCATTTTTTTCAGGACAGTCAACAAAGAGTGAATATGTAACTGCAAAGCAATCAATTGATAACTGACAGACCTCCAAGACAAGAAAACCAGTTATTCTTGTTGAGTGTGGTTCCGAGAAAATTCAGTGTTTTAGTACTTATCTTCAACAAAGTGTATGGTTTGTTGTAAATTCCTCCAAGGACACAAAAGGGTGGTGAAAGGGTTGTGGAACTTTCCAGATCCAGAGATCTACTATGGAGAGTGTCAGCTGACAATATGTGCCACATTTGGATCAGTACAGAGCAAGAGAAGCTATACTGAGATGTGCTATATCCACTTCCACCTTCCGAAGACAACTTGTTGCCCATAAGATGTTATATTCCTGCTTAATTTGGGAATATAAGCAAAGCTGACTCTATGTGTATGTTGTAGTATTCTCTACCAAGCTGTGTCCTACCTGAAATGCTACAGAACTCCATGGAATGTTATGCAACCATTAAACTTGTTATTAAAAAGATTTTGTGGTAAAATGGAAAAATGCTTATGTTATAATTCAAGTGAAAAATTCAGGGTGCAATACTTGAAATAATAATTGTAATATTTGAAACAATGAAAACTGCATAAGAAAGTAAGGAAGAGAAAAAAAATACCACATAAATCAGTTGCTGTCTCTAGGTAGAATCAGAGTAATTTTTTTCCTTTTCCTATTATTTTTCTGTATTTTACCAATGTTGCTATAGGGAGTGTGTACTAGTTATAACTCTGGGGCAAAACAACTTATCTAACAATAACAACAACAAATATATATGTGTATGTGTCCTGACGTCTTAAACCGAGTGAAGGTTTGGGATCCAGAATTTGACAAATAGAGTATCTGAACCAGTTCTCTATAGTTTACCCAAAGTAAGGCGACAGGGATCCATAACAGTTTGACTAATAGGTTACATGGATTGTCTACCCTGAATGAGCTAGAAAATGACAATATATTACAAAACAAAATGAATTCCATATCCTGAACCATAAGAGTTACTGAGACCTATACATATATCTGAGTAGGATATGGGGAAGAAACAAATATAAAGAATTAACCAGGCAAAGATTGAAATTCATCCATGTCTAAGCAAAACCAGCAGAATTTGAAATGTCAGCAACTTTCTTATTTAAGAACTAGACAGGCTGATAAGAGCAGGGGAAGAAGGATCCTGAGCTTACCTCCTCCCACAGACACATCAAAACAACAACTACATATAATGCAACTCACTCTGAAAACGACCTGAAGACTTGGCAGAACAGATCTTCCACAGATAGAAATAAAGAGGAAGCCACATTGAGAACAGTAGGAGGAGCAGAGATGTGGTAGGGAACTAAATCTCTAGCGTGGCAACACACAAGTGGGAGTGATACACAGGCAGGAAGGTCCTCCCTGAGGAGCAAGGGAACCAAGCCCCACGTTGGGACTCCTGGCCTTGGGAACCTGCACTGGGAAGATGATTGCCCCCAAAAGATGTTTGGCTTTGAAAATTAGTGGGGCTTAATTCCAGCAGGACTTATTTAGAGCCAGAGGGCTATAGGAAACCATAATTCCACTCTTAAAGGACCAGTACCCTATATCACATGGTCAAAAACCCAACATAACAAGGGCAGCATTTTGAAAAGTGTTTGAGTTGTGAAAAAAGTTCACTGACTAATTTTACGGTGTGTGCCAGAGGGGCAGGGATCAGCAGAAGACTTTACTGAGAACAGAAGTACTGGGTACCATTTTTCTCACCTCTCTTCAGCCTTGCTGGCCAGACTTTTGAAGGAGCCAGTTCTGACACACTCCATCTACCTTGCTAGTAGCTCATCCTGCTCTAGCATTTCCCTGTGAACTACCCCAGCAGAAACCTGCTCCCAATATACCACACATGGCAGACAGCCTCAGTTGTCACCAGTCTTCCCCCAAAGTGACTATTGCTCTCCCACACCCAGCTGGCAGCCCCAGCCAGGACCAACACCCCTGCAAAGCAACTTCTGTCCCAGAGAGGGAAGGGTACTCTGCCACCAGCACAACAGCAAAACTTGCACTGGGCCTCTCAGCCAGTGGTACTAGGGGCTAACCCCACTCACCAGCACACCTGCAGCAGCTACAGCTGGGCCTCTCAGCCAGCCACACCAGGGGCCAGTCCTGCCTACCCGTGTGCCTGTAGTAATCATAGCGAGTCATTGCAGACAGCTTTACTAAGGACCTGCACTGCCCACCATTGCATCCACAGCAGTCACAGCCAAGCCACAATGGGAGGGCATACAGCCCACACAGGGGATACCCTGGAGCATTTGGTTCTGGTGACTGGTATGGGTCATGCTACTGGGCCCCCTAGGACACCTTCTAAATAAGACTACAGCTTTAAAGTCCAGTAGATATAGCTGACCTACCTAATACATAGAAACAGAAAGTCAGACAAAACGGGGAGACAGAGAAATGTGCTTCAAATGAAAGAATAAGACAAAATCCTAGAAAAAGAACTAAATAAAACAGCTAAACAATCTTCCTGATAAAGAGTTCAAAGTAATGGTCATACAGGTGCTTGCTGGACTTGAGAGAAGAGTGGATATATTTAATAAGGACTTCACCAAAGAGATAGAAAATATAAAAAAAGAACCAATCAGAGTTGAAAAATATAATAACTAAAGTGAAAAATATACTAGAGGGATTCAATAGCAGATTAGAGGATGGATCAGTGATTTGGAAGACAGAGTAATAGAAAGCACCCAAGCTGAAAGCAAAAAGAAAAATGAATTTAAAAAAAAATGAGGATACAGGGGCACCTGGGTGACTCAGTCAGTTAAGAATCTGACTTCAGCTCAGGTCATGATTTCATGGTTTGTGAGTTCAGGCCCCACATCATGCTCCACATTCACAGTACAGAGCTTGCTTGGGACTCTCTCCCTCCTTCTCTCCCTCTCTTCCTTTCTCTCTTTCCCTCTCTGCCCCATTGCCACTAGCGTGCATGCATGTGTCACACCCTCTCTCCCTCAAAATAAATAAACTTGTTTTAAAAAATGAGGATACATTGGGGCACCTGGGTGGCTCAGTTGGTTAAGTGTCAGATTCTTGATTTCTGCTCAGGTCATGATCTCATGGTTCATGAGTTCAAGCCCCACATTGGGCTCTGTGCTGATAGCATGGAGCTTGCTTGGGATTCTCTCTCACTCCCTCTTTCACTGCCCATTCCCTGCTTGCTCACTCTCTTGCTCTCTCTCTCTCTCTCTCTCTCTCTCTCTCAAAATAAATAAATAAACTTAAAAAAAATAAGGATACATTAAGGAACCTCTAGGACAACATACAGTGTAGTAGCATCCTCATTATAAAGGTCTCAGAAGGAGAAGAGAGAGAGGGGGCCAGAACTTATTTTAAGAAAGAATAGCTGAAAACTTCCCTAACCTGGGGAAGGAAACAGACATCCAGGTCCAGGAAGCACAGAGAGCCCCAAACAAGATGAACCTACTAGGTCCACACCAAGATACATAATGATTAAAATTGCAAAAATTAGAGAGAATCTTAAAAGCAACAAGAGAAAATCAAATACCCTGTACAAGGGAAAACCTGTAAGGCAATTAGCTAATATTTTAGCAAAAAAACTGCATGTCAGAAAGGGAGTGATATGATATATTCAAAATTCTTAAAAGAAAAAAATCTACAACCAAGAATACCCTAACTGGCAAAGTTATTCAGAATTGAAGACAAATAGAAATTTAAAAAGTTCATCACCCACTAAACTGGCCTTACATAAAGGACTTCTTTAAGCAAAAGAGAAATGGCCATAACTGGAAGAAAATTATGAAAGGGGAAAATTCTCACTGGTAAAAGCAAACATATGGTAAATGTAGATCAATCACTTATAAAGCTAGTCTGAAGGTTAAATAAAAAAGTAGTAAAATCAATTATATCTACAATTAGTTAAAAATACACAAAATTAAAAGATGTAAAATATGACATCACATACATAAGACATGGACAAGGGGAGTAAACAAGTAGTGCTTTTAGAATGTGTTCATACTTAAGTGATCATCAACTTAATATAAAATGCCATATACATAGTATGTATATATATACCTCGTGGTAACCACAAACCAAAAACCACACACACAAAAAGAAAGAAATCCAAGCATAATGCTAAAGAAAATCATCAAATCACAAGGGAAGAGAGAAAGAAAAAAAGAAAGGAGTAGAGAGGAACTAAAAAAATCCAAAAAAACAAACAAACAAAAATAACAATGAACAAAATGGCAACAAATACATACCTGTCAATAATGACTTTAAATGCATATGGACTAAATGCTGTAATCAAAAGACACAGGGTGACTAAATGGATTAAAAAACAAGAGTGTCTATATACACCTCTAGGAAACTCACTTCAGACTTAAAGACATATACAGACTGAAAGTGCAGGGATGGAAAAAGATACTCCATGAAAACGGAAGCAAAAAAACACCTAGGATAGGAATACTTGTATCAGACAAAATAGACTTTAAAACAAAGACTTTAACAAAAAACAAGGAAGAGCATTACATAGTGAGAAAGATATCAGTCCAACAAAAGGATATAACAATTATAAATATCTATGTATCTAACATATGAATATTTAAATATATAAAGCAAATATTAACAGACATGAAGAGAAAACTGGCAGTAATATAATAATAGTAGGGGACCTTAACAACCCCTTTACAGCAGCGGAGACATCATTACAGGAAATCAACAAAGAAATAGTAGCTTTGAATGATACATTGGACCAGATGGACTAAAAAGATATATATAGAACATTCCACCCCAAAACAGCAGAACACACTGTAATTCCAAGTGCACATGGAACATTCTCCAGGATAGATGACATGGGAGGCCACAAAATCAGTTTCAATAAATTTAAGTAGATTAAAATTATATCAAGCATTTTTTTCCAACCATGATGGTATGAAACTAGAAATCCATTTCAAGAAAAAAAATGGAAAACATACAAATATGTGAAGGCTAAACAACATGCTACTAAAAAACAATGGGTCAATGGATAAATCAAAGAGGAAATTTTTAAAAAATACCTGGAGACCAAAGAAAATGGAAACACAATGGTTCAAAGTCTTTGGGATGCAGCAAAAGCAGTTCTAAAAGGGAAGTTCATAGTGATATAGGTCTGCTTCAAGAAATGAGAAAAATCTCAAATAGATAATCTAACCTTACACGTAAAAGAACCCAAAAAAGGAGAACAAAGCCCAAGATTAGTAGAAGGAAGGAAATACTAAAGAGCAGAGTGAAAATAAGTGAAATAGAAATGGAAGGAAGGAAGGAAGGAAGGAAGGAAGGAAGGAAGGAAGGAAGGAAGGGAGGAAGGAAGGAAGGAAGGAAGGAAGGAAGGAAGGAAGGAAGGAAGGAAGGAAGGAAGTCAGGCAGGCAAGCAGGAAAGAAGGAAGGAAACAAGTTAGGACACAACCAATGAAACTAAGAAACGGTTCCTTAAAAATAAAACTGATGGGGTGTCTGAGTGGCTCAGTTGATTGAGTGTCCAACTTTGGCTCAGGTCATGATCTTACACTCCATGAGTTTGAGCCCCATGTCGGACTCTGTGCTGACAGCTGAGAGCCTGACAGATTCTGTGTCTCCATCTCTCTCTGGCCCTCCCTCACTTATGCTCTTTCTCTGTCTCTCTCAAAAATAAACATTAAAAAAAAATAAAGCTGATAAGCCTTTAGCTAAACTCATCAAGAAAAAAAAGAGAAGACTCAAATAAATAAAATCAGAAATGAAAGCAGAGAAGTAACAACTAAAACACATAAATACAAAGGATTATAAGAGACTACATTGAAAAACTATATGCCAACAACTTGGACAACCTATAAGAAATGAATGAATTCCTAGAAACATACAATCTTTCAAAACTGAATCAGGAAGACAGAAAACCTGTAAAAATGGATTACTAGTGACAAAATTGAATTCATAATCAAAAAATTCCCAAAAAACAAAAGTTCAATTACCCTGATGCCAAAAACATGCAGAGACCACAAAAAAAAATTCTAGACCTATATCCCTTATGAACATAAATGCAAAAATCTTCAACAAAATCTAAGTAAAACAAATTCAATAGTACATTAAATGGATCATTCACCACTATCAATGGAATTTACTCAAGACATGCAAGTGTGGTTCAATATCCACAAGTCAATCAACATAATACACCACATTAACAAAATGAAAAATAAAAAATCATATGATCTCAATAGATACAGAAAAGACATTTGACAAAATTCAACATCTGTTCATGATTAAAAACTTTCGGCAAAGTGGGGTTGGAGGGAACATATCTCAACATAATAGAAGCTATAATATGACAAACACACAGCTAACATGATACTCAATGGTGAAAAGCTGAAAGCTTTTTCTCTAAGATCAGGAATAAGACAAGGATGGTCACTCTCACCACTTTTATTAAACAAACTATTGGAAATCCTAGCTGCAGTAGTAATCAGACAAGAAAAAGAAATAAAAGGCATCGAAATTGGTAAGAAGTAAAACTGTCACTATTGGCAGATGACATCATATTGTATAGAGAAAACCCTAACACTGTTAGAATAAATTAACTCAGTAAAGTTGCCGAACACAAAACTAATATACAGAAATCTTTTGAGTTTCTAAACACTAAAACAAACTAACAGAAAGAGAAATTAGGAAAATAATCTTATTTACAATTGTAGCAAAAAGAACAAAATGTCGAGGCTTCTGGGAAGATGGCAGCGTAGGAGGACGCTGGGCTCACCATGTCCTGCGGATCACTTAGATTCCACCCACACCTACCTAAATAACCCAGAAAATCACCAGAAGACTAGCAGAACGGATTCTCTGGAGCCAAGCATAGACAAGAGGTCCACGGAAGAGGGTAGGAAGGGCGGAGAGGTAGAGTGCGCTACACGGACTGGCGGGAGGGAGCCGGGGTGGAGGGGCAGCCCCCCGGCAAAGCAGAGCCCCCAAGTCTGGCTTGCAAAAACGGAGGGGCCGGATGGAGTGTGTTCTGACAGCAAGCGGGACTTAACATCTGGAAGGTTATAAGTTAACAGATCTGCTCGGACAATGGGAGGGCTGGAGAACAACAGGAGGGAGAGTTGTTGAGCCCCGGACAACAGAGCACAGCTTGGCGGGGAACAAAGGCACTCACCAGCGCCATCTCCCTCGCCCATCCCCCAGCCAAAATCCCAACGGGAACCAGTTCCTGTCAGGGAACTTGCTTGCACCATGCAAACACCCAACACTGTGCTTCTGCGGATCCATCCCTCCTGCGGGTCTGACTCCCTCCCAGTGCCACAGGGCTCCTCCCGAAGCAGATCACAGAAGGATAAGCGAGCTGAGCCTACCCCTCCTGCCCCTGTGCACCTTGCCCATCTATCCAAGCTAATATGCCAGATCCCCAGCACCACAAGCCTGGCAGTGTGCAAGTAGCCCAGACGGGCCATGCCACCCCACAGTGAATCCCACCCCTAGGAAAGGGGAAGAGAAGGTACACACCAGTCTGACTGTGGCCCCAGCGGTGGCCTGGGGGCAAACATCAGGTCTGACTGCGGCCCCACCCACCAATGCAAGTTATTCAAGACAGCACAGGGGAAGTGCCCTGCAGTTCTGCACCACTCCAGGGACTATCCAAAATGACGAAACAGAAGAATTCCCCTCAAAAAAACCTCCAGGAAATAACGACAGCTACCGAACTGATCAAAAACAATTTAAACAATATAACAGAAAGTGAATTTAGAATAATAGTCATAAAATTAATCGTTGGGCTTGAAAACAGTATAGAGGACAGCAGAGAATCTATTGCTACAGAGATCAAGGGAATAAGGAACAGCCAGGAGGAGCTAAAAAATGCTATTAATGAGCTGCAAAATAAAATGGAGACGACCACACCTCGTATTGAGGAGGCAGAGGACACAATAGGTGAACTAGAAGATAAAATTAAGGAAAAGGGAGAAGCTGAGAAAAAGAGAGATAAAAAAATCAGGAGTATGAGGGGGAAATTAGAGAACTAAGTGATGCACTAAGGAGAAATAATCTATGCATAATTGGTATTCCAGAGGAGGAAGAGAGAGGGAAAGGTTCTGAAGGTGTACTTGAAGAAATCATAGCTGAGAACTTCCCTAATCTGGGGAAGGAAAAAGGCATTGAAATCCAAGAGACACAGAGAACTCCCTTCAGACGGAACATGAATCAATCTTCTGCATGACATATCATAGTGAATATGATATGGATAGAGCAGCTAGGGATAAACGTGCTCTAACATATAAAGGGAGACCGATAAGACTAGTGACAGATCTCTCTACTGAAAGTTGGCAGGCCAGAAAGGAATGGCAGGAAATCTTCAATGTGATGAACAGAAAAATGCAGGCGAGAATCCTCTATCCAGCAAATCTGTCATTAAGAATAGAAAGAAAGATAAAGGTCTTCCCAAACAAACAAAAACTGAAGGAATTCATCACCACTAAACCAGCCCTACAAGAGATCCTAAGGGGGATCCTGTGAGACAAAGTACCAGAGACATCACTATAAGCATGAAACCTACAGACATCACAATGACTCCAAACCCATATCTTTCTATAATAACACTGAATGTAAATGGACTAAATGCACCAACCAAAAGACATAGGGTATCAGAATGGATAAAAAAACAAGACCCATCTATTTGCTGTCTACAAGAGACTCATTTTAGACCTGAGGACACTTTCAATCTGAAAGTTGAAGGGGATGGAGAACTATTTATCATGCTACTGGAAGTCAAAAGAAAGCTGGAGTAGCCATACTTACTCCAGACAAACTAGACTTTAAATTAAAGGCTGTAACAAGAGATGAAGAAGGGCATTATATAATAATTACAGGGTCTATCCATCAAGAAGAACTAAAAATTATAAATGTCTATGCACTGAATATGGGAGCCCCCAAATATATAAAAGAATTAATCACAAACATAAGCAACTTTATTGATAAGAATGTGGGAATTGCAGAGGACTTTAATACCCCACTTACAACAATGGATAGATCATCTAGACACATGGTCAATAAAGAAACAAGGGCCCTGAATGACACATTGGATCAGATGGACTTGACAGATATATTTAGAACTCTGCACCCCAAAGCAATAGAATATACTTTCTTCTCGAGTGCACATGGAACATTCTCCAAGATAGATTACATACTGGGTCACAAAACAGCCCTTCATAAGTATACAAGAATTGAGATCATACCACGCATACTTCTGGACCACAATGCTATGAAACTTGAAATCAACCACAGGAAAAAGTCTGGAAAACCTCCAAAACCATGGAGGTTAAAGAACACCCTACTAAAGAATGAATGGCTCAACCAGGCAATTAGAGAAGAAATTTAAAAATATATGGAAACAAACGAAAATGAAAATACAACAATCCAAATGCTTTGGGATGCAGCAAAGGCAGTCCTGAGAGGAAAATACATTGCAATCCAGGCCTATCTCCAGAAACAAGAAAAATCCCAAATACAAAATCTAACAGCACACCTAAAGGAAATAGAAGCAGAGCAGCAAAGACACCCCAAACCCAGCAGAAGAAGAGAAATAATAAGATCAGAACAGAAATAAATAATATAGAATCTAAAAAACTGTAGAGCAGATCAATGAAACCAAGAGTTGGTTTTTTCAAAAAATAAACAAAATTGATAAACCTCTAGCCGTGCTTCTCAAAAAGAAAAGGGAGATGACCCAAATAGACAAAATCATGAATGAAAATGGAATTATTACAACCAATCCCTCAGAAATACAAGCAATTACCAGGGAATACTATGAAAAATTATATGCCAAAAAACTGGACAACCTGGAAGAAATGGACAAATTCCTAAACGCCCACACACTTCCAAAACTCAAACAGGAGGAAATAGAAAGCTTGAACAGACCCATAACCAGCAAAGAAATTGAATCGGTTATCAAAAATCTCCCAACAAATAGAGTCCAAGACCAGATGGCTTCCCAGGGGAGTTCTACCAGACGTTTAAAGCAGAGATAATACCTATCCTTCTCAAGCTATTCCAAAAAATAGAAAGGGAAGGAAAACTTCCAGACTCATTCTATGAAGCCAGTATTACTTTGATTCCTAAAGCAGACAGAGACCCAGTAAAAAAAGAGAACTACAGGCCAATATCCCTGATGAATATGGATGCAAAAATTCTCAATAAGATACTAGCAAATCGAATTCAACAGCTTATAAAAAGAATTATTCACCATGATCAAGTGGGATTCATTCCTGGGATGCAGGGCTGGTTCAACATTCGCAAATCAATCAACGTGATACATCATATTAATAAAAGATAAGAACCACATGATCCTGTCAATCGATGCAGAAAAATCATTTGACAAAATTCAGCACCCTTTCTTAATAAAAACCCTCGAGAAAGTCGGGATAGAAGGAACATACTTAAACATCATAAAAACCATTTATGAAAAGCCCACAGCTAATATCATCCTCAATGGGGAAAAACTGAGAGCTTTCCCCCTGAGATCAGGAACATGACAGGGATGTCCACTCTCACCGCTGTGGTTTAACACAGTGTTGGAAGTGCTAGCATCAGCAATCAGACAACAAAAGGAAATCAAAGGCATCAAAATTGGCAAAGATGAAGTCAAGCTTTCACTTTTTGCAGATGACATGATATTATACATGGAAAATCCAATAGACTCCACCAAAAGTCTGCTAGAACTGATACATGAATTCAGCTAAGTTGCAGGATACAAAATCAATGTACAGAAATCAGTTGCATTCTTATACACTAATAATGAAGCAACAGAAAGACAAATAAAGAAACTGATCCCATTCATAATTGCACCAAGAAGCATAAGATACCTAGGAATAAATCTAACCAAAGATGTAAAAGATCTGTATGCTGAAAACTATAGAAAGCTTATGAAGGAAATTGAAGAAGATATATGGAAATGGAAAAATATTCTGTGCTCATGGGTTGGAAGAATAAATATTGTTAAAATGTCAATACTACCCAAAGCTATCTACACATTCAATGCAATCTCAATCAAAATTGCACCAGCATTCTTCTTGAAGCTAGAACAAATAATCCTAAAATTTGTATGGAACCACAAAAGACCCCGAATATCCAAAGTAATCTTGAAGAAGAAGACCAGAGCAGGAGGCATCACAATCCCAGACTTTAGCCTCTACTACAAAGCTGTAATCATCAAGACAGCATGGTACTGGCACAAAAACAAACACATAGACCAATGGAATAGAATAGAAACCCCAGAACTAGACCCACAAAAGTATGGCCAACTAATCTTTGACAAAGCAGGAAAGAGTATCCAATGGAAAAAAGACAGTCTCCTTAACAAATGGTGCTGGGAGAACTGGACAGCAACATGCATGATGAAACTAGACCACTTTCTTACACCATTCACAAAAATAAACTCAAAATGGATAAAGGACCTGAATGTGAGACAGAAAACCATCAAAACCCTAGAGGAGAAAGCAGGAAAAGACCTCTCTGACCTCAGCCCCAGCAATTTCTTACTTGACACATCCCCAAAGGCAAGGGAATTAAAAGCAAAAATGAACTATTGGGACCTCATGAAGATAAAAAGCTTTTGCACAGCAAAGGAAACAACCAACAAAACTAAAAGGCAACCAATGGAATGGGAAAAGATATTTGCAAATGACATATCGGACAAAGGGCTAGTATCCAAAATCTATAAAGAGCTCACCAAACTCCACACCCAAAAAACAAATAATCCAGTGAAGAAATGGGCAGAAAACATGAATAGGCACGTCTCTAAAGAAGACATCCAGATGGCCAACAGGCACATGAAAAGATGCTCAACGTCACTCGTCATCAGGGAAATACAAATCAAAACCACACTGAGATATCACCTCACGCCAGTCAGAGTGGCTAAAATGAACAAATCAGGAGAATATAGATGCTGGAGAGGATGTGGAGAAACGGGAACCCTCTTGCACCATTGGTGGGAATGCAAACTGGTGCAGCCACTCTGGAAAACAGTGTGCACGTTCCTCAAAAAATTAAAAATAGACCTACCCTATGACCCAGCAATAGCACTACTAGGAATTTACCCAAGGGATACAGGAGTACTGATGCATAGGGGCACTTGTACCCCAATGTTTATAGCAGCACTCTCAACAATAGCCAAATTGTGGAAAAAGCCTAAGTGTCAATCAACTGATGAATGGTAAAGAAATTTTGGTTTACATACACAATGGAGTACGATGTGGCAATGAGAAAGAATGAAATATGGCCCTTTGTAGCAACATGGATGGAACTGGAGTGTTATGCTAAGTGAAATAAGCCATACAGAGAAAGAGAGATACTGTATGTTTTCACTCTGATGTGGATCCTGAGAAACTTAACAGAAACCCATGGGGGAGGGGAAGGAAAAAAAAAAGAGGTTAGAGTGGGAGAGAGAACCAAAGCATAAGAGACTCTTAAAAACTGAGAACAAACTGAGGGCTGATGGGGGGTGGGAGGGAGGGGAGGGTAGGTGATGGGCATTGAAGAGGGCATCTTTTGGGATGAGCACTGGGTGTTGTATGGAAACTAATTTGACATAAATTTCATATATTAAAAAAAAAGAACAAAATGTCTAGGAATAATTTAACCTTGAAAGTAAAAGGTCTATACTCTGAAAAATATAAGACTTTGATGAAGGAAATTAAAGATGACACAAACAAATGGCAAGTTATATCATGCTCATGTATTAATATTGTTAAAATGTTCACATTACCCAGAGAAATTTAGAGAGTCAATGTAATCTCTATCAAAATACCAATAGTGTTTTTCACAGAAGTAGAACAAATAATCCTAAAATTTGTATGAAACCACAAAAGACCTTAAATAGGCAAAACAATTTTCAGAGAGAAAAACAAAACTGAAGGTATTCAATTCCAGATTTCAAGCAATAATAAAAAATTATAGCTATCAAAAAAGTAAGGTACTGGCACAAAAATTGACACACAGATTAATGGAACAAAATGTGAGCCAGAAATAAATCCACAGTGATATGATCAATTGATCTATGACAAAGAAGACAAGAACATGCAATAAAACGAAACTGGACCACTTTCTTACACATACACAAAAATAAAAGTCAAAATGGATTAAAGAACCTAAATGTAAGACCTGAAACCATAAAAATCCTAAAGGAAAAAAACACAAGCAGTAATCTCTTGGACATTGGCCGTAGCAATATTTTTCTGAATACATCTCCTCAGGCAAAGGAAAGAAAAGCAAAAATAAGCTATTGGGGCCACACCAAACTAAAAAGCTTTTGCACAGCAAAAGAAATCATCAACAAAATGAAAAGGCAACCTACTGAACTGGGGAATATTGCCTGCAAATGATATATCCAATAAGGGATTAATATCCAAAATACATAAAGAACTCATACAATTTAACACCAAAACCCCCACAAAAAAACAAAAACCACCCAATTAAATATGGACAGAGGACCAGAACAGACATTTTTCCAAAGACATACAGATGGCCAACAGACACCTGAAATGATGTTCAACATCACAAGTTATCAGGAAAATACAAATCAAATAATTACTCAGAATAGTTTCAAAAAGACAAGAAATACTAAGTGTTAATGAAAATTTTGAGAAAAGGAAACCCTTATGCATTACATTGGTGGGAATGTAAATTGGTTCCACTACTGTGGAAAACAGTATGGAGTTACCTCAAAAAATTAAAAATAGAAATACCATAGGAGTAATTCCACTTCTGGGTATTTACCTGAAGATAACAAAAATACTAATTCAAAAACATATATATACACTCCTATGTCTATTGCAGCATTATTAAAATAGCCAGGATATGGTAGCAATTTAGGTGTTCATTGATAGATGAATGGATAAGGAAGATGTCCTCTCTCTCTCTCTCTCTCTCTCTCTCTCTCTCTCTCTCTCCCTACACACACACACACACACACACACACACACACACACACACACCTGCATACATATACATACATACATACATACAATGGAATATTACTTAGCCATAAAAAAAGAAATCTTTGCCATTCACAGCAACATAGATGAACCTAGAGGATATTATAAGTGAAATAAATCAGAGAAAGACAAATACAGAATCATTTCACGTTTATGTGGAATCTAAAACAACAAAACAAAACAAATGAACAAGACAGTAAACAGAAACAGACTCCAATACAGAGAACAAACTGGTGGTTGGGGAGGGATGGGCAAAATAGGTGAAGGGGATTAAGAGGTACAAACTTCTAGCTATAAAATAAATAATTCACAAGGACAAAAAGTAGAGCATAGGGAATATAGTCAATAATATGGTCAATAAAGTCAACTTTATATGGTGACAGATGGTAAATACACTTACTGTAGTAAGCACTTCATAAAGTACATAATTGTTGAATAACTATGTTGTATACTTAATACTAATATAATGTTGTATTTCAAATATACTTTAATTAAAAATTTAAAAAAGTTTTAAAGAACCAGAAAAGCCAATATCCTTATAGTTTATTTATTTATTTATTTATTTATTTATTTATTTATTTATTTATAAATTTACATTCAATTTAGTTAGCATATAGTGCAATACTGATTTCAGGAGTAGATTCCAGTGATTAATATGCTTACAGTTCTAACAGCAATTTGGAGGAATATCCAAAACACTGAACTTTTGGTGTAGGCCCTTATTTAACCCAGGAAATTTTTATTTAAATGTCCCAATACAAAGCAGTAATTACTCCCAATCCATGGTTCCTGCTAAATATTAAGATCTCTGCAATTCTAAACTCTAGGACACCCTCATAATTCTCCTGCAGAAAACTGGCAGCCACATCTCCCTTCAATCCCATAATAACTTGTAAGAAGAAGAAATAATTGGATAAGAGGGAAGAAATTCAAATAGCAAATAATAAGGATTATAAAATGATGGAAATGAGCATTGGATTGTTCATTATCTGTAGGTGCCCCTGCCCAGCCTGTCACTGGGAACAGAAGATCTGAACAGACCATCCAAATGAAACCTACGGGGAGGTAGTGAATGACTCCATGACACCTAAGGATCCCTCCCAGTTTTGGGACTCTGTTATTTGGCATTATGCAAAGAACATGTTTAAAAAAAAATCACTCAGGAGCACCTGGGTGGCTCAGTTGGTTGAGCATCGGACTTTGGCTCAGGTCATGATCTCCAGGTTTGTGGGTTCATGCCCCGCATCGGGCTCTGTGCTAATAGCTCAGAGCCTGGAGTCTGCTTCGGATTCTGTGTCTCCCTCTCTCTCTGCCCGTCCCCCACTTGTGCTCTGTCTCTCTGTCTCTCAAAAATGAATAAATGTAAAACCAAAAAAAAATCACTCAGCCTACAACGTAATGAAAAGATGAAGAGAGAAGGTGAGGCTGTGAATGAAAAGGAATATTAATGAGAGTGATCCCAGATTGCCAAGGACTTTCTCCGTTTTAACACTAGAAGTTTCGCATCCCCAGAAACCCCTCAATCATGGGCAAACCAGAATGGATGGTCACCTACTACTTGGATCTGACACAGATTACCCTCTCTGGGCCTCCATGCAAACAAAAAGCTTTAATTAAGTAAGCCTCATGAATACCTTGCCTGGAAGATAACGAATGACCTCCTTTCAACAAATGACACTGATTTTCTGTCCTTTCCACCCAGCTCTGTTTAAGCATATTCCCACTATCATCTACACAAGGGTTTGACTCTATGGGTCCTTCCAATTGGAGATTAGGATAAATCTTGGGTCCTGCTGGAAATGTTCTTCCCTTTACTAACTATAAAATGACAAGTTTTCCAGGAGAGCAGACCCCTCTTTGGTGGGTTCTCTGACTATATAAGAAATGTATTCCTGTAGTCCTAATAAACTCAGGCCCACATAGTTCAGCTTTTGATTAGTTCTCCATTCAGAAAGCATAATTCAAAACCCCAAATTATTTAACCATTACTCCTATTTATTTGCTCCTTTTTTGAAGGCAATAAAGGATATCCAAATACATGATGTACATAACACCTTCCTCTTTTCCCTGCTTTCTCTCTTCTACTTCCTTCTGATGTTTTAATGTCTCTCTCTACCACCCTCTGTGATCCCCAGAAATCCTTCTCCATCCCCAGCTTCCCTTTTTCCTCTCTATTTCAGTGTATAAGCCTATCTCCTATAAAGTCAGAGCATTTTCATAAAGAGGTAGGAGGAGGGGAGAGATTGGGTTGGCAATTACAGAATTCTCTTTGGCAGGCTAGGAAAGATAAAAAGTTTGAGAACATTCCCATATCAATTATTCTTGTTCCACAGCACTCCCAACATTGGTAATTGTGACACACATACCAGAGCATGTTGGTGCTGAAAATGACCATAAAATTCATGAAACAAATCCCCTAATTTTAGAAATGAAAAAACTAACAGAGACTTTAAATAATTTGTCCAAGGTCCCCAAGTGCCCCTTCAGTTGCTCTGTACTATATGCATTTAAATCCTGTGACGTGTGGTTATCAAAAGGAATAATAATTGTCAGTGCCCTCCAGGCAGACACCACCAGACACACACCTGTAGTTGAATAAATTGGGAATATTGTATGCTGCAGCAAAGAACAACAGACACAGTAAGGAACTGTGGGATGTCTTGTAAGAAAGTATAAAAAGGACTTATAGAATTTGGGCTTTGTTAGATGATATGGGGGAGGATTTAAGAAAGTGGCTTTGAGGTGCCTAGGTGGCTCAGTCGGTTAAGCATCTGACTCTTGATTTCAGCTCAGGTTATGATCTCACGGTTCGTGGGATTGAACCCCACATCAGACCCTGGGCTGATGGTGTAGAGCCTCCTTGGGATTTTCTCCCTCCCTCTCTCTCTCTCTGCTCTCCTTCCCCATCCCTCCTCTCAAAAATAAATAAACTTAAAAAAAGAAAGCGGGTTTTGCTTTGGATTGGATGCTATCAAGAAGTGGGAGCACTTCTATGACTGAGCATTGTAATAAATCTTATCTACAAAGAAGGAAGACTAGAGCCAGGCTAAATCTGTAATTGTTAAAGAATCAGCAGTCCCTCATACCCGCCAAAAAAAAAAAAAAAAAAAAAAAAAAAAAAAAAGAAATGTTTGGTCATGTTTCTGGATTGGACAATGCCCATATTTTGTTTGTGTTCAAACATGGTTACATAGTAGTCTTTTTTTTTTTCTTAATTCACAGTCACTTGTCTGTTGTTGATGTTTTGTGAAATTGTTTATGTTCAATAGTAGAACACCAAGACCTCTCTATGTCAGATCGGCTCCCAGACACTGGGGACTGCTTTTCTCTTTCTCATAATAATAAATCTACCATGTAATGAGCACTTTTAATATGCTAGCAAAGTTTTAATCTTCATCACCAACCTAGGAGGTAGGTACTATTATAATTGCAATTTTCATAGGAAGAAATGAAGGCTAGGGGCACCTGGGTGGTTAAGTGTCAAACTTCAGCTCAGGTCATGATCTCATGGTTCGAGTTTGAGCCTGCTTCAGATTCTGTGTCTCCCTCTCTATCTGCCCCTTCCTGCTCACACTCTGCCTCTGTCTCTCTCTGTCAAAAATAAATAAACATTAAAAAAAATTTTTTTTTAAAAGGAAGAGGTGAAGGGGCGCCTGGGTGGCGCAGTCGGTTAAGCGTCCGACTTCAGCCAGGTCACGATCTCGCGGTCCGTGAGTTCGAGCCCCGCGTCAGGCTCTGGGCTGATGGCTCGGAGCCTGGAGCCTGTTTCCGATTCTGTGTCTCCCTCTCTCTCTCTGCCCCTCCCCCGTTCATGCTCTGTCTCTCTCTGTCCCAAAAATAAATAAAAAAAAAAAAAAAACGTTGAAAAAAAAATAAAAGGAAGAGGTGAAGTCTTAATGTGGTTGTTCATTTGCTCAAGGTCACACAGAGAGTAAATGGCAGAGCTGGACCTCCAAACCAGGCAGTCTTTCTTCAGGGTCCATACTCTGAACTGCTCTATGGTACTGCCAAGTATAAACCGGAATACTGGGGGGAGAAGAGGCAGTTAATCCGTGGAGGTGTGGGACATTTTTTCAGTAAATACAAGGTGAAGAATAAAGTGTCAGGAATTACACTACTGGATCATGAGACACTCAAGATGAAAGAAGAGAAAATGTGGGAAAAACCAGACGTGACATTTTGACCATAAAACCTTCTTTGGGAATAATATAATAAAAGGAAAGCTGACTTATTGTTCCTTAACTGAAAAATGACTTTTATGATTTAGAATATTATTTTAAACCTTACTCTCTGTTTTCAGTATGAATTTAAATTGGCTGACAGAAGAAGGAAAATCAGCAGCAACTTCTCTGGCATAGTCAGTCAGAGCATCTCAGTGTAGTCAAATGGCAAAGCAAAATTGTTCAGGGCTTTGTGATGGAAGCTGCAGGCACCTGGCAGTACCAATGACTTAATCATAATGATTAGGGGAGAAATATGGTTATTAATAGCCTTACAAATGCATTCATTTTTCAGAATCACCTTATGGAGTGAAATGACAGAATGAAACTCAAATTAACAGACAAAGGCACCCATTCCACTGTTCCCACACACACCCCCAGCTCCTCCTGACTTCAGTGGGTGTTCTGGGCACAGAGAAAGAACAGGAAAAGAATATTGATCTATTTCTAGTATTTGAAAGGATTCTTCTCTCTGTAAATTTCAAGGCAGCCAAGATCCTAACATCACAGCAGCACTACATTCTGTCCTCACCTCAACAGATCCAAGTAATAGTACTGAAATACAATATACACTACTTGCTCAATCTGGGAAAAAAAAAGAGTTCTTTCAGGTGTGAGGTGCTGGGGAGGTGGTTTGATAAAAAGAAAGAGAAATGGAAATGGAAAAGGCTGCTCTTCAGCTATATCATGTAATAAGTACAGACTAGTTATTACACATGCACTCTTTCAGGTATTATTCAAACAACTATTGTGCCTCTACTCTGAGACCAGCACTGTGTCAGGCTCTAGGAATGAGCAGTCAGTTAAGACTTGGCCCCTGTCCTTGGCCCCTGTCCCCTTCTAGTTAGATTGTGTCTCCCGTTTTTCTTTGCACCACACCTTGCATAGTGTTTCATAGATATTTCTGCCTGATGAAAATTACCGTAATGATACTGATGATGATGACAATGAAAAGCACAGTTGTCCACAAATATAAGTGGCAAATATGAAAAGGGCCTGTCCCAAAGAAACTTTTATCCATCCAAAAAGTATTTATTGAGCAACTATTTTTTAAGAATTTTGTTTGTTTATTTATTTATTTTGAGAAAGAGAGAGAGCATACATGTGTGAATGGGGAAGGGGCAGAGAGAGAGAGAGAGACAGAGAGAGAGAGAGAGAGAATCCAAGGCAGGCTCCACGCTGCCAGCATGGAGCCTGACACACCGGGACTCAAACTCATGAACCATGAGATCATGACCTCAGCTGAAATCAAGAATCAGATCCTTAACCAACTGAACCACCCAGGCACCCCTGAGCAACTATCTTGTGGCTAAGATGTTGTCCTAGGCTCTGTGAGATGTTTGGAAAATGTTTCCACCCCTAGGAAGGCCTAGAGATCCTACAAGCTCACTCTTAAATGGGTAGAAATTCCTTGGACAGTCTGGTTTCTCCAGACTTCAGAAATTACTGATGGATAATTTGGACTTACTGCCTTATTTTCCATCACACCTCTAAGCAGGATTGAAAATTGGCCCAGGAAAGTAGCATATGGGACAAATAACAACAAAGTTAAGTAAATTCTACTCTTTCTCTGGGCAACAATGCTAGGAAAAGCACTGTCCATTTCACATTTTCAAAGCCATGGATTCAAGACAAGTTTACTCCTGTGCCCACAGCAGGATAGCAGCATGTGAAAGCCACATGAGCTCATGCCCGCAACTTATCTCCAGCAGCACATGGCCTTAAGAAAGATGTATCAGTATGGGGTATCACCTGACTATACCATTAACTGAAGTGACTGGTTTCATTTCAAAGTGTTGAACATTGTCTGGGCACAGCATTATAGGGTTAAGTGACAGAAACATGGATAATTTCCCAGATATTGTCTAGGAGAAAATAGCAATCACTGGCTGTGGGATAGATTCTTTGCAGATGTATATAGCTGCCTCTCCTCCAATAAGAAGGACTATACTCTTGCTCATCTCCTTGCCCCTCCCTAGCTTCTCATAGCACCCTCTATCACTCCTCACCCCCTGCCACATCCTTGCAAAGACATCTGATTTTTTTGATTACCAGATAGTCCACCTTATGATAATTTTCCAGCACCATTAGCCAAACCCCAGATTCTACATCTGTTCCACTTTTCTCCATTCCAGATGAGCATTACATCTTCACATTTGCTATTATGATTCCTACTGAACCATAATGATGTGGATGGTTGAGGACAAAGATTCACTTATCAGCACAGGATATAGAAGGAGTGGTTCTGCATTAATTCAGGGGTGCTTAACCCCAATACTAAAGAAAAGCAGATGGATCTCTGCTGACTGGCATCGGAACCTCAAGAATCTTCTTACCAAGTTTCTTTTATCAGTCAAAAACAGCCAGCAAGGTAAGAAATGCACTTTTTTTTGCCTGATCCTCTGTTAGGTGCTTAATATTATCTAATTATCTTCATATAATTCTGGCAAGTTTGGGATTATTATCCTCAATCAATACTACAAAACATTCCAGAGGCTAAAAGTAGGTAAAAGAACTTGCTGAAGGTCCCCCAAATAGTCCCTTCAATATGCTTAAAGCCCAAGTCTGTCTGATACCACAGCTTTCACTACATCCCTTGATTATTCATTCTGAAAATGTATAAAAGGGAGTTTTGGAGGCCAGAGACCCTCTCTCAGGATCACAGTCCATATAGTCAGCAAGTTATACTTACCTCCCCTATAAACCTGACACAGGAACAAATGGGTTCTACCCCCTTAGATTATCTAAATACATTCGTGATTTTCATTAAGGCAAAACAGCAATTATGTACTTGAAATATTTATAAAATAAGTCAACTACATTTGAGGGAAAATGTAAAAGCATTGCAATTAAACAGATCTGCACACACTGCAGGGTGTTTTTCTAACAAAAGGAGGAAGGAATAATGCTGCTAATAAAAACAATGATGATCTTGTTTAATGTTCTAATAACTCATTTAGCACTGTTCTGAGTGGAACTGTATATTAGTAATTTCAAATAAAGTCTTTGATGAAAGATTAAATATATCTTCTGCTCATTCTCCACTGCAAAGCTACTGATTCAAGTGGGCTAATTTGTTCCCTTTCTTCTAGTAAAATGTTTTAAGTGATCTATAAATGTTTGTCTCCTTCTATTCACATTGTAAGAGGAACCAAGTGAATAATAATGAATAAGAATAAGGAGTTATACTGATGCATTGGAAAGTAACGGGTGCCCCAATATCACCACCACCACACACACACACACACACACACACACACACACACACACACGCACACTTTGAGTTCCCATTTGGGCTTCTAATAAGAAACAGACAAATGTCAAAATAAATATTCATTCAGGAAACTACATTAAATAGGAACTAACCTAAAACAATTTCCTGCTCATCTTTGAAAAAATTATCATGTTAGTTAATACAGTAGGGTTTTGTTTTGTTTCCAGAAAGGAAGGAATCTACAAGTATACAATATAATATATATTTAGCTCTTCCAGCATAAATAAAGACTGACCAATTAAATTCTAACTTGATAATTTTCTCTTTGATGTTTAAAACTTAATATACTATATCTGTAATGCTTCTAAGCTAGTGTGGGAAACACAAACCAATCCATTTTAGTCTCTTTGGTGATGTAGGACACATAGTGATAAATCAAAATAGCATGCTATGAAATGTTTCACATAAATGAATAAAGTTATACTTAGCCAACATATCAGATTGGTCACTTACAACAACTCCTGTTTAAAGGACGATATTGTATATGGAGATGTTTGGCTGCAGAGTTGTGCTGAAATTCTCTAATATAAAGTGGCCATAGCACTCATCATACTTTCTATAACTTTCTGCCTCTGAAGCTCCTATAGATGAACTGAAGGAAGAGATAACACTTGACCCTTCTTTTCTCAATCGCTACTATTAGACATTCATAAATATCTGTTGAATGGAATAAAATGAATTCATCTATAAACATTTTGTTTGAAGTAATTTCTACACTGGTAAGCCTATTTCTAATGTATTCTTCAGCACATATGACCTGATAAACTTCCTAATTTTAATGTTTATTTATTTTTGAGGGGGGGAGGGGCAGAGAGAGGGAGACACAGAATCTGAAGCAGGCTCCAGGCTCTGAGTTCTCAGCACAGAGCCCGACACGGGGCTCAAACTTACAAACCGTGAGAATATGACCTGAGCTCAAGTCAGACGCTTAACCAAATGAGCCACCCAGGTGCCCCTAAAAAACTTCCTAATTTTGAAAAAAAAGTCAAGTCTTGTGCCTGGAATGCACAAAGTCAATCACAACCTAAACGTGTTGATTGAGCCCTACCTCCCCAAATAAGTATCAAGGCAAATCACATTTTCTCTATGGAAAAGATTTAAGCCTGTGACAACCAAGCCTCAGGGTTCTGCCCAAGCCCATTTCAGTCCAGGGACACAAAACTCCCAAGGATGAAAACTACAAAGAAGAGAAGCACAATGATACCAAGTATTCTACTTGCTCGAAATTGAGGTGAAATGAAAACCTGAACTTCTCAAAGAGAGGTAAATCCATTTGAAGGTGCAATGTTACCAGCAGAGGAGGTGTTCAGAAAGTCTGCACAGAAGAGCCATCTCTCTTATTGGATAACCAAACCAAATAAAGATTCCAGCCCTTTAGAACAAAAAAGGGCCTTCTTGGGCATAGCATTAGAGGTATAAATTTAGGTTGCTTCCTGATAAAAGGGACTGATTTATTTCAGTCAGTATTTGGAACTATTAGATAAGGAATTTTCTCCTGTCTCCAGTCTGAGGGCCTCCCTGCTTCCCAAGCTTACTTGTCCCAGGACTTGCCTTAGCCTCTTCCCACCTGTCAGCCATTTCCCCTGTAACCACTTGGCCTGAGTCCCGATCATGACTCTGACACTGACCCCTGTACCTTCAACTAAGTCAGGCCAGGGTCTCAGTCCATTCAGATCAACAGACCTGGGCTTCAGAGCTCAGCCCAAGAAAGAACATGGTGCTGAAGACAGGGTTAAGAGAAAGTGCCATGTGGATAATCCATGAGCAGAACAGAAAGAAAGTGTTTTGATATTTCCTCCAGAAGCTTATAATACCTGTGAACACAAATTTGCAATTTTATATTCTTCACTGTAGTTTTATACTTTAGATTCAAAAGGTTTTAACATGTTGGATAGAAGTGGGAGAAGGGACAATCAGGGGACTATCATGTCAGCCAAACACACACACACACACACACACACACACACACACACACACACACACAC
>NW_024412376.1:58716278-58745404 GCF_014898765.1 Herpailurus yagouaroundi
CACACACACACACACACACACACACACACACACACACACACACACACTCTTTGCTTGGAAATGAGAAGTGTGGTCATGTGACATAAACCTCATTAGAAACCTGTCAGTCTTTTTCAGTGTTTTCTCCTTAGGTCCCTACGACCTCAATACTGCATGAAATAAACCTACCATTTTGGGAAAATCCTTTAATTTAGGGTGGTTAAATATTCTTTAAAAAAAAATCACTGAGGATAGAACAAAAAGAAATCAGTTTATTAGAGAAACAGAGTAGAGTAGTGGTTACCAGCAACTGGAAGGTTGAGGAAATGGGAAGACACTGCAAAAGGGTACAAACCTCTAGTTATAAAATTAACAAGTTTTGGGGATCTAATGTACTACATGGTGATTATAGCTAGTAACAATGTATTATATACTTGAAAGTTGCTAACACAGTAATTCTTTTTTTATTTTTTTTAACATTTATTTATTTTTGAGACAGAGAGAGACAGAGCATGAATGGGGGAGGGTCAGAGAGAGGGAGACACAGAATCTGAAACAGGCTCCAGGCTCTGAGCTGTCAGCACAGAGCCCAACGCAGGGCTCGAACTCACGGACCGCGAGATCATGACCTGAGCCAAAGTCGGCCGCTTAACCAACTGAGCCACCCAGGCGCCCCTGCTAACACAGTAATTCTTAAATGTTTTCACCACAAAAACAAAATGGTAATTATGTGACAGGATGGAAGTGTTAGCTAACACAATGGTGGTAATCATTTTGCAATATATAAGTGTATCAAATCAACATATTGTACACCCTAAAATTTCACTGTAATATATCAATTGTATCTCAATAAAGCTGGGGGTGGGGGAGGAAACTGGTTTATATTACAGCAAGGGGTTTTAGGTTACTTACAAAAATGTCCCAGTAGTGAGAACTCGTACCAGCAGCATTTTAGAATATAAGGGAAGAAAGAGGGTCCCTGATCTGATGAGCTGGGTTGGCTTTATCATGTATTAGTTGTGACCTTAATCCAGCTATTCTCCAAATTTGAGTTGTTTTAAGGTTTGAATTGGATAATACATGAAAAGTACTTTGTACATCAAGAAGTATTTTTTTAAAATAGTGTTAAAGGGGAACCTAGGTGGCTCAGTTGGTTGAGCATCTGACTCTTGACTTTGGCTCATGTCATGATCTCAGGATCATGGGAAGAGAGGTTCCTTTTCTTCCACATCCTCACCAATACTTGTTCTTTCTTGTCTTTTTTACTTTAACCATTCTGATAGCTGTAAGGTGATATCTCAGTGTGGTTTTGATTTGCATTTCCCCGACAATAAGTGATGTTGAGCATCTTTTCATGTGTCTGTTGGCCATCTAGATGTCTTCTTTGGACCAATCTATTCAGGTCCTCTGCCCATTATTTAATCAGATTGTTTTTTCTTTTCTTCTTCTTCTTTTTTTTTTTTTTTTTTTTTTTTTTGGTTGTATAAGTTCTTTATATTTTTTGGATATTAACCCCTTATCAGGTATATCATTTGCAAATGTCTCCTCCCATTCAGTAGGTTGCCTTTTTGTATTTTTGATATTTCCTTTGTTGTGCAAAAGCTTTTTATTTTTATATAGTCTCAATAGTTTATTTTTACTTTTGTTTCCCTTGCCTTAGGAGACACATATAGAAAAATGTTGCTACAACTGATTTTAGACAAATTACTGCTTGTGTTGTCTTACAGGATTTTTATGGTTTTGGGCCTCACATTTAGGTCTTTAGTCTATTTTGAGTTTATTTTTGTGTATGGTGTAAGAAAGTAGTTCAGTTTCATTCTTTTGCATGTAGCTGTCCAGTTTTCCCAACACCATTCATTAAAGACTATTTTTTCCAGTTTTACACTCTTGCCTCCTTTGTCATAGATTACCTATATTACTTACATTAAAAATGTTTTCAAAATGATATAAGCAGTTTAGAAAAGCTGTTAATCTCCTATAAATTCACCATGAACAACTCATCCCACACTAGACTGGGTAAGATAGAGGAGGTTAGTAGAAATATATATTATTTCTTTCCAACTTTCACAATACCCAGATTATAATACACATTTAACAACTATGTTTTGAATGAATGAATGAATGAATGAATGAATGAATGGCACGTGGGTTTCAGTCAGTAAGTTTTTGTGTACCATGAAGGGATTTGAGAGGAGGATGATTTGAGTGCATACAGCTGAGTCTTTCCAAGCCAAGAGCCCTGAAGTCAGGCTTTGGCCATAATTCTAGATCTCCCTCAGTATTCACCAAGAGCCTCTGAATTACAGCTACCCAAACTTGCTAGGAATTGTGCTCACCATTGGCTACAGGGACTTCATCTTTCCTGCACAGATATCTAGCTCCACAAAAAGTATCCAAGCACTACTGGAGAATTTTTCCTGTGCACCAGTTAGGTGTATTTAGCAGCCACCCAATCTCCAAAAGGAGGCTAGGAGTGAGTCTTTTCAAATGCATGAAAACATTATTTTGTGTTGAGCTTGCATTTAAATACTGTGGCTCACTGTTTGTAACTTAGTAATTAATTTGGCTTTGAGTTTCTTTGTTGCTAAAATATCTCCAAGGTAGGTCTCCATAGCTGAAATGGACCACTCAGACAGTCAGATTGAGAGATAAAACACTGCATACAAATTTAGAGCAGAGTGAATTAATTTTTTAGGTCTAGTTGGCTCTTGGATACATAACTTTATTTAAGAAAGTTCCCCAACATCTGGTTCCTTTTTTTCTGTGTAAGGACAAGCATAGGGAGAGAAAAGTATACCATCTGTCCTGAAAGTAACTAATTCATTCCTCTTAATGCTAGGTGGAAACCACAATTTTACAAGTCACAGAAAAAACCTTCAGAAATAATAAAATAACCTTACATATACCTTTGTTTGATACAGGACAATGTGTTCACCTTCAATGTGAAAATTTTCTTACTCCTAAACATAACACCTTCAGTTTGAATTTAACATGCCAGTATACAATTGAAAGACAATATAAGACCTGAGTTTCCACAGAGGAAGTAAATTTTGAAATGGATTTTGAGAGATGGACAGGATTTCACCAGCTAATGGCTAGAATCCCAAAGATAAGAAATAACAAGTGTTGGCAAGGATGTGGAGAAAAAGGAACCCCAGTGCATTGCTTGTAGGAATGTAAATTGGTGCAGCCACTGTCAAAAACAGTATGATGTTTCCTCAGAAAAATAAAAATAGAAATACTAGGGGTGCCTGGTTAAGCGTCTGACTCCTGAATTCGTCTCAGGTCATGAAATCAAATCAAATCTAAAGCATGGAGCCTGCTTAAGATTCTCTCTCTCCCTCTCTCTCTCTGCCCCTCCCCCAACTCTCTCTCTCTCTCTCTCTCTCTCTCTCTCTCTCTCTCTCGCCCTCCCTCCCTCTGTCTCTCTCTCTTTCTGTCTCTCTTTCAAATAAATAAAAATAGAAATACTATATGATCCAGTAATTCCACTACTGGGTATTTATTATCTGAAGAAAATGAAAACACGGATTCAAAAAGAAATATGCACCCCTATGTTCACTGTAGTATTATTTACAAAGCTAAGGTATAGAAGCAACCCACATGTCCATCAATAGACAAATGGATATGGAAGATATTACTCAGCCATAAAATAGGGGACATCTTGCCGTTTGTGACAACATAGATAGACCTAGGTGGTATTATGCTAAGTGAAATAAGTCAGATAGAGAACAGCAAATACTATATGGTGTCACTTATATGTGGAACCTAAAAAACAAAATAAATAAACAAACAAAAAGCAGATTCAGACCTATAAATACAGAGAACAAACTGATGGTTGCCAGAGGTAAAAAGGGGTGGGAGGGTAGGCAAAATAGGTGAAGGGGAGTGGGAGATACAGGTCTCCAGTTATGCAGTGAATGTCACAGGGAGAAAAGGTATAGCATAGGAATATAATCAATGATAATGTAATAGTTGTATGATGACTGATGGTAGCTACATTTGTGGTGAGCATAGCACAATATGTAGACTTGTCAAATCACTATGTTGTACACCTGAAACTAATATAATACTATGTATCAGCTATACTTTAAAAGTCATTCCAGGAAAAGAATACCGTGGAAGCTTGAAAATAAATAAATAAATAAATAAATAAATAAATAAATAAATAAAAAGTAATTTCTGACATTTATCTCCAAATATCACTTCTGAGGAAAAATTAAGTCACCACAAATGACTCTACTCAAATAGCTATTCCCTCTCTCTCCCATAGCCTCCCTTACCATCCTTCCCACTGCGATACTCTCCCTCCTGCCTCCCCCTGTTCCATGAAAGAAACATACCAGATCAAACTGGAAAATTATAATTCCAAGACAGGAAGCTCAGCTTGACAGGAGCAAAGCTGGATAACTCTCTAAAGCCCCAGATTCAAAAGCTCTATCATTTTAGTCTTAATGTCATTTAATGATAAATGATCCTTTCCCCACAGTTTGCCACTGTTGTTAAACAGGGGTCTTAACAGGGCCCTCCTACCTGCACTCTACCTTTGTAATTAGTACATCTGGTCTCTGTGCATATATTTCATGGGTGACTCACACATAAGCTAAGTGATAGGTAACCAAATTACAAAACTATAAATACATCAAGTGTTGCTTGGGAAAAAAGCCCGAGTGGTTTATGAAGTCAGCAATATTCTGACAACTGATCCTTACAACAGAGCTTAGTTTTCTTTCCCTCCCTCCTCCTCCCCACTTAGGTAATTTGATATTATAGCGTGTCTCCAAGTATAAATCACAAGTGAGTTATTGGGAAAAGGTAACTTGGACCTGAAAGATTTTAATTATAGCAACATTTTTTATTCATAAGAAGCCTTAGCTGGACAATCTCCAAATAATCTGCATCTACCCAGAACATTTGGAAATAGGCAAGAATTCTTGGTATGTAAAGCAAATCTGGCCATGCACCAATTGACTCCTCTTGGTATCATCATTTTGTTTTTTCTGTCCAAGTGGGTGTTAGCTACTGAATGTTAGAGAGAAATCAAAAGAGTAGCATTTTCCAAAGTGTGTATCAAAAGGACCCCAGTACTGATGGGAATCATTATAACAATGAAGACAATCAACAATGAATGGAAATTTACAGTTAACACTTTGTCAGTTTCTTCTCTCTATCCTCCTCACCAACAACAGAACTATTTTAATTTACATTTTAAGAATTATCCTTCTCCTGTCTAAAACCTTCTGTTAGCATGAAGCCTAAGCTTTTAATCTGAACTCTTCCTATATGATTGTCATGACGTAGTTCAGACTCATGGAAAGAAAGAATCGTGTTTTTGCCTGTCTTTATACCCTAAGCACCTACTACAGAGCCTAACACAAAATTGGGGATTATCAAATGTTTGTGTTGAACTATAAATGAAACCTTATTAGACAAGACGCCTGAATCCATGTGTGTGTGCGTGCGTGTGTGTGTGTGTTATCTGTATAAAGCTTCTGTGAACTTCCTGCTTAAAATCTAACCTCCAAAGTGTGACATAGGGATTTTTCCCAGTCTGACTCCAATCTTCCATTCTGGCATCATCCCCTGCTCTTGTACCTCAGCACCACATCTGGGATCACCTTCTCCAATATCAAGACAAAGATCTGCTCTTCTCCTAGGCACCCTGCCTAGACATTTATGGAATGATGATCTCACTTAATGGATGTTGAGTCTTGAGGCATTCCCATAAAGGTCAGAAGCAGAGACAAGAATGAGTAGTGGAATGCAGGGAACAAAAGCCAGAAAACAAAGACATTGTAAAAGAATGTTAGAAGACATTTCAGCTTAGATATTTTTTTTTTTCTAAGACTAGAATATGACTGTGAGTACTATTTACCTATTCATAGGAAAAGGGGGAAATGGATGGACTTGGCTCTGGGAAATAAAAAACAGGAAGTTGGTATGAAGTATATTTTTTTAATTTTTTTAATGTTTATTCATTTTTTGACAGAGACAGAGTACAAGTGGGGGAGGGGCAGAGAGAGAGGGAGACACAGAATCCAAAGTAAGCTCCAGGCTCCAAACTGACAGCACAGAGCCCGACTCGGGGCTCGAACCCACAGACCATGAGATCATGACCTGAGCCGAAGTCGGATGCTTAACTGACTGAGCCACCCAGGCACCCTGGTCCCAAGTATATTTAACATCTAGAACAGAACTAGTTCACAAATATATGCATAGTCCTTTACACAGTATCTCATGAAGTAATTTATTGTATTGGTGATAATGAGTGAGCACAAAGTCAACACCATTGCCCCATCTTCCATGTAGGCCATCATCACTATCATAAAGAACTCAATTTCAATTGATTACATCATCACACAGTACAAGAACAGTGAGGAATCTATGTTGCTTGGGTTAACAGCAGCCTTCCCACCTGGAGCAGGCCCTCTACACACCCAGATCCCTATACTGCTGAAATCAGACCACCACATGGAAACAGATCTCAGAAAGTACTGTTTAACCAGTAGGGGCCAGGGTTCCAGGATCCCAACTTACAGAGAGATAAGATGCTGAGAAACCTCCTGACATTATCAGAAATCAATATTTGCAGAGAGTTTTACAGGTGATTCCTCAGGCCTTCTCATAACAACCTCACCAAAGAAACAGAAGCCTAAAATGGCCAAATGACTTGCTGAGAACATGTGGCAAATCAGCAGGAAAAAAGGGTTCGCCTCAGCCAATTTAGTGTTTCATGCTCAGAACCATATCCTCTCTTCTTTTAAACATATCCCTGTTCTATGGACTACAAACCTTCCTTGGAAACATGGAATAGTTACACTTCTTAATTAAAGAATGATTCCATTTCTCTGGATTGCCTTCTCTCAAATCTTTTCTTGTGTGAATTATAACAAACCTCTCTTTATCACGAAGTAGAATTTGCCCAATGAGATCAGCTGCCCCAAGGTAATTGTCTGCTTATAACAGTGACCCTGCCATAGAAGAACAATTCTATCCGGCAGAGGAAGCAGAATCAAGACCAAAAGAAGAGCTAGATGCAAAACCTGGCCTGGATTTCCTTTGAGGAAAATTGTATTTCTGTCTATAGCTACATACAAGAATTGCAGGGTTGGGGAGGAGAATGGCATAAATGCATGTATAGATAGGATCATAGAATGTTTTAGCTAAATGAAGAAAGTGAGGGCCAGAGAGGTGATGTGACTTGCCTGAGATAACACAGCAAATTATTAGTAGACCTCTGACTGGAACTCAGAATTCTACCCCCTGATTTCTTAAAAGATGACGATAAGGCCAGACTCTTGGCCTGAATGCTGATCCTGTGGACTACCAGCTGTGTGCATTTGGACGGGTTTCTTAAAGTCTATACTGTTTCCACACCTGCAAAATAGGGGTGACTGATCTTCCTAAGGTTTAAATGAGTGACCATGTGATCAATGTTTAGAATGGCAATTACGGGAACTTAGAAAGCAATTATTATTAGCCTCATTCAAGCTTAGGATCTTTTCCAAACCTTCCAAACAGTAAACCAAAATAACTGACTGGAAAAGGGGAAGAAACACCAAGGAGCTGGAAAGCAAGCTTTTCATCTAAAGCCATGCCATCCCAGTCACCTTAATACCTTGTGGTGCTTTAAGGCAGGCTACAGTAACTTTCCCTGTGTCAAGTTCTTTGCCAACTAAAGCTAACCATTTCTTTTTTTAACTTTTTAAAATTATAGTCCTGGGATGTACTCTCTCAGTGATAGCATGACTGGTCATGCTGGTCTGTACAATATTATCTTTTACCCTGTATGGTAACGAATTATCCAATGAAGTTACACAGCTTCTCTCCCTCACCTCACCAAGCCTGTCCACCTCAGGGCGTGACAAAACTTGAATTCAGTTGTATGCCCTGATCTTACTTTGGGCTAGGAAAGAAAATGGAGAATCTCTCCAGGAGTGACTGTGAACAAATGAAGGTGAGTAAAGTTGCTCCCTTGAGGACTTCTCATTATGGCATAGAAGCCCTGAAAAGGCACACATATGAACAAACAAGGTCTTAGAAGGAGAGAGCGAATTCCTGCAGTGACCTCAGGAAGGAAGTGTCTGGGTATTTCTAACATTGTGCATTAGGGAGTTGGGGTGATACTAGTATAAACTAGAGAAATGCTAAAGAGTAATTGAAGGAAATAGGAGGAGATGAGGAGGCAAAATGAACAAAATGCCAGATATGCCCACATGCCAACAAGGAAGACGTGAGGAGGTGAGGTGTGAGGAGAAGTCTGCCACAGTGGCCAATAAACCATGAGGGCCAAATGTTTGGCTTGAATAACTCAGAATCTGCTCCCTGCCTACAGCAGGGCTTGGCAGTGAGTCAGCAAATCCAGCAACAGAATTTCTTTTTCAAGAGCCACAGACAGTCCATTTACACACACACACACACACACACACACACATACACACACACACACACACACACACACACACACACACACACTCCTGTATGCATGAACACTATCTTGTAGATATACCCTTTATAAGCAAGGAGAAAAATATGGCATTTCTTTTTCAATTTTTAAAACCATGTATATCTTTGAAAATTATCAGGAACCATTTGTCAAGAAACCAAAAGATTTATTTAAGCATCATTTTAAATATTCGTATTAAGAATATGCCACATGTCTCATAGCAATTTCTTCTATTCCCTTCCTTTATAAAAAGCAAAACAAAAATACAAGGATACAACCAAAATGTTAACAGTGGCTATATCTGAGTTGTGAGATTACAAAGTAATTTTTCTTTTCCTTGTCCTTGTTATTTGTATTTTATAATTTGTCTTCAATAAATATGTATTATTTTTCTAATAGTTAAACATGTATTCTTTTTCTAACTTTGAATATTTCTAATATGTTAAAAATAACCAAGAGTGAGCAAAAGCAAGACATTTTTAATGAGCAACCTTGCTGTTTTATGATGTTCCCTGAAATGATACCTCATTGAACCAGCAAATACCAATAATGCCAATACAACATCCTCTAGAAAGGGCAAGACCACCAGGGAAGGACAAAGGGAATTCAGCACACAAGGGAATCACAGAGAAGATTTCACAATCTTACAGGAACACTGGAGCCTGTGTAGTGACTACTGAAAATACACATTAACAACTTACCCAAGAGATACAGGTGTGCTGTTTCAAAGGGGCACATACACCCCAATGTTTATAGCAGCATTATCGACAATAGCCAAAGTATGGAAAGAGGCCAAATGGCCAGTGACGGATGAATGGATAAAGAAGATGTAGTGTATATATACAGTGGAGTATTACTCAGCAATCAAAAAGAATGAAATCTTGCCATTTTCAACTGTGCAGATGGAACTGGAGAGTATTATGCTAAGTGAAATTAGTCAGTCACAGAAAGACAAATATCCTATGACTTCACTCATATGAGGAATTTAAGGTACAAAACAGATGAACATAAGGGAAGGAAAGCAAAAATAATACAAAAACAGGGAGGGGGACAAAACATAAAAGACTCTTAAATATAGGGGACAAACAGAGGGTTGCTGGAGGGGTTGGGGGGGTGGGCTAAATGGGTAAGGGACATTAAGGAATCTACTCCTGAAATCACTGTTGCACCATATGCTAACTAACTTGGATGTAAATTAAACAATAAATAAATTAAAAGAATATATATATAAAAAAATTTTTTTTAAATAAATAAAAATACACATTAACATACTGAGGAGGCTTGGTGGGAAATCAGCACCTACCAGGCAATTGAGTAGCAGAAACCCCCAAATTATTGCTAATTCTAGTTTGCACCAAACCACACTACACCCCTAAAGGAATCTTCCTGTGCAACTTAGTTGGAATTTTCCCTTTTCCAAAGGTACTCACAGTTCCCATATTGGGCATGAGTTTAAGCTAATTAATTGGGTGTGGATAGAGAAGTCCCTATAATTGAAGCTGGTGCTATCTGATAATGTTGTTTTCCAAGCAAAGGCCATTCGGCTCCAGGTATCAGGCAGATTACAAAACAACTGTGCACTCCAAAATCTCTTCTGCTGCTCCATTAATGAGAAAATGTCCTTAAAGGGCCCATTGGAGAGGCTCAATTTGGTTTTAAGTGACATTTTCCTCACATCCACGTGGTGCTCTTGATATTGAGAAAACCACAATCTTGGAAACCCTGGCTCTTCCTTTAAAAAATACATTTGTTGCCAAACAAACTTTCCCAGGATTGGCTCTGACTATTGGCATTCAAGGAAGAATTATTAGTCCTACAAACCACAACTACACACACCAGAGATCACACCAGCTTCAGTTGTCATGTTACTGAGTCTTTAGTGTGCCAGAGGTGACCAGCAACCTCATGTTGCCCATTCATCCCAACAGACATGCCCCCAACTCAAGGCAGCTGGGAGTTAAGCAGGCAAAGCAGGAAAAAGAGGGCTGGGCCCTAGATAAGGAGCCATAGTGCAATGAACAGTATTTGAAATGAAAAAGACACATCTGGGCTCATATCAGGTGTTATATCTCAGGGGTCAGGTATCATGAACAGATAGGAGAACAGCTGGGCACAGGTAGAGGTTTATCTGTGACCAAGACTCAACCTACATCTCATTCCAAATAACTGGATCTCTATCTGAATCATTTACCTGGTATTCAAGTTCATGTAAGTCCTTAATTATCTTCACAGAGTTTATAGCTATGCTCCTGCATCCTGGCCCTGAGATGGAGGCTCTACCTCCTGCTGGCAGCTCCATCATGCTGCATACCAACTTTGCCTGTACCTTAACTTTTCTCCCATTTTATGGCTCATTACATATGGCAACAGGGTGAGTAAGAGGCATTTACACCTATACTTGAGCCCCAAATGCCAGTGGTGTGACCTCAGGCAAGTTACTTTCATAAACTTTAATTTTCTTTTCCATAAAATGGGAACAATAAGACTCTTCAACCTAGAATTGTTGCGTGGATTTAATAAGATGAAAAATAGAGTACTGGTCACATGGTAAGTGCTCAATAAATTTGATTATGATGATGGTGATAATGATGAAAAAGGATGAGGAAATCAAGATGGAGAATTGATCTTCTTTTAAAAAAAAACTTATTTAAGGGCCACCTGAGTGGCTCAGCTGGTTGAGCATCTGATTTTGGCTCAAGTCATGATCTCACGGCTGGTGAGTTTGAGCCCCATGTCTAGCTTTGTGCTGACAGCGCAGAGCCTGGAACTTGCTTTGGATTCTGTGTGTCCCTCTCTCTCTACCCCTACCCACCTCGTGCTCTGTGTGTCTCTCTCTGTCAAAAATAAGTAAACATTGAAATTTTTTCTTAATATTATAAAATAAAATTTATTATTTGGGGGGGAGCACATGCGGGGGAGGGGCAGAGAGCGGAGGACAGAGGATCTGAGGCGGGATCTGCACTGACAGACTGACAGCAGCAAGCCCAATGTGAGGCTCAAACTCACGAACCATGAGATCATGACCTGAGCCAAAGTAGGATGCTCAACTGACTGAGCCACCCAGGTGCCCCAAGAATGGATCTTCTTTAACATTGGCCATATGATAGGGACTCAACCATACCACAGTGGTTTTTAATTGGGGGTTATTTTTTGCCTCCAAGGGACATTTGGCAATGTCTAGAGACTTTGTTGGTTGCTTTAATGGGTGTGGGGGGGGGACAATGAGGAGGCACTGGGGTGTGCCCCTGACATCTACTGGGTAGTAACCAAGGATACTGTTAACCAGCCTACAACGGACAGCATAGCCACTCCCTCCCACAACAAAGAGTTATATGTTCCAAAATGTCAATAGTGCCAAGGTTAAAAATCTGCTTGCCAGAAATCCATGCTTACCAGCATCTCCCGATTTCCTTAAGCCCCTGCTGTCAATGTGCTCCTAGCTGGTAGCTGTGGCTGGTGTCTAAGACCTGACCATTCCCAGGACTGGCCCATCGCCCTGTCTCCTGGGCTCCTGAGCCCCTACTCTGTGGGATTCTTTGTAAAATGGCCACTAGGCTTCATTGGCCTGACCTGAGTCCATAACAGCAGGCATGGGGAGAATGACCAGGCCTTCCTTCTGACCAAAAACAGGCGAGAAACTGCTTCCTGCAGGGCCATGGCAGAGAGCCACATGAAAACAAGCACAGCAGCCAGTCAACCGTTCCACCCAAACTGGCACCACACCAGGCCCAGACCATGAGTCACCACCACATGCTGCCGCCTCTCGCAGTGACCTTTCTTTATCCCTTCACTAGCTGTAAATCTTCAGGAGCAAAACAGCAGAGAACATACTGGGAAGGCCCTGGCAGAATATTGTATCTGGCAAATACCCAAATCAAAATTCAGAGTTAAGTACCCAGGCCCTGAATGAATGCCAATCATGGCAAAACCAAGGCTCCCTTGAGCCATCCCTGTGAACCAGAGAGATGGACAAATGGAGCCCTCTCTCTTGACATAATTTAAGTCATGTGGCAGCGGTGGAGCATCCTCTCCAGGAGAAGGAACAGATGTGTTTAGCATACCCAGATGGCTGGGGACAAATTGAAGGACCTGTGTAATGTTTGCCCATCATTCATGCTTGCACCAAACCACATTGCACCCCTGAAGAAATCTTCCTTGCGTCCCTGATTCCTTGTGTGTCAAGTGGAATTAATATTGTCTTCCATGCAGTGTTCTGAGAAACAATTAACATAGGTTATTAAATAGTACTTTGGCTCAAAGTAAAGCAAAACTGGCTTTTTTTGTTTGTTTGTTTGTTTCTGCTTTTTCAGACCAAGCCATCATGCTGGGAAAAAGGCCAGTGGATGGGAGCTGCCTTCTGCAAGGGAATTTACTCTGCCCAATCTCACTGGAGTTGTCTTTCCTAAAGTGTAGTCTTCTAACCACCTGCATCAGAAGCACACAGAAAGCCCTCAAACAAGCAGATTGCCAGGCCACATTGATAACCTCCCAAATTGGGAGTTTCTGAGGATTCAGCTTTGGAAAGTACCCTTTAAACCCCCTTCCCCACTCAAGTTTTATATCCACTAAAATTTGAGAATCTTGTAACGGTGAATAAACCCTGGGATAGCACAACCATTTCCACCAGTAAGAAGGAAGACTGGGTCCTTCATCTCCTTTTCTCAGCCTCTGCTGCCCATCTTATGCAAATGGCATTCCTGGACAGGATGGGACACATGCAGAATGATTCATCTGAACTAAACTGTCCACCCTCACACTTATGTTTATAATACAACAGTAACACGTTGCCATTTGCCCTTCTTAGTTTTGTAATTTCTCTCAATTCTCTTGAAGTTTAAAAGAACTGAGTGTTTCCCCTTTGCTGTTGGATGCCTAATGCCCTGAGCAAACTCCCATCTCCATCACTTGTTACCAGGAAACTAACCATAAATAGAACTAGCCTGCAGTTAGCCAATCCCTCCTCCCATCCCCCTCTACAATTGTTTTGAGTATTTGGTAGGTGTTTCAAACATTCATATTCATTGTCCTTACAATGATCTTGTAAGAAGTTATCTCCATGTTAAAGATGTAGGAACCAAATTACCGAAAGGCTACGTAAGTAACAGAATTGGTACATGTCTATACTCTCTGACTCTAAACCCAATGCTGTTAGTAGCTCAAATTGACCAAACCCAATGCTCTAAGCTACTCTGCCTCCTATTGTCTCTAGGAAATTATAGGAAAGTAGCAACCAATTTCGTATAGTTGTCTAGAGTTTAAATTTCTCAGGCTATATACTATTAGCAAGCATGTACATGCCGACCAACCAAAGTATAATTATTTGATGACTATTAGACCATTCAGTTTCACCAATTATGTTATATAACGTCACAAACTTCTGAGTTAATAATAACAGCTAATAAGTGTTAAGCACTTGGCACTGTAAAGAACCGTTCTAAATGTTTTAAGTTATTCTAACTCATTGAATCCTCCCAAACATGCTTCAAAGTTTGTACTACCATTGTTCTTTCTTCACAGCTGAGAAAACAGCAGCACAGAAATGTTTACTAAGGTGTTTAAAGTCAAGCACCTAATAAATGACTAGGCTGGGAAATATACCCAGATTATAAGGCTCCAGAACCAATACCTTAGCTACCCCATTTTACTATGTATTCCAGAATTAACACAGTGAAAGTTACATCAATAGAGACAATGGCTAGGAAGCAGACTACTTTCCCTAAAGATCTTCCTAGTGCCCTAGGTAATTTTTATTGCTTTGAACCATGGTTTCTAAAATGCTATGGAAAACAAGACCTATAAAATGCTGAACAACATGGAAGATGAAAGCTCTAAAATGATGTGGGATTCTGTCATAAATAAAGTCTCAGAAAGATTCCATGTCTGCAATGTGCTTTCAACTAAGGCAGGAAGGAGCTTTGTTATGATTAATACAATCTAATTTAAAGTTGAAGCCAGGCTAGAGAAAAAAAACATTGAAAATAAACTCTCTCCTAAAGCTGTCAGCTTGGCTGTGGCCTCCAAATGTTTTAGTCACTAAAATCTTGTATTTAATGGTCACTTTTATAACAAACACTAGGAAAGAAATACAGAGCTCTAAATCAGAGTTTATTTCTAAAGAATGGAAAGAAATGTGTTGAAGTGCTAAGGAAGGCCATGGAGAGATGGTGCCACCATGCCACCCTCCTTGGTGGTAATTCTGATGCAAGCATCAACCAAGACCTTCAGTTTCAATCTGTAACCCAACAACCTTACTACCACTGCTTGAAGGGAATCCCCACTGCATGTGCAAAGTCTTCATTTCCAATACCCCAATGACAGCAACTTCTTTCCATTTGGCCCAGACCTAGAACTTCTACATTCATGCTTCATAATGATCATCTTTATCCATCAGTATATATTTTACATGGTGTTATTGTCACAGGAAGTAAATACTGGGTGGCTCAAGTCAAAGTCTCCCATAAGCGTCATTAGCGAAGTACCAGTGCATTCATCTGCTAAGCCCCAAGGATGTGGTTTATCTCTATGTATGACACCTTTTAAATTCTACAGCTCAGAAGAACATTCCAGAGATGCAACTATGGACTGTCATTAATTGCAGAACTAAAAGACTAAATGCTAACACCACATTTGGCCAGACTTGTTCTAATATTTATGAGGTAGTGTGATCAAAATAAAACCTAGTAAGTATAATCCCACCAAATAAGCAAATAAGTCTCTTGATTCTTACATCCTAGCTTCAGTGTTCCCCCCTCCCTGACTCTCTCAAGTCAGATAAGTCTCTTCTATATTCCCATGACATTCTGTTTATACCTTAATTATGGCATTGAACATGTTGTGTTCTAATTATCGTTTTTATATGTCTCTCTTATTATCTATACTATAGCTCCTGTAGGGCAGGGGCCAGTGCCTTATCATCTTAATGTTCTCAGCACTTAGCAGAATTGGCAAGTAGGCACTCAATAAATATTCATCGAAGAAAAGAATGTGATCTAAAAGGAGGGGGAAAACCCATCAGTTCAATTCACAATGATCATATTAATTAATTAACCCTGTGGTACTGGGTCAGTATTTCTGTGGCTAAGTTTTCTGACTTGGCCTGGCTCTCATTCTGATTCTCTTCAACTCTGATCCTTAATTCAGAGACTGGATCAGATGCCCTAAAGTATCAGCATATAGACTTACGATAAATTTACATACTGTTTACTGGATTTCTTGGAGCAAGAAAATAACTAGTGTATGGATGCCCGCATTCTCCATTAGCAAATTGGGTATGATGAATCTGAGACTATTTCTTTCTCCTTTCCCCACCTGAAGGAAGAACAAGCTTGGGTGGCCCTTCTCACACACTCCACAGGAAACCAAGTATAGCATGGACCATTTGTTCCCTGTCCTTATCCTCTGATGCACCCAATACCATCAGCCCCATCCAGCATAAGATATTGTGACTCTACTTCCAGGTTATAGATACCATAAAGTCCCTTATCCTGGGACAAGGGAAGCTTGGGTAGAGGAGGACTAGAACAATGAAACTCAGACTTGTGCCCCAACATGTCTGAGTATATTCCTGAGGCAGAAACACATCCCAGAGTTTTCTCCTCTTCTAACCACACAACATTAATCACCCTTTACTTCCTAGATGACACGGAAAATTTATTAACATGTGAGAATTCCTCAACCCACCCCCAAGCAGGCAAACTGTCTTTGTCAGCCTAGTACATAAATCTTTTATGATACAGAATCAGAGAATGAGTAGCAGGAAAGAAGTCCAGAGAAGTGTGAGAAAACCAAGAAACTAACCAGAGAAGCTTGGTCAGTCTACATAATAAAAAGCTGGGAAGTGGGGAGCAGAAGGGGCAAATTCAGTTGTCAGTAGATATGTGGAAAGGTAGTGAGTGAAAAAGAACTGGAAGAGAAAAGAAACAAGATTTTATGATATGTGGCTGGTAGATAAGAACAAGTTCCTTTAATGTGCTTTGAGAGACTCAACTAAAGACTAGAATCACTTTTAAATTATTTTTGGTCTAGGCTGGCTTATTTATAGGAAACTCCACCACAGAGATTGGACTATTTGGGTTCTCATCTTGTTTTAGAGTTATACCTACTACCACCTAATTCAGGAACAACTTTCCACTTTGGGAAACTTGTTTATGGTAAGAACCACTTTACAAGTATACTCTTTCTTATATAATCCATGAGGGACCAACTTGGATCCACAAAGAATAAAGACTTGTTTACAAAGAAGATATAAAACTAACGTTTACATTATGTACCTACTATGGGCCAGGCACTGTGAAAACTACTTTAAATGTGTCTGCTCCTTGGGGCACCTGGGTGGCTCAGTCAGTTTAGCATCCAGCTCTTGATTTCAGCTCAGGTCAGTCATGATCTCATGGTTGATGAGATTGAGCCCCACAACAGGCTCTGTGGATTCTCTCTCTCTCTCTCTCTCTGCCCCTCCCCTGCTCGTGCTCTCTGTCTCTTTCTCTCTCAAAATAAATAAATAAGTAAACATTTTTTAATGTGTCTTCTCCTTTATTTAGCAATGGAATTTTTTAATCCTGTCTCATTTCAGAAAGGCTAAAAAGCAGCTTATAGGAGTACTTAAAACATAATAACATAAATGAAAAGTGAGAGCAAACTTAAAAAAAAAGAAAACATTGGGAATGCAAGCTGGTACAGCCACTCTGGAAAACAGTATGGAGGTTCCTCAAAAAATTAAAAAGAGAACTACCATACGACCCAGCAATTGCACTACTAGGCATTTATCCACGGGATACAGGTGTGCTGTTTCGAAGGGGCACATGCACCCCCATGTTTATAGCAGCACTATCAACAATAGCCAAAGTATGGAAAGAGCTCAAATGTCCATTGATGGATGAATGGATAAGAAGATGTGGTATATATATATGTATATATATATGTGTGTATATATATATATATACACACATATATATGTGTATATATATATATGTATATATACATATACATATATATATATACACACACATACACACACACGCACACACAATGGAGTATTACTCAGCAATCAAAAAGAATGAAATCTTGCCATTTGCAACTACGCGGATGGAACTGGAGGGTATTATGCTAAGTGAAATTAGTCAGAGAAAGACAAAAATCATATGACTTCACTCATATGAGGGCTTTAAGAAACAAAACAGATAAACATAAGGGAAGGGAAACAAAAATAATATAAAAACAGGGAGGGGGACAAAACAGAAGAGACATAAATATGGAGAACAATCTGAGGGTTACTGGAGGGGTTATGGGAGGGGGGATGGGCTAAATGAGTAAGGGGCACTAAGGAATCTACTCCTGAAATCATTGTTGCATTATATGCTAACTAACTTGGGTGTAAATTTTAAAAAATAAAAAATAAAATTATAAATAAATAAATAAATTTAAAAAAAGAAAAGAAAACATTATGGTGAGTGCCTAAATGGAGAGGTGTATGAGGCCAAAAATGCATACAGTAATGATGTGTATTTATACACTTGACCTAATGGACCACACATTTGGCTCTAGGCTTTTTAGAATCTAGTTTTTAAAAAAGGGGGCACCTGGGAGGCTCAGTCTGTTAAGCATCCGACTTCGGCTCAGGTCATGATCTCGTGGTCTGTGAGTTCAAGTCCCGGGTTGGGCTCTGTGCTGACAGCTCACAGCCTGGAGCCTGCTAATCTCAGATTCTGTCTCCCTCTCTCTCTGCTCCTCCCCCACTCGCACTCTGTCTCTCTTGCTCTCAAAAATAAAACATTAAAAAAATTTCTAAAAAAGACTCAGTTATACAAATCACCAAGTCCATAAGATTAAAGCAGAGCAAGAGAAGTGAAACTGTCCTTAGTATTAAGACCAAATAAGAATTTCTGCAATGGAGAGAAATGCTGCATGATGGACAAAACAACCTCCTCTACAGTATCTTTAAAATAAAATTTTAAATACAAATTGTTGTAAGAGAAAGGTCCTCCTCAACTTTGGGGTATAATCTCCCAAAGTTATACCTTCAGATATAACTGAAGTAGGTAGCACCTATCAACAATGTCCCTAAGTGGTAGCCTGCAGAAGAGACTGATCCCTGTGTGTGGTAACCAAGATCTTGTCATAGTGCAGGTATCTTCCCAGATACCCTCTCAGGGCCAGCAGGTGAAGGCATCTCTGGGAACATTCCCCTCTCTCAAAGATGGGATGACAGGAAGAGATGAGAAGAGGAACAGAAGAGGAAAGTGGGAGGAAGCGTGGGTCATAATGAAGGGATCACAACGGCAAGCTCAGGAACCAGGAATGTGTTACCCAGATCCAAGCAGCTGAGGACCCAGAGGCCCAAAAGACCAGAGGAGCAAGATGAAATAGCTATGAGTAGCACAGGAACAGCTGGGCAAATCAGAATAACACAAGAAGTTTTCAGAATCAGATTCCCAGCCCTGCCCCAGACTACTGAATGAGAATCCTAGGGCCGGCTGACCCCCATTGATTCTGATGAGCAGAAAAGTTGAAAACCTATGAGCCAGAACTCGAAGTGAAGATCAGTTCTTTAAACTCACAAATATTTATTAAGGGCCTGTGTGTGCCAGACTTGAAGCCAGTCAGAGGAAGGGGATATGAACAAAAAGACAAGACCTTGTCCACAGAGCTTACGTTTCACTGGGGGACACAGACATTAGAGAAATAAACATACACTTACAAACCTACACTCTTCTCTTCCCTAGAATCAAGTTTGTTGGCCCACAGCTGAATATACTGAATTTCCCAGGGTCCGAGGAACTCAGTGCAAAGAGGAGTTACATTTCAAAACAGCGTAACCTGAAAGGAGGAAAGCACCCTCTTGTGGCCCTCTGAGAGGTGGCACTTGAAAAAAACCCTAGTTCTGAAAGGTTAAGAGGTTGCTCTAGGCAGGCAACCTGAGGTGGGCAGCCCTAATGCAGCCAAGAGTGTGGGGGGGCCATGTTTTGCTTCAGTCATAAAGCTCTCTTCAGTGTTGAATCAGCCATTTCATGCGAAGACATTTCCCCTTGTGTCCACTGCTAAGTGGTTTTACTTCTGGACACCTGGGCTCTTTTGGTGTGGACTCAAGTGACATGTTCTATAGGTGAGACATCAATCTGACTCCACTTCCACTCTCCCTACAACTCTAACACGTAGCAGAGCTTGAAACAGGGAAGCATTCAATAAATGTGCAGTGAATAAATAAATGAACGGCACTCTGCCATCCAGCCTGACATTGCCTGCCTTGTGGGATCTTAGTAATACTGGACAAATAATCACAGTGGTTGAGTCCCTGAATTCTGTGAAAATAAATAATTTTTTTTAAATGTAAAATACAATCTATGTCCCTCCTAAGAGTCTCTATGAAAAGGATAATATTCACAAGGGATATACTTTGTGCTTGGAGCTAAGCCTGGTATGGCTTAATTTACAGTAGAGTAGCATGTAAATTTATGATAATAAATTATATTATTTAAATGAAATTATAAAAATAAGAGTCGCTCACTCATATTCAACTTTCATGAATGCTGACACTTCTTGAAGAATATGGAGGTCTGATTTGTATTCAGGCCTGAATACCAGCGTGAACCGCAAGAGCCCAGGGACTGCTGGTTTCAAGTATGTAGATCAGAAGCCCAAACACCCGCATGGCTTATTTAGCATTTCTAGCACGTCTCCACCCAAGAAGCCATGAGGAAATCAGCTCAATACAGGGCTTCGAGTTATGATATGATGTTGACAAAATCACTCAACACCATTTCTCAGAGGTCACTGAGAAAGAAGGCTAGGACAGGAAGGGGAAGAAAAAAAAGTACATTAGATGGTATGATGGAAGAACTAGAAGGGCAAAGAGAGAGAGAAAAGTGCACAATAAAAAAAAATTTCAAAGAACTATTTGCTACAGTACTTAATCCACTGAATCCAAAAGTAAACAAACTAGTCAGTGGCCTCTGAAGGGGGGAATTGATTTTGAGACATGTTGATTATGCCTCTAAATCTGCAACTCATGAAATACTCTACTGAATTAAGAAATACCAAAGGCTGAGAAGCACTTCTAGCCAAAGATTTAATCCATCTGAGTTGAAAAGACCACAGCACACAAGAGGAGACCTGGTTGCCTAAACAGTCCATCATAGCACTGCCATAGGCCTTAACTGGATTCCACTTTGGGGGCTGACATTCTCCTCTGTCTACCACATCTGGCTGGGCTTAAGCATCAGCTTTAACACCTGCATCCGTTGTGATGTTTGCAAGGGAGTTAACACTGACCAGAGAAACAGTTCACCTCCACTTCCAGGTAAGTCACATCAAATCCTCATTATTCATAATTTTGGAACCTTATCTCTGGGGTTTGCTGCATGCAGTAATCTTACATCACTCCCAACCACCATCCTTGTAAAATTTATGGGAGGAGTGATTAAAAGTATTAGCCTTGGGGTCAAAGACACAAGGCTTTGAACTCTGGGTCTTTCAATTAGTAGCTGTGCGAATTTGGGCAAGTTTATTTATTTTGTTGAGGTTTCATTTCCTTAGGGCTCAAATGCAGATTATAATAGTACCTGCTTTCGTTGGATTATGCTAAGAACCAAATGATATGACATATATAAATCTCTTAGCAAATGCCTGGAAAATAATAAGCTTTCAATGATTTTTTTTAAATGTCTTACCTGAGTCCAAAGATATCATATGACTTGCCTGAGGTGATACAGAAGCAACCCAGCACCATTTGCTCTTCATTATCATGAATGGGTTTCAATTACTACTTGTACTACATATTGTTTACCCCCTCATCTAGTCTATTTGTAAATGTGCTAAATTTAAAAAAGGACTTGTTTCATGCCTCCTAAACATTTCAAAATCTTTGGAGAAACAGTTATTTATCACCATTCTCTGTTCATAAACATTCAGTTAGGCTCACATCCAAATGTCAAGTGTTCAGACCTGTAAACATTTAAATAATTTTGCCAGTAAAATTTCATGAGTTTCCTCATAAAATGTTCAATTAACTCCACTTGCTAGATGTGATCTTATTCCTTAAAACAGCAATTAATCTTAGCTGGTGGTGTTTTGTTTTTCTCTTTAATCAAAATTAAAATAACCTTGAGGACAAGATTGTGGCTTCCACTTCCTTCATATCCTACTCGATATTTGGCAAAGTATTAAGCCTAAGGAGATGTTTAATATTTGTCTGATCAGGTACATCCTTGATACACTGAACACAACGATGATAACTTCTAGTTCGAGAAAAGGAAACAAACTGAGTCTTTTTCTCAAACCAAAGGTTAGGACTACAATATCTTAATAAAATTTTAAGAACATTGTTCAATCCAAGAAACTACTTTGAGGCCACTGTGACAACTTCAGACTACACAGATTCAGTGAACCTGCCTCCTTGAATTTCCAGACCCACCATTTCTCACCAGTCCATATGGTGAGGCAAGAACCTCCATACTGGTAAAAACTATTACAGTAATATAATCTAAATTTCATCAACCTATGGGTTCACATGAGATATCACTGACAATATAGTATCTCCCCTTTCGCCCATTGTGTTTAAATAGTGAAGGACTTCAACAATGCCATCCTTCCTCAGGTTTTCTGGTTACATGGTAGCCACCATGTGTGATCGTGGATGGTCTCCCTATGACCTTGTCTCTGTCTCCTTCCACCCTTCATACTACACTTAGAGTCACAGAATATAGCTCCTTCTGAGTGTATGGAAATCCTAATTCCTTGCCAAGGATTCTGTGCCTAATGTTCACAAACCTATAAATCCACCAGATGCCACCATGTTCCATTCACTGCCCGCTTGACCACTGCCCACAGCAGTCCTTACAGTGTGGGAGAGAATGCCACAGTCCTGGGCGTCCTCACTTATTAAATCCACATATGTCATAATACTGTGGTTAGATACATGTGCTTCAGGGTCAGCCACCTAGGAAAGAATCCTAGCTCTAAAACTCAGCTAATTCTGTGAACTTGGGTATATTATTCACCCTGTATAAGCTTCAATCTCCTTATCTGTAAAACAGGGATAATGCTATGATCTCAAAGATTTATTATAAAGGGTGAATGAGATAACATGTCTAAAGCAGCCAGTATAATATGTCGCACATAGTAAACACTCAATAAATGTTGACTATTGTTATAACTTGAGAATAAATCACTGGGCAATTATTATTTAACAACTGGTTGCCATACCCAGCAAGAAAACTCTAAAAGTAAATCTTTTCTTGCTAGGCATTATTCTGGACCATTATCACCATGGTTTAATATTCGAAACAACCACTGAAGTAAACATTATTCTCACCGTTTTTATAGACTCATAGAACTCATTTACCCAACATTAATTTGTCTAAATAAAAGAAAAGTAGCTGTTCAAAGCCCCTGTTTTCTCCACTAAGCCATGGTGCCTCTCATACTTCAGAAGATGAGACCATTTCATTGGTGACATAGTTACAGTAAAATAAGCAACACACTCATAGAGTTAATCTGCAGTCCATAAAGTTGTCTGACTTCAGCCTATTTCAGTTTCTGTCCACAGTTCTTAAGGACACAGCCATCTATACAACTGTTGGATTGTCACCATTGAAGTTTTATTTATTTTGAAGTCAACAGAGATGTGTCTTTACAAAGTAACTAGAAGTGACCTTCCCTCAGGCACTGATGCCTGAGGCACTGACTTCCCAGCAGAAGCCCAGCAGTGGTTTATCTCAAAGACTTTGGGCCCACTGGTTCTTCTAAACCTCTTTATAAGTAAAGGTTCTCAATCAATCAATCAATCAATCAATCATTTCTGAAGCACTCATTTCCTAAAGTGGGAATCCTCTTGTTTGGAGGAGACAGGAAAAAGGCAAGGTCTGGGCTGCTACTTTCAGGCTCTGGCATGGGACACTCACTAGGGCTGGGAATGTGGAGAATTCAGGCCCATCACTCAAGCCTTTACCTATTCCCAGTTCTGGGTTCAATTACCAACCTCCTCTACACCACCTTTTGAGTCTTCCTACATCAGGAAGTGCTATCTTTAATACTTTAGTAGACAGAATTCTAGCAAAACCCTTCCTAAATCTTCACGTGCCTCTCAATAAAAAGGCACATTGGAAGAAGAGTGCTCTGAGACACTCCTTTAAAATCTGTCTTCCAATTTCTGTTTCCTATAAGGGCTAGATATAAACTTTTCACCCATTTTCATTTCTGAAGTCAGAATGTGTCACACAGTAGATGCATACATTTGAAGTGGAAGTATCCCTTTTTTTTCCTCTAAAATTGTTATTACAACAATGATGTGTTGACATTTGCAAACTGCTTAGAATTCAGTAAAAGCCAAATAAAGACAATACTTTCCCGTGAGTTCCCTTGATATTTGTATTTTCTTCTTTTAATTTTTAAACCATTTATTTTCATATCTGTCTCCCCTACTAGCCTACAACTGCCTTAAAACCATTTGTTTTCATATTTGTCTCCCCTATTCATCTGTAAATGCCTTAAGGGATGGAACTTAGTTTTGTTTGTCTTTGTAGCCTCAGCAAAATGCTCAATTTCTGAAATCTAGTAGGAGATCAACAAATGTTTGGGTAGATGAGTGGATGGATGGATGGACAGATGCACAGACAGATGGAATCCTCATAGACTTTGTGAAGAAGCAGGTCTTTGAGCTAATCCAGCTTGAATTTCTCTCTTTTACGTGTCATCTTTTCATTGGACTATAAGTTTAGAGATTATAGAAATAACAATACCATCAACCAACATCTTCCATTTCTTCTATCTTTGTGGTTCTTCTAGCCATTCAAAGGGCATGAAAAGAGACCCAGGGTCCTCCATCCAGACATTTTCTTTATAGACAAGGAAGTTTCTTCAAAAGGCTATAGTTTGTCAGTTTCAAGTTTTGTTTTGTTTTGTTTGTTTTGTTTTGCTTTAAGGGAGAGACAGAACGTGAGCCGGGGAGATGAGCAAAGGGAGAGAGACAGAATCCCAAGCAGGCTCCATGTTCAGTGCAAAGCCCGACAAGGGGCTCAATCCCATCACTCTGGGATCATGACCTGAGCCAAAATCAAGAATTAGATGCTCAACTGACTGAGCTACCCAGGCGCCCCAAGTTCAGTGGCTTTTGAAGTGCCACCTCATTTCCCTCTTGAAGGGTCCAACTTTGCAGACCATTGTAATATTGATATGTACAAAAAAAATTTTTTTAAGTTTATTTATTCTGAGAGAGACAGTGACAGCATGATCAGGGGAGTGGCAGAGAGAGAGGGAGACAGAAAATCCCAAGCAGACCTGACAAGGGGATCAAACCCATGAAACCATAAGATCATAACCTGAGCTGAAACTAAGAGTTGAATGCTCAACTGACTGAGTCACCCAGGTGCCCCATGATACACACAAAAAAATTAAAAGCTGACATTTATTGAGGCACTCCATGCCAAGCACTGTGTTATGGCTTTACATATATTGTATTATTTAATCTTCATGAATATCGTATGAGCTTCAGACAGGTTAAGTAGGCTACTCAAGATGACACAGCTAATAAGTAAAAGAGCCAGAATTCGAACTCAGTCTAAGTTCAGAGGGCTACATTTTTATCTCTCTGATAAAACCACCCACTTGTCTCTTAAGTAGCTATTCTGAGGGTTTTATTCTTAATGATCAACTGCTGTCATTCTACCACAGATGTGCAGTATTTCAAATATGTTGATGCTAATTATTAAGCAGAACATATTTAGGAAATAATTTTACTCTTAAATTAATTCCATGAAATGGGATAGAGTTCTATTATAAAGAATCTTTGAAATGAGAGCTCAGATGGGAAACAGAACAGGAAAGAACATAGAAACCTAAGGTGCTAATTGTCTCTGCTGGCTTGCCCAGCAGTTGTCCTTCAAGAGGGAGCAGTGAAGTCACAGGGGATCATCCACTCTGTGTAATGTAACACATCTTGATTAAAGTTTAAAAGGAAGGAGAGGAAAGTGTAGCCTCTATACTGCCTACTTGAAGATTAGGGCATATTAAAAAGGCTGATGTTTTCTCTTACTAGCTGTTGGAATGTATCATATTAACTTGTGCCTACTTAGGAATCAAGTTTGGGAAGGGAATTCCTATCTATGAATTCCCAGAGCTGTTTTTATTAACATCTTGGGACATTAATGTTGCCTCTAACTTAATTATTCATGCTATTTTCAAACACATATTATATCACCATCAACCCAGTCCAAAGACTAAAATAAAACAATCTTTGGAAAATTCCAGTGGCATAATCATCCAGAGGCATATGACCTTCAAAAGCCTCACTCAAATGCCTGCTCAGAGTCCCAGCAATCTCTGCTCCTCACAGGCACAACCAGGCAGCCCCAACTCAGAGTATATTTGCAATCTCAAATTCTTTACTCACTCCCACCTGCTTGGCAAAAGACTTTCCTTCTTGGGACATGCCCCAACTTGTAGAAAGGATTACATCAATTAGAAACACTGCATTGACAGTGGTCGAGAATAAGTTGTGCCAGGTGTTCACATGTCATGAATACCAGCCATGTTTGGTTATTTATAACACAAAGTCAGGGCAATGGAATACTGACTCTTATAGGCTGCTTCTCTAGTCACTATGTTGCATTTTAATTCATATCACAGACTAATTAAACACTCTAAAAAGTGCAACCTTGAGCCCAAACTTTCAACAGGGAGAGAAACAAGAAGGAATCTAAAATGTATTGGATACCTACTAAAGGCCAGGCCATGTGCTGGGACTTTACTTATGTTACCTCTTTAATTCCCACCACAATCATATGAAGGAGGTATTGTTGTCTCCATCTTACAGATAAGGAAACATAACCTCTGAAGGATTAAATATCCTACCCAGGTAAGTGGTAAAGTCAGGATGAGGACCAAGACTGTGTGATACAAATTCCATGTTTGTTTTCACAGCAGATCAAATTTCTCCAATACCACCTAGTCCAGGACTAGAAGCATAAGAATAATGGTTTAAGAGGTACAGATTCTGCAGTCAGGCTTCCTGGGCATTTAATCTGCTTCATCACTTTTCAGGGTGTGTGGCCTTATCAAGTTACTTGATCTCTCCAAACCTCAGTTTCTTCATCTTAAAAAAATAGAGATTGTTATAATGTTACCTCAAAAATTTTAAATATTTGACAATAATTATGATTATGGCCATTTGCTCCCCACAAAGCCTCCTCACCTGTTAAATAGAATAGTAATAACAAGGGCTAATATTTACTGAATATTTACTATAGGCCAGGCACTATGGTGAGGGTTTTACATGAATTACCTCATTTAATTCTAATAATAATCCAATGAAATAATATTAGCTAACACTTCTTGAGCACTATGTACCAAGATCCATTCTATACCCTTAATCATATTAACTAGTGAGTATCTAGTAATTGCTCATATAAACTAGTGAGTAACTGAGGCAGGTAAAATTGTTCCAAGTTTGCAAATAAGAAAACAAAAGCTCAGAGAAGATAAGTCACATAGGTAAGAAAAGATGAAGCCATGTTAAGAACTCAGGCAGCTAGGCTTAGGAGTTTACAGTCTTAAACTTGGATTTCATATTCCTGGACCTGGGCTGGGCCATAAAAGAAATGTCTGACACAGTACCTGTGCTTAAAGATCTCCCAACTGTATTGAAGCTATAAGACCTACACATTTAACAAATGAGGATGCTATAATATTCTATAGCCAAACGCCCAAAATATGCAAACTACACACTAGGGGCCTTGGAAGATGAATCAAGGAGTGAGGATGTTGGTGGGTTCTGGGGAAGCCTTCCTGGAGACTATGTGGCTTTCACTGAGCCTCATGGGATCAGTTTAGTCAGGAGGTAAGGTAGGGGAAAGTATTTCAGGCGAGAGTCAGCGCATGTAGAGATGTAGATGTGAGCCATGTTTGGTGAAGAACGGCCTGACAAAAGATGGGTTTCATGTTGGAAATAGAGATAAAATTAGACATGAGGTAAGTACTAATTACAGGAAACCCTCGACCACAGTCTAAAAAACCGGACATCATTTATAAAAGGGAATATGAAGCACTAGATTCTTGACAAGGAGAGTTACCTGACAAGAGTGTACTATGTAGCATGGCTCAGTGTGGGGAGACTGGAGGACAGGGAGAAGGCTCCAGCAGGCACCCCAGCATGAGGTAGCGAGCACCCTCTTTGACTAAAGTGATAGCAGGAGACAGAAAGAAAGAAGTGATACTGTGAGGACAAAATCATTGGGGCTTAGTGAAAGACTGATTGATATAGGAGACATTCAGAGAACATGTCTGTGCTGTAAGGATTTGTGCCTAGCTCAGTCAACATCATATCCCCCACACCAGGCTCTATTAATGATTGACCAACACATCATAGATGCTAAAAACGTATTTATCAAATAAATGAATGAGTCATCTAGCTACCAGCCCAAGCCCTTCATTGTGCACAGATCCTTAAGGTTAAGTGAATTAAGAAGAAACAGATCCTTAAGGTTAAAGTGAATTAAGCAAAATTATTTTTAAATGTGAGCAGTAGAATCTAGGGGCACCTGGGTGGCTCAGTCGGTTAAGCGGCCGACTTCGGCTCAGGTCATGATCTCACGGTCCGTGAGTTCGAGCCCCGTGTCGGGCTCTGTGCCGACAGCTCAGAGCCTGGAGCTTGTTTCAGATTCTGTGTCTCCCTCTCTCTGACCCTCCCCTGTTCATGCTCTGTCTCTCCCTGTCTCAAAAATAAATAAAATGTTAAAAAAAAATTTTTTTTAAAAAGAATCTAAGCAAAACCCCTAAATCCTGAGAACTATTCCAGAATTTTTTCTGCTATAACTTATTTTCAATTCAGAAAATCTTGGGGACTATAACATTAATAATATCAACAACAGAAATTAAGACTTGGAGAGAGATTACTGGGGTTCTTAGATTATATTAATTTGGTTTTGGACATGTAAATACTGATGTGATGACAGAACATCTAACTAGAAATGTCCTGTAAGAGGTTTTCAATCTAGGATTAGAGTAAAAAGGAAAATTAACAACTAGAGATAGATATATTTGAGAATCATAAACATAGAACTATTAGTTAAAGGCATGAGAAATATATTTTTGTAATATCATGAATAAGAAATGTTTTTGGTTTCCCATTACTTTAAATATTTTTTAGTGTACTCAAGAATTGTTCAACAAGCAGTGCACTTAACCGCAATCAGTATGTTAATGTCATTGGAATCACTTCACTTGCTCATGTTAATCTTGATCTGCCTGCACACACAGTGATTCAGGGACTGCTGCATTGGCTGGCTATATTGGTGTCCTCTGAAAGCATTGCCAGGACTCCAGATCTATCTCTGTGGGTCCTGTCACCACCATCTCTATTCTGTACTTCAGTTAGATCTGTCAACTATTATTTTCAAAGGCAAAGAAAAAAATCTTAAAACTTTTCTGAAATTTATAGAATATGCCTATGCTATAAATGAAGCAGAGGCCTTGGGTATTTTTGATGCCTCATCATTCATGAATCAGCCCATATATTTCCTTATCTGAGAAGTCTTGCCTAAACCCCACCTGTGATCCTCATGCCTGCTCCTATTAAGTAGTCAGACATTTTTCTTTTCTTTTCTTTTCTTCTTTTCTTTTCTTTTATCTTTTCTTTTCTCTTTTCTTTTCTTTTCTTTATTCCTTTTCTTTCTTTCTTTCTTTCTTTCTTTCTTTCTTTCTTTCTTTCTTT